>NC_089760.1:29122500-29242500 GCF_040412425.1 Macrobrachium rosenbergii
CATATATCATCTACGAATGTTAAGTTCCATTTTTGCGTATCTCGTCGTAAAGAGTTTGTTACTGAGCAAGTGATCAAGAAAGCTTGATTGAATAAGCAAAGAAGTCCATCATTAAGCTGATAATGTGGTTTATTTGGCCTACATTTCAGTGGTTCGTACTCTCGGCCAGGCGAATTCTTACTCCCAAAGTCTTAGTGAAAAACATAAAAAAAAAAAACTGTTATATATTTCTAAGCCATAAAAATTTGACAAAGGAGACTAATGCAATAAGTTATAAAATATATATATATATATATATATATATATATATATATATATATATATATATATATATATATATATATATATATATATATATATATAAGCAGAACTATTTTACATCAAAAAGACTTGCATCTCTCAATGATTCCAGTGTTTCTGAGATAAGATAAATCAAGAAGCCATAACACGCTCACATGAACTGAAGAAAGCTGAACTGACTCTACTTAAAAATATTTATTTTGTCAGTTACTGCAAGAAAGTACTCTTGATTTTTACGATCATTCAACTTCCAAACGTTAGAATAAAGCGCCACTCTTTCACGTATCGGCTGCCTTTCTATTGATTAAATCAGATGGTCTCGACCAAGCGACTGGGTAACTTGTCTTACGGGACTTTCTATAAACAAAATCATCTGAAATTGCCTGGCACGAACGTGCAATCGATAACCAGTCATGGATCACCCACTGTTAGCGAGTTGAAAGTGGTTTTCAGCAACAATGATTTTTTTCTAACCTGCCCTAAACAATTTCTCTCTTCAGTTCTGAATTTATTTAAATACTTCGGGAATGCTGCATGCTTACCGACTTTAAAGTTCGTAACCTTTGTCGGTAAACCGCTTCTTTTTCTAAATAGATATCTTTTGATTTCATTCAAAACATTGTTAATAACAAAACTTTTTCATAATACACCTTAACAATTTCCTTTCATTTTTCAGATTTATTTTGGCTTTATTGCTGTGCTGTTAAAAACAGCCTCTTCTGCCCCTCAAGAATATCAAGCCCTTGGAGTCCTACAGCCAGAGGCTGGTGACGTAGGCCCATACGACAGGATCGTCTCCGCCACCATCGACGTTCTTCCCGAGATGGCCGACGTCTTCGAGGATATCGCCGACGACCCGAGACACCCCAACGATCCTCAGAGGATCCAGAAAGTCATAAACGTGTTCATGCCCTTAACTCGGCGCCTCATTCTGGCCAACGCCGAGGTCGAAGGCCGCCAGTGGGCCAAGGAAGATCAGTATAGATTCAACGCTGCCGGTGCCGTCTTGCCGTCCGTGTTCAGCTTCATGGACAGGCTAAGAAACAAGGATTTCTTTGGATCAGGGACCAGAAATGTTGTCTAAAGTTTTGATCATCCGTGTACTCGTCCTAATTTATTTAATGGTCCAATAAGAACGTCTGGCACAATCTTTCTAAGGATCAAACCAACAGATCAAACGGTGATCTGTTTGTTCATGGGTGCAGAAATAAGAAAGTACTGCATCTCGCGCACTCACGAAAACAGATTATAGAGAGGAAAAAAATAAGAATAAATATGAGCACTGTCAATTGTAAAATACTTCTGTCAATGAATTATCATTACGGAGAAAATTCTTTCCAAAAAGGTTATTTCAAATTAAAATTATTTCTTATTACTGCAACCAATCCTTACGAAATGTTCGATTCCGAAACGATTCCGAATAACAATATTTACTGCATTCCCTTTCCTTACTCCTGCTGTTTTCCGTTTCACACTCAAAATCTCGTTCGTCTTAACAATGATGTAGAAAATCTGCATCATTTACAAAAATGTTTGTTGCAACAAATAAATCTGTTAGTCAAAACCAACAGAGTGATTGTTACTATCCTATTAAATATAACACATCTGCCATGCATTAAATTTTGAACAACATATCTACTGTACGTATACTTAGAGAGAGAGAGAGAGAGAGAGAGAGAGAGAGAGAGAGAGAGAGAGAGAGAGAGAGAGAGAGAAAGTAATAGTCATTTTCGTCATTAGGTAATGCAGCTATTAACCAAACAGCATACAAAAACTAGAAACATTAAGACAATTTCCTAATCACAAGCTTCTTTTCATGGATGATAAAAATTATTTTACCTCCGAAATACAACTTTCATCTTTGTATAGGTTTTAACTATTGTACAGAGACTACTTTTTCTTTTTCCCTGAACGAGTTACTGGACTGACAATTCGATACGATAAGTATGTTAATGAGTCAAGTATCCTTTGACCTTCCTTCATTCGTTTCGCCTGCGCAATTCTGCTTGAAGTCGGGGGAATGCTGTTTGGGGAATGGTACTTTTTCTTTCAGAATATTCTTGTGTAGTGATACCACCGAGGTAAATCTTAACGATGGGTTTTAAAAATGAAAAGAATCGGCAATATATGTGCAGCATGCCTCACGAACAAGAAATCCCGACTTTACGTAATTTTATTCAATCCCTGTTTTACAATTCTATATCCAGCTGTTCGGTAATCAAAGCAGCTGATACTCACGGGACTCAATAATTCATTGGCAACTCTGTTCAAAATCATAAATTCATTTGAAATAACCTGAAATCAGTCGTTTAGTACGATAGTCACACAGCTACGAGAATTATGTTTTACCTTTTTATATTTTCTTAGTTAAACAAAAGCTAAAAAGCTAAAATCCAAGTTAGATCTAAGTTGTCTTTGGAATTAGTTTAATCCTGCCCTTGCTAGATGGATCCAAGTATGCCTTTGTCAACTGAAATATAGAGGGAATGTCCCCTAGTTGTAAGGTAAGCTTGGGTTCTTAGAGAGCACTAAACAAAACAAGTATTTCGCTTCGTATCGCAAACAATTATATATAAAAGGAGAAGGGCAGAACACGAAATCACTATCAGAAAACAGAAATGTATATAAAATTAATTATAAAAAATTGCAATCGATGCAACACAAGACGATAGGTTTACATGTTACATGTTAAACATTACAATACGTGTTTTATAAGAAAAATCTAAGAGTTGCGATCATCCATAAAAGCAACCTCACTTCACGCTCTTTTTGGATTGTGCATAAATGATCCAGTGAACAAATATATATTGAATTGGAATGGAAATATGAGCACCTAAGGAGATAAAAAAGGGATATCAAGTTTTATTCACCAAGTTTTATTCACCAACTTAAAATGGTCGTAAAACTCAGGCTGCCTTTCCTCATCATTTATATGTATTTATATATATATATATATATATATATATATATATATATATATATATATATATATATATATATATATATATATATATATATATATATATATATATATATATATATATATATATATATATATATATATATATATATACATAATTATTATATATATATGTATAATCATCAGAAGAGATTTAAATGCTAAGCAGATTCATTTCAGTTCAGTCAAACTTGATCGACCTACGGTATTTTAATAGCTTTGCCGTTCTTAATTGAATTGAAGGAGGCGTTCCCTGATTATGATAATGGAAAAATAGGTTTTTTATTGTATGAAGAGACATGGGAAAGTTGAAAATGGTTTTGGTAATAAATTTGCAATAAAAAATGTATTTTTCTTACCATAATTACATTAAATTTCAGTATGTTGCGTACTTTCAGCTCCCAAGATGGTTAATCTGGACATTACATTATAAACGAGTTACACCAAATATGAATTCCTTGGATTACACAGGTAAAAAAAATAAGGTGAACATTGCCAAAAAAAGGATGAAAACAACAAACAGACAGAACAACCTATAAAAGGAATAGTTCGGAAGACGATGCTTGCCAACAAAGGCATCTCCTTGAATACAGATCTAACAAATAAAACAGAAAAAAAATCGCACAAAAAAAACACCTTCTACATTCCAATTGCAGGTGAAGGTCTTGGCTGTTCTGAGTGCACTTGCGACAATTACTTTCAAGCAGTCTTCCACAACATAATTTGGACTTTGGATAATCATTACCTTCAAGGGAAAAATGCCTGGAAAAGAGAAGAATAATGCCCACATATGCAAATGTTGAAAAGGTAACCCTCAAAAACAAATTTCACATTCACTTTGTTCGTTTCCCGGTCCCCACTTTACCTGGCTCACAGGAAGTGAGATCATCAATTATTATTATTATTATTATTATTATTATTATTATTATTATTATTGTTGCTGTTGTTGTTCAATATGATCTAACATTTTAACGAAATCAACATTATCTTACAAAGTAAACTTCTGCTGAATAGAATGCCCAAGAAAAATGTAAAAAAAAGAGAAGAAAATAACAAATGAAGAACAGCAAGGATAACTCCTCATAAACTACATATATATACATATATACATATACATATATATATATATATATATATATATATATATATATATATATATATATATACATGCATACATACATACAAATATAATTATATCTATATATATGTATATATACACATATATATACTGTATATACATATATACATTTATATATATACATACATATATGTATGCAGTATATATTTACGTACTTTTTCATCATACCTTTTATGCCTTTCGGAGGATCTGGCACCAGAAAGGTAGAGCCTTCAGGTTTCTCAGCCAGTATGTGTTTGGGATGAGGCGGATGCTCGCCCTACTCCAATGTCTTCACTCAACAGACATCCAGATGGACTGGCGGTTGTAAGCAGGAGCGTTCCACGCACCATGCACCTAGCAAACATCATCCGAGATCTGTATGACTCAGTTTTTCAGTTCTTCGCTGGACTGGTCGATATCGTTCTCGGCTAGCACACTGCAGGGCCGGCGTTCGAATCTCCGGCCGGCCAATGAAGAATTAGAGGAATTTATTTCTGGTGATAGAAATTCATTTCTCGCTATAATGTGGTTCGGATCCCACAATAAGCTGTAGGTCCCGTTGTCAGGTAACCAATTGGTTCTTAGCCACGTAAAATAAGTCTAATCCTTCGGGCCAGCCCTAGGAGAGCTGTTAATCAGCTCAGTGGTCTGGATTAAACTAAGGTACACTTACTTACACACACACACACATATATATACATTATATATATATATATATATATATATATATATATATATATATATATATATAATAAAAGCAAAAGAACTATTACAGTAATGCAGCCTGTTTTAATTTGGCAGCACAGCCAAAAGACTCATCAATAAACAGTCGCACAGTGTCTTAATGACTGAACATATGCGCACGTGATCAGTGGCCACACAACCTCTCCACCCAAGCTAGGAACTAGGAGATCCAGGCAACAGCTACTGATGACCCAGCAAGTCGACCTGTGGGACTCCCAAACACCACATTCCTCGATCACAAGTACAGTAAGGTGGTGCTTCCGTTGAAATATGTCAGACCTTGAACAGGGCTTGAACTCAGGACAGTGAAACTAACGGTGTTACTAAGACACTAACATACCAACAATGACATTGACAACACTGACAAGAAGACGATCCAAACATATTTATCTGGAAATTTGGCAATATGGAACCTGTATAGAATGCTGACTCCAATGCCCAGCAAAGTATATTGTGCATACTAACTCTATGGACCTAGGTATTAAAGGTGTTAACCTTAGCACTCTGTTGAATCAGAATTTGTTGAATGCGGCCAAACACCACATTTTCCTATGATGCTCTCAAATTATTATGGAAAAGGAAGCTGGCACTAATCTCTCCTAGAAGATAAAGGTCCTGAAGGCTGCTACTGCCTACAAGGTACATTTTAACAGTTTAATTTCACCTGTACAACGACCTAAATTTCAACTGAAATAGAAGGCACGAATGCATAATTAAATCAATAAGAATATACTCCCACTCACAAGCCAGTTGTGTGTTCTCTTGATTGAGGAATGTCTGTCTAAAACGAACTGTCTACAAATCTGAAGGGCATCTCCAAATATTACTAGCAGATGACACTAAATATGCAGTGGGCATGGTGGAGATCTACAAGAATGGTGTGGATGGGTCCCTTCTGCTGAACAGGTTCAACTCTTAGCCTCGAGGGTTTCATGAACATGAAAACAGCTAAACTGGACGGCATCCTTTTCTTTCACATTTACCTTGCTTTGATGCCAACGAAGTGTAACAGTGAAAGATCTTTAGTAAAATTATATTCCTCAAGGACAAGCTATGAACAACAATGACACGTGAATCAGCAGCCTACCGATAATGAGCAACGAACAGGACACAAAAAGACCACACAGGTCCTAGGTTTATTGCGAATTCGTTCTGGCCTACCTTCTAAGTGCGAGACAGATCCCGCTATATGTACGCTATTTTAAGTTTCATTAGATAAATGTTAACAAGTTCAAAATGCGAATGATAACCCTATCTGGTGTATATTATACTTCCTTATAGGGGAGGAATGCCCTTAGGTTGATAATTCACTAGTTATTCTTATGTCACTTAAAATTTCTGATATTTTTTCTGTATAATTATAAAAAGGTAATTGTCCACACTTCACACGTAGTGAAATATACCTGACATTTTTAATATAATTTTCAGCAGTTGAATTATTGACATAAACTATGGTATTAATTACTCATGGGTGGTCCAGAGTGGATAGTAATATTGTCTACTTAGTAAGAACAATAGGTAGTTTTGTTACAAATTGTCTAATGTTTGGTAGAGTGGGAAACCATACTTAGGAACTGCCCAGATTCCCCCCCTCCAAACAACCCCTTTCCAGCACAGATAATCAAGTTCTATTGCTTCCAAGTTGGCAAGAGATTTAGTCTCTAGTTTTTCTAGGCGGTATTGGCAAATACTAAAGGATTGATATCGATCACACTGGTGCAACAGTAAGTGATTCCAATGAACTTACAGACTTTGGCTTCCATTAGAATTAGCTAAATCACGCCCAACGAACTTCCAAGAAAATTAGTGGGTTCTTTTATCAGCTGGAGACAATTTGAGTAATGTCTGGTTGATTGGCAAATGAGTCCCACATTCACCTATCCAGATAGTGGCCAGATCTGTTGTTGCTCAGAAGTGCTGGAGAGATTAGCAGTATTGCAAACATGTCTCACTGCTTGACTTAAACAACCAACGACATAAAAAGTTTACTTTATTTAGCTTGCTACATGTTGTTAGCTCTAAGTCTCTCGAGAAACAATTTGTTATTATTTCAAAAACATCTGATTAGTTTTCAGGATTATGTCAATCCCTTAACTAATGTTGACGATGAATTTTTAAGTTTCCAGGTACAATCTAGAAGCAAGGTTATATCTGCAACTGGATTATTTTTCGCTAGTCTGAAATGCTTAGAATGGTCAACATTCACTCTTAGTTATACCTTGCTCATGTAGAGGGTCTCTTAAAATATTTGGTGGTTATGCCACCACAGCAAAACATTTAGTTGTCGTACGTCCTGTAATGCTTTTGTAATCTAAGCTCCAAATTCTTAGGCTATTCCATTGTATATATAACCTTCCATGGTCTCTCTTATAAGTTCTCTTACTTAGGGCAGGATCAAAAAACATTTTACTTTCCTTGACTACTGATTTTCTTTAGTATATTCTATTTATTCACTCCTAAACTACAGCATGAAACTCTGAATTATTTGATGTGTATTGCATATGATCATGTGTAAGCTTATTTCTTTCACATACATTATTCTGGGGCAGGTAACTAGGCAAATTGAAGTCCTGATTCGTTGCACAATTATGTACATTTCATTTGAATAGTTATAATAATAACAATAAAAATGGGATTTGAGAAGACAGAAAATTCAAATATAAATTCGTGGCGTTTCTTCCACTCAAGATACTGATTAAATTCAATAAATAAACCATCTGAAGGTTCGAGTTTTTACTATTTTTCTGGAAATTGTAAACTACCTATGTTGCTATATCACCTATTATATTCAGCAGCGTTTCATCACTTTATAATAATTTGCTTTCTACATTAACTTAATTTATTTTTGTTACATACGTACAAAATGTCAGACTTGACCACATCCAAGGTCTATAGACCTTGACCACCTCAATACTGACGTCAAACAATGTCTTTTAAAATGTCACCAGCAGACCTCAGATTAACTTTAAGTTATGCATAAAACCTGCTTAATGATAAGGTTCCCTCTTTTGACTTTCTTATCGCCATTTATACCTAGCCTAGTAGCATTCTAGAGTTTTAAAGTGATAACGGATTGGTGCAATTAGCTATATATCCAGAAGCCCCTTTATCTTCGTCAGATTTCTCGTTTACGGCAAGGTTTTTCATGCCCCTACCTTATCATCAAAAATAAAAGTACAGCATTGGTCAAGGGCTAGTAATATACTTTGTGGGTTATATATGTTTTAAGTAAAAACAAATGTTTTTTTTAAGTGTTGCTATTTTTCTTCAACAAAGAATTACCGGTTTAATACTCGCTTTCACAGTATACGGCTTCGTAGACGTATATGCTGCATCGTGGATTCTTGTACACCAAAAATTATTCTGGGAATTTAAATAAAAATTATTCTGGGAATTATTCTAGAAATTTAAATAAAAATTATTCTGGGAATTATTCTAGAAATTTAAATAAAAACTATTCTGGGAATTATTCTAGGAATTTACATAAAAATTATTCTGGGAATTATTCTAGAAATTTAAATAAAAATTATTCTGAGAATTATTCTAGGAATTTAAATTAAATCGAAGTATCATGGGTTACAATTCGTGAATTATGAATATTTTAACCTTTCTACGGTAGTCAGGATTCATTTCTGAGTATATAAAATTTTTTTTTAAGCTACTATAAATTTTTTTAAAAATTCTAAACATTCTATATCAGTATAGTAAAATAAATTAAAAAGAAAGATACACAATTTGTATGTGTCCTTCACAGAATTAAATCTTCGACATCAGTATTTCACAACTCTCTTAAGAGTCTTGGATCCCCTTAATTTCCTCATCCGACCGATGGAATTTGCTTAAAATTATGAAAACTGATACCAAAAACAATCTTCTCCCATGCCTATCTTTAAGAGATTTTCATGCTCATAAATGCAGAAGCAAATATAAACTTTTAAACAGTGCTTCATAAGTTACGCACCAATTCAACAAAAGCAGTTTCTTATAAACAAAACCAAAGCTGAATTTCGACAAAACTTAATGAGCACACGACTTCAAGACTATACAGTATTATAAAAAGAACATGAATGAATAACTAATGTATTTAAACAAAGCGGTTCTGTGATCTAAAAGTAACAGAATTACTTATCCTTGGAGAAAGACTACAATACCAAAAGGACAAGAATAAAAAAAAAACACACATAACTCATTAAAAATGAACAAGATTTACCATACAAGCCAATACAATTTAGAATGTTTCAACTTTCAACAATCTCTTCAAAAGAGCTTCTAAAAGGGAATTCGAACTACGAGCCTAAAATTAATTCAAAATAACAAAAAATAAATGACAAAATTTTTTTTTAAGAAATGAGGAAGTTAGATCTATCAAAACTTGGCTGAATAAAGGTTATGAACCCGTAATAGTGGCCCGAAACCCCTTTTTAGCCAATTGTATAACCACGAGTTGAAATTAAGAGCATTTCCAAAATCCATTTTAAAATTATGGAATTTTTCTGTTATTGTGTAAAATTCTCTCAAAATAACCACACTCATTTTAAAATTAATTTATATATGCAATGAAGTCTTTTAAGTAACACTGAATTCAACACTGCCAAATATGCACTGAAAATACAGTAAACTTGAACCAACTTATCTAAAGATAAAATTTCTTTTCAGAACCACCAAAAAATATTCAAGTTTTACAAAGTTAAACCTAATCCAGAAACTTGAAACTAAATGAAAATATATTACCCACAAAATCCTTTTGAATAATGTAGTAAAGCAATTTGATCTGAACGAGTTTAAAATTCCAAGAACCTGTTAAAGAGTAATGACTAAAACTCACTAAAAGGCGTTTGGATTCATTCACATTATTCATTAGTAAATTTTGGAACTGTTTCTGAAAATTTACCTATTCATTCTGATTAACAAATTAATAACAGGACAAACAGATTCGAAAATGGTTTTGAAAAATCATGTACGGAGTCAAAAGAACCACAAAAAATACAGTTTCGAAATCTTGCTAAAGAACGAAGCTAAGATGCGTTTCACTACTTCGTTGAATAACCGATAATAAATATATATATTTAGCTATAATTTAGTTTATTGTTAGATACTGATGAGTACTCAAACAATTCGAAACAGTACCTTGTATTTTTCATGGTATACCCTACAAAAATATGGTCATTGTCACATCAACAAGCTTTGTTACATCTTGTATGATCTTCCCTTCGTTTTATTATAACTAAGAAAAATATAAGGCTTTATTTCTGTGAAACAGCCTGTTCTGAAAGGTAGTAATCCACATCCAAACCTATAGGATGGCCCTACGTTGAAATAATGCCACTAAGAAATACAGTATCATCCTCATTTGTGTAGCACTGTGGTATAAGAAGAACTGAAAGGGTGTGAAATGTGGATACATTCAAGGAAAGATAAAATAGTTAGTGTAGGTACAAGGAGGGGTAAAAGTATTTTGAGATGGTCTAGTCATGTATAAAAAATGGAGGATGATGTGTTGGTGAGAAGAGTATGCAAATCGGAAGTGTTTGAAGGAATGACGAGCTGAAGACCTAGAAATAGATGGACTGGAAAAGAGGGTCCTTAACAGAATGAATGTGACTTTAAGGGGAAACGGTTGTAAGTTAAAAAGAGCTAAAACATATATGTGTGTATACATGTCATACAAGCATAACCACATAAATACTTACGCATATACACACATCTATGTCTATCTATCTTCATATATACTATATATACATACATACATACATACATATATATATATATATATATATATATATATATATATATATATATATATATATATATATATAATATTATATATATATAATACATATATATGAGCGTGCATATATAAAGGTACTGGGGGCTTCCGTGTCATTCCAACGCATTTTCAAGCACAGCCATCAACATTGGAAATTTGTTTAAATAATATGAAAGCACTCATTACCTTCACTTTCTTTTACTTTAGTTGCCTCTTCTACATTTATTGGCACGTGTTATGAAGTGACACAGTATCATATCTATATATATATATATATATATATATATATATATATATATATATATATATATATATATATATATATATATAACTTTTATCACATCACCGTGATTCATATACAGTCAGAAAGCTACAAACGTCCTTTAATATCAATTCGCTCTACCTCGAAATAATATATTTTCATATATGTTATCAAAGCATATATGAAAATATATTATTTCAATAGAGCGAATTGATATTAAAGGACGTTTGTAGCTTTTCTGATTATATATATATATATATATATATATATATATATATATATATATATATATATATATATATACACACACACACACACACACACACACACACACACACACATGAAACGCAACCAACAAAAATAACGGCGATTATGTACGGAAAATGAAAAACCATTCGAGAGATGAAAGTACACACAAAGATCCAAATCAAAATCCCTTATGACTTTATCATTTGATACATTATACATACGAATTCTGCGACTTACAGGTAAATGGGGATCTGAACTTAGCCCTCCTGCAAGATCTGAACTCAAGTCGTCCGAGTTACAAGAACATAATTTTACAGACTCCAGCATGGAAGACACCAATTTATATAGCCTATATTTGTCATGAAAAAATTTTATTATAATGATATCAGCACTGATGCGCAGGAGGGGTTTCCATACAAGTATACTCGAAGCAAAACAGCAGGTAATCAACCACGTCAGTGTCTAACTTCCAAACTGTATATACTTTCACACATTAATTCATTGTAGTCATGCTTCTTACGCTACATACAGTGTAATATACAACCAGAAGATATATTTGTACCGTAGCATTAATTTTGTCATTGATCTAAAGTGAACAGTGACGTCATCTATGTCAACAAGTGATACATACTCATAACGAACTATTTATACATACAAAAGTAGGACATCATAAAAAGCTATGAAAATTAATCAGTGGATGCACGAACATAATCAGTTTATTTAATCTGACACTTTTAACATGTGGTAACTGATATAGAAAAATTATTATTAAAACAGGACTTAAAACCCTAAAGACTTTTGGCGAGTAGAAATGTTCATATGCTTAAAAATGTCTGTTTACTAACAATTAAATCATATCATAGGAATAAAAATCATAAGGATGGAAGAAAACGGAAACACCCTTATTTTAAAAAGGGACCGTAATCATAAATAATAGTAACCACTATCGTACGGATAGAAGAAAACGGCATATTACGACGATTTTAAACGGGGACTAAATCATAGGACCTTTTATCAAAACCCGTGCGGAAAGAAGAGAACTGCAAATTGCTTTGACATTTAACGGGGACTAAAGCATAATACATTTCAGTACGCTTTGAAAGCCTTTTACACACACACACCCATATATATATATATATATATATATATATATATATATATATATATATATATATATATATATATATATATATATATATATATATATATATATATATATATATATATATATATATATATATATATATATATATATATATATAGTATATGTGTGTGTGTGTGTGCTGCAATGGTTATCATTGTTAGATATATACCTTTTCGCCATTACTCTGACTCTTAAGTCACTTACGGATACTCCCCAATATTCATCTATTATTATCATATATATTTTCTTGGTGATCAACGACCAAATCGCCCCAGAAGCGTATATATTCCTCACTGTTTCGCAATTCAGCTAGGCCTACACTTAGTAACAATGAATTCCACTAAGCATTGTCGAATTACTTCAATTGTCGTATTTGTTAGGCGAGAAGACATCAAAATACATTGCTATTCACTTGTTTTGTTTTCAATCAGTACATGGAAGGAGAGGGTTAGACTGGTTTGGTTTTTCATATCAAACTGTTGTTTTTTGTTGGTTTTGGATGCGATTCTTGTAATTTTTACTTTCGTTTCTGTCAAAAATGGCTTCAATTGAACCCCACATTCCCAACATGTCCCTCATTTTTTTATTTTTGGGGGTGGATAATGATTTAAACGTGAATTTCCCACGAAAACTGAGTCAGGATCATAAGAATCACATAAAAATTATCAGAAAACCCACGATTTATAATTGCATTAGAATATAAGTTTAAGAATAACCTACCGCAAATGCAAAATCGTTATGTAGGATATTTCTATCTAAAACTATTTGTCAAGTCTATGAAGTTTTAAGGACAAAATGGGTAAAAATAGGTATAAAGAAAACGTTCAATGTCCCCTTTGCTTCACGGGGGACTAAAGTATTTCGTGGTGTCTTATGCGTATGTATGTTACATGCAGGCATTTCACGAACTTCCTGAAATTTCAGGCAGATAACGAAATCCACTAAGGGCCATTTGATCCCCAAGAGCCTAGTACTAAACACGGCGAAAAGTGTAGGTGAGTCACTGCTTTGCCATGCTTAGTACTAACCCTTTGGGGGATCAAATGCCCCTAAGTGCATTTCGCTCAGCCTGAAATATTTATACATTAAAATATCCACTGGACACTCGTGCAAGTTAGTTGTAAATAAAGTACACTGCTTGAGTAACAGGTTCATGTCACTCGTTGTAATACATTCTTTTAAAATCAAGCTTGCGCCGATAAAAGCGCCTATGTGTTAACCTGAAAGTACTGGCCGTAGATTATAAATTTCTCCAATTACACAGCCTAAGAGACAAATAAAATTATGAGGTTTTTAAAAAGCTACCTACGAATTTATTCACAGCTATCTACTTTTGGAAACTATAAAAATTTACTAATACACACCACGGTAAACAAAGACCAACAGCCTGATAAGGGGTACTGAGGAGGGACTTGAAAGGAAAGTTCGGCAACACCAGAAAGCCACTTAAAGAAAGGTCTCTTCTCACACTGACAAGAATCAACGAAGGCACCCTACAGATGGCCCATCAAACAAAATGCGTTTGGCAATGTGTCACCAATAGGCAGGAGGTGCCAAAAGACTGAACGAATTAAGTCTGAAAAAGGAGACTGAGAAAGAGAAATAAACATTTTCTGATTTGACAGTGCCAGAGGTGCAAAAAAAATTCTTTCATTTCCACGAAGTGAGCTGAAAGACTATACATTTTAACGTATGGGGATAAACGAAGTAGCTGATAGTGAAAGTTTTCTACATAATGAGTTAACATTGATTCACATTGCAGGGAATTAAAATATTACTAACAATCGCCTTACGGGGGATAATGATTTATTAAGTACACCACTGATGGTGCAATTAATGAAGCTGATCAACAGTCAGTAAGGTCAGTCACTGAATGGGTGACTAACATGAAATACTTTTTATTATACATATAATATATATATGCATATATATATATATATATATATATATATATATATATATATATATATATATATATATATATATATATATATATATGTGTGTGTGTGTGTGTATATATATATATATATATATATATATATATATATATATATATATATAATATATACACCAGATGAAAACATGAAAAAGTACAATGAAGACAGCTGTTACCCTGCATACAAAAGTCGTTTGAAATATTATTAATAAAATTTTCATCCTGAGTTACTAAAAATATATATATATAAAAAAAAAACGGCCGACCTTTATCATTCTAACATAAATCGTGTGAAATGACAGTGATGATTCCCTGCTCAAATTCTAGTGATTGTTTCCCGGGATCCCGAGACAATTTTTCTGTCATAGAAAATTCCCGGGATTTTATTACACTTCCCAGGAAATCCCGGCCTTTTTTTATTTTTTATGAAAATATACATTCTTCATTACAATTTATGGTTTAAATTTATATGTAATAATAAGTGCTATGGAATTTGTGCCACCGACATTTCTCGAAGCTGAGACAGCATTGACATCAGCAGGACTTTTCTTCACAAAACTGCAAACTCGCCTAGGTGATAAAAGTGTAACCTGTTTAAGCTTTTTACGTTCAGATTAGCTCTACATAAAAAAATTCATACTTTGATTATTTCCTTTATTATTTTATTACAAGGGCAGTTACTTTAATGTGAGTGCTATACTCAGATTAAAAGGATTCGTTATTTGATAGTAATGAACATTGAGCATATTTATTTTCACAAGTTTATTATTTTGAATTTTTTCTTTATTATTTTATTACAGGTGCAGTTAATCTCTCTCTCTGTATTATTTTTTTGCAGTTTAGTTTTAAAGACCAATATTTGTATAAACTTGTTTCCTGTTGAACTTTTGCAAAGTGTTGGTAACTCAAATGGGAATGATTACATCTCCATATTATGTACTTGGTCTGTGTTTGGAAGAACGTCTAAGACGGAGTCCTTCTTTCCAAGGTTCATTAAATGTATCTTTCTCTAACATTGCAATGTTTTATACATATGTTTGATAATTCTACTTGTATCATCAAACCAAGGAAATCTGGAGTTTGACATACTTTATCTCATAATGGGAGAGCCATGTGTACAGAGTTAGATTCAATGCCTTGATAGAAAGGGGTTACCATTAATTCAAGGCATTTGTACAATCAAAGTGTTTTAGCCACAAACAGCTTCTCAATTGTTTTCATTCGATTTTTGCAGCACCGCTTTTTGTAATTTTTCAATATAATTGTCTGTCCTGTGCCAGGGACATACCTACTTCTGGCTCCAAGAGTTTATTTAGCCTTAATAATTTTTTTTCATACAATAACATCTCATTGTCATCTGACTAGATTTTCTCATGACACTGTTAATTTTCTGCGATGTCAAATTAACCCAAACATTCGTGTCTCGTACAGCGGAACATTTATTTGCTAGAGCTAAATCAAGTACTGTACCGTGTATGTACATTAAATGAGATATTGAATATAATTAAAAGATTGTCGGAAATCCAGAAATGACATTTCCATCTGATCGCCAGACACAAGACATTCTCTGTGTTGGTAATGGGGCCACAAGAAAAAGTGAAAAACTTGTATGCCCTGGAGTTGAGAGACAGCCCAAAAGAAATTTTCTCTAGTGGATACTAAAGTATAATGGTCAACTTCAGGATTGCAATAGAATTTAATAATACATGTTATTATATTTGATCATATTTTAGAGGATAAAAGTTCAGAGATTTTTCATCGATAGATAGAGATACTCATCGAATCATGGAAGCAGGGAACCCACCTGAGATTTATTTGAAGAATCGAGCGCTTTGGCCTGAAAAGCAAGTAATAATTCGAAGCAGACAGAAATGATGGCTAGGATGTTCCATAAAAGTAACCTGTATTTTTGTTTTTCTTCAAAACGACTTTAAAGAAGCCCAGCATTATGCTTGATCAATAATTTTCCATCATCAGCTATTAGTGAAGTGCTAGTGATGTACTGTATGGTACGTTCTCCCTTATTTCCCAATTCAAACTCCCGCTCACAAACCTTGCGTTATTTCTATGATAATGGGATTCAAACTCGCTTACTACAAACTTAGACTATTTCAAATTCGTCTTGGACTGCTACCATGAGTAACTAAATTCAGAAAAACTGAAGTTTGATGCTTTAGATTGTTTCTTAATCTCTGTTAATCAAGTTTTATTACAAGCTTGTTTGTCTTTCAAAGTAAGAATTTCGTAAGTTTGAAGCATATATTCTCGTTACGTATTCTTGAAAAGAACAAATCACAAGGTAGTTGAGAGTTAATTTGCAAAAACATCCTGATTCTAATACTCTTTTCATGGCGCGTCAGCAGACGAGAATAGTAAATATGGTTTTGTTTTAGATATATGTGTTTTCTTCCTTTTTCTTGTCCTAATAATAACAGTAATAATAATGATATAATTTCTGATAAATCACCAATATATTTGTAATATTTTAATATGTTCTGCTCAACCGCTTTCTAGAAAATCCTTAACCCATATTCCACTTACAGAATAGTCCGTTATTATGGAAACGAGAAAAGATACCGGAATCTAGACGGCGATGGAATGTTGAATAACACTTAGAACCTTGTGCAAGTCTAAAGATGGTTTCCAAGAAATAGCAGAAAATGTCACAATAAAATAAAGAAAAAAATGAAGGCCAAATGTAGCTATTGAGGAATTACACTGGCTCCAGCATGCTCCTCTGTGTATAAAAGGAAGGAGGAGACCAAAGTCAAGACAGATTTCATCTGCAGTGCGTTCACGATGAACAGCTTCAGGGTAGGGTAAAAGGACGCTTCGTTTTGCACTTTTATATTATATATATATATATATATATATATATATATATATATATATATATATATATATATATATATATATATCTATGTGTGTGTGCGTGTGCGTGTGTGTGTGTGTGTGTTGAAAAATTGACAAAATATATATATATATATATATATATATATATATATATATATATATATATATATATATATATATATATATATATATATAAGAAAGTGTACATTACACTTAGTTAAAATTAGAGTAACTAAGCAGTGTGATACGACAACGCTAATACTCGCAATTCTGGTGTAAATGTCATTTGAATGAGTGTAACAAAATCAGAACTAAGTAAATGTTAATAACCGACCATAACCTGCTTTACTACTTTGGGCCGTAAATTCCTATTGAAAAGCGTAACAAGTAGGTGCTTTTTGTTTACAAACACGACAGAAGAATTGAACGGAACTTACAGCCGATTGGTCAGCAGCTCTTTTAGCGATTTGACAACATTAAAGAGATGACCTACCATCCTGATCAATAACGCATGATCCTAGTAATTCCCACACTGAAGCAAATAAGAAAAAAACCGCTAAAATTGACAAAAATGCCTATAAGCCAAAGGGTTGTACCCATTTTCTCTAATGGATAAAAGTATTTGAGCATTGAAAATGGGCAAATATTTCTACCTAGTTTCAACGAATATGATTTTAATAGCCTATTGGAGTGAGCTGTACACAGGAAGGTATTTCTGCATTAAAGGAAAATAAGGGACATGCGGACCATTAGGTATCCTAACATCTTGAGAATAAGATCCAAAAACTATTGGCAATCCAATCTGGTCTCCATTGCCTTTGGGATAGGCTCACGTTATTAGTTTTTAGGTTAGATCAGCTTTAGGCGCATGATCTTTGAAACGGCATATACATCCATAAACAATCTGTTACTAATTCGTAATCTTCAATTTTTCTCTGCGACAGGCTTTTACTGTGAAATCCAAATCACGTTTATTCACACTTTGCTATGTACGC
Organism: Macrobrachium rosenbergii; assembly: GCF_040412425.1. Classification (NCBI taxonomy): domain Eukaryota; kingdom Metazoa; phylum Arthropoda; class Malacostraca; order Decapoda; family Palaemonidae; genus Macrobrachium; species Macrobrachium rosenbergii. The sequence continues at coordinate 29,140,830 of NC_089760.1, forward strand.
TGGAATATATACAAGATACTGGTCGCATTCAGGAGACACTTGTAATCAACTCAACAATTTTAAGAACCTCTTGACCTCTATTTCCTCTTATGTTTTGAATATGTTAACAAATGACCTACATAACGAAAATATTCTAAACACTTTTACGGTGGTGGAGAGAGGTCTATTTCATTTCTAGTACAGTGCCAGTAAATTCAGCAGACACGTGTGCGAAGAGCTGAAATAATATTTTTTTTCCTTTTTCACACACAATCATGTCTGCTTTGTCCGCCGATCGCTCCGAGCTACCGCCCACCGTTCCACTCAGACGTAGATGTGTAGGCTAATGGCATTTGCATGGGTAAATAAGGGTTTGAGGGATACATAGTTCATCCATGAGGACTAACTAAAAACCAAGAAGTCTATACTCTGGCCCCACTCCCTCCTAAATAAAAAAAATACCTATATCTTAAGACATACATTTTACGAAGCCTAGTAGATAATTAGAAAATTTTTATGTACAAGTATTTTTAACGATGATTTATTGAGATGCCCCATTCACCTCACCCTACTTGATATTAAAAGGTTTCACACAGAAACAGAGAGTGAGAGAAACAAAACATATAAACGAACTTATTCCATTAGCTTTATTTTTGTTTGGTTTTATCATTTGAAATATTTAAAGAACGTCCTTTTTTCCCTCCCAGATTATCGTCTGTGTAGGAGTCTTTCTGGGGCTGGCATCAGCCATCCCTCAAGGATTCAGACAATTTCCCAGCTCCGGGAGTGTATCAAAAGACGCTCAGACTGTCAACGAAGCTCTGGACCTGAGTCAAGCCATCGTCCAAGCTTTCGCCGACATTTCACCACCAGGAAACGCCAGGTCATCACGTCCCATGTCTCTCCAGGAGTCTCAGGAGGCTCTTATGCGCATCATGGAAGCTTCCAGAAAATCTATTGAGGAATCCGAGAAAAGGGGTTTCAGTGTCCCTGAGGGAACAAAAGAAAGGCTGGAAGCTGCTGCTGCAACTATCCCAGCCACTTTCCAGTTTCTGCAGAAACTTAGTGAAATCGGTAAGGCATGAAGTTTTGGAAACTACTGAAATGTAAATTTATTCAGCTGATATGTAAGCTAATCTTTGGATATTCTCAGAAATTAAATATTTTTCGTCATGTGCAATTGTATTAATTTATAACCCGCATTTAGGTATTTAAATAATGAGATGAAAGTTTTCTTCAATAACATGGTCATCAGTTTAAACAACAGCATTTTGCTGACAGCCGGTAACTTAATTAAACTTAATTTAAAATAATATAGTGCAAGGATTCCTATACATTTTTCGAGGAAATGTTGCTTAAGTAATTTAGCAGATACTTACGCAGTGAAAAGCATAACAGTTGATCCAAACCTAAATTACAATAGTTCTACATAATATATCCTACGAAACCTTTGGCAACTGTACGAGAAACTGTAATACTATGATCATATACCGTCTTCTGATTTTCAAATGTTTCTGTAACAAATTACGAAGGCTATCTTGTGCAACGCTCAGTAAGGTCAGGAAGCAACATGAGTCGAACATTCTGAATTCAGATCTCAGGAACTGAGTTAATTAAATATCTAGTAAAAATAAACAACCAATAAACACATTCAAAAGTGATTAGATAATTTTTTTTTATTCACCACAACCAATAAACACATTCAAAAGTGATTAAAGAAATTTTTTTTATTCACCACGAGTAAAGAAAGTATTATTCAGCACTGAAACATCACGATCACTTAAGGTATTTTTATTTTGAGTACAGTATCTTAGAGACATTGTGTGTTTGACATATATAACCTCGCCACTGATCTAAATACGCAATTTTTATATGTAGCACAGTAAACTACAGTCTTTGTAAACTTGAAAGATAACCTTGTTGACAGTGAAAATAACAATAAAATCAAGCAAAATTATGCTTATACTGGTCGTCTATTTTCAAAAATCACACCATTACTTTCAACAGAGGCACTAAATGCAGCTATTCTGTGAACTACATGAGTCTGACTATATTGCATATCACTGGAAATTACAGATTTTAGCACATGTCTTACAATCATCCTTGCTATACCTACCCTGAGACCCACCTCCTAACATCATCCAAAATATTAACTTACAAATGCTTAAAAAGATTCTATTCATTGTTCCATTTTCCTAGTCCCCTTGTACCTTTATGATATTAGTCTTATTTATATTTATTCTGAGAGTTGATGAAAAAACAGACTGAAAGACCAGGAGATTAAAGTGCAAAGCGTCAGATAAGGAAAAGAGGTTGAGCCTGGAGTGTGATAGATTGAAAGACAGACGATTTAAGTGCAATGCGTGAATTGATAAAAAAAGTTGAAAAGCTTCAGAAACTGGTGAGATCTTAATAGTTTGCGAGTGTAAAAATTGAGAGCACAGGCATGATAAATCAGTTTTTGTAGTATTAGTGTGAGGCCATAGATCTCGCAAGCCCCTTGACTCTGCCAAGAAGCCTCGGTAAGGATTTTGAATCACGTGCAACAAGGGCAGGATCAACAGCATTAAGTAAATCTGTTATTGTAAAATCAGGGATTTTTGTCTTGGTACATGAAGCACCTGATATTGTGCAAGTGTTTTGCACAGGCGTTTTTTCACGATTCGGGATTTGCAGGATAAGGAGAAAGAGATTACTATCCAAAATAATTATTCATAATAAATGAGAGCGAGGCATTATCTATTACCAAAAAGCTAGGGAGAGTATAAATATAAGTGAAATAAAAAACAAGTAAACAATGCGCCGAAGTGTCTTCGGCGCAATCGAGTTTTCTGTACAGTGCTACACCGTATAATTAAGGCACAGAAAATAGATCTATCTTTCAGTGGTCTCGGTGTAATGCTGTATGAGCCGCGGCCCATGAAACTTTAACCACGGCCCGGTGGTGACCTATCCTATATCGTTGCCAGAAGCATGATTATGGCCAACTTTAACCTTAAATAAAATAAAAACTACTGAGGCTATAGGGCTACAATTTGGTATGCTTAATGAGTGGAGGATGGATGATCAACATACCAATTTGCAGCCCTCTAGCCTCAGTAATTTTTTAAGATCTGAGGGCAGACAGAAAAAGTGCGAACAGAAAAAGGTGCGGACGGACAGGCAAAGTCGGCACAGCAATTTTCTTTACAGAAAACTAAAAAGAAACAAAACGAGAAGAAAGTCTCTATCGACAGCCTCGACTTACAACAATCTTCCTGTTAATGACAACGGGATCCATTCCCCCAAAAACTGCACAGCTTATCAGAGTCAGCCGAATCAGAAAGTAAATAATATCTTCTTTAATGGGCAGGTTTTCTTTATAATTATCAAGCATCTGACATTTGCTTGTGAGGTCCTTTGACAAGAACCTGCTCTCTCTCTCTCTCTCTCTCTCTCTCTCTCTCTCTCTCTCTCTCTCTCTCTCTCTCTCTCTCTCTCTCTTCAAAGCCTGCATTTGCAAGCGATGAATTTTATCAAACATACTGATTTCTTTTCCATTTATATTTCCGCACTGTCATATCCGTGTTTTTTCTTGGAAATTAACAACAGTTGGTCGCGTTAGCGGGATTATAAACTCTAAAACATATAAATCAATACTTTTACTAGAATTCGGTAACAGACTTACAGAACGGAATATATTAAGTCTGGTTCAAATATTTCCGGCATTATCTACACACACACACACACCATATATATATATATATATATATATATATATATATATATATATATATATATATATATATATATATATATATATATATATATATATACAGTATATGTGTGTGTGTGCGCGCGCGCGTGGTTATCATTGTTAGATATATACCTTTTCGCCATTACTCTGACTCTTAAGTCACTTACGGATACTCCCCAATATTCATTTATTATCATATATATTTTCTTGGTGATCAACGACCAAATCGCCTCAGAGGGTATATATTCCTCATTGTTTCGCAATTCAGCTAGGCCTACACTTAGTAACAATGAATTCCACCAAGCATTGTCGAATTACTTCAATTGTCGTATTTGTTAGGCGAGAAGACATCAAAATACATTGCTAATCACTTGTTTTGTTTTCAATCGGTACATGGAAGGAGAGGGTTAGACTGGTTTGGTTTTTCATATCAAACTATTGTTTTTCTGTTGGGTTTGGATGCAATTCTTGTAATTTTTACTTTCGTTTCTGTCAAAAATGGCTTCAATTAAACTCCACATTCCCAACGTCCCTCATTTTTTATTTGTGGGGGTGGATAATGATTTAAACGTGAATTTCCCATGAAAACTGTCAGGATCATAAGAATCACATAAAAACTATAAAGAATCACATAAAAACTATCAGAAAATCCACGATTTATAATTGCATTAGAATATAAGTTTAAGAATAACATACCGCAAATGCAAAATCGTTATGTAGGATATTTCTATCTAAAACTATTATTTGTTAAGTCTATGAAGTTTTAAGGACAAAATGGGTAAAAATAGGTATAAAGAAAACGTTCAATGTCCCCTTTGCTTCACGGGAGACTAAAGTATTTCGTGGTGTCTTTTGCGTATATACAGTATGTTACAAGCAGGCATTTCACGAACTTCCTGAAATTTCAGGCAGATAACGAAATCCACTTAGGGCCATTTGATCCCCCAGAGCCTAGTACTAAACACGGCGAAAAGTGTAGGTGAGTCACTGCTTCGCCATGCTTAGTACTAACCCTTTGGGGGATCAAATGTCCCTAAGTGCATTTCGCTCTGCCTGAAATATTTATACATTAAAATATCCACTGGACACTCGTGCAAGTTAGTTGTAAATAAAGTACACTGCTTGAGTAACAGGTTCATGTCACTCGTTGTAATACATTATTTTAAAATCAAGCTTGCGCCGATAAAAGCGAATGTGTGTTAACCTGAAAGTACTGGCCGTAGATTACAAATTTCTCCATTTACCCAGCATAAGAGACAAATAAAATTATGAGGTTTTTAAAAAGCTACCTACGAATTTATTCACAGCTATCTACTTTTGGAAACTATAAAAATTTACTAATACACACCACGGTAAACAAAGACCAACAGCCTGATAAGGGGTACTGAGGAGGGACTTGAAAGGAAAGTTCGGCAACACCAGAAAGCCACTTAAAGAAAGGTCTCTTCTCACACTGACAAGAATCAACGAAGGCACCCTACAGATGGCCCATCAAACAAAATGCGTTTGGCAATGTGTCACCAATAGGCAGGAGGTGCCAAAAGACTGAACGAATTAAGTCTGAAAAAGGAGACTGAGAAAGAGAAATAAACATTTTCTGATTTGACAGTGCCAGAGGTGCAAAAAAATTCTTTCATTTCCACGAAGTGAGCTGAAAGACTATACATTTTAACGTATGGGGATAAACGAAGTAGCTGATAGTGAAAGTTTTCTACATAATGAGTTAACACTGATTCACATTGCAGGGAATTAAAATATTACTAACATTCGCCTTACGGGGGAATAATGATTTATTGAGTACACCACTGATGGTGCAATTAATGAAGCTGATCAACAGTCAGTAAGGTCAGTCACTGAATGGGTGACTAACATGAAATACTTTTTATTATACATATAATATATATATGCATATATATATATATATATATATATATATATATATATATATATATATATATGTGTGTGTGTGTGTGTGTGTGTGTGTGTGTATATATATATATAATATATACACCAGATGAAAACGATGAAAAATACAATGAAGACAGCTGTGACCCTGCATACAAAAGTCGTTTGAAATATTAATAAAATTTTCATCCTGAGTTACTAAAAATATATATATATAAAAAAAAAACGGCCGACCTTTATCATTCTAACATAAATCGTGTGAAATGACAGTGATGATTCCCTTATCAAATTTAGTGATTGTTTCCCATGACCCCGAGATAATTTTTCTGTCATAGAAAATTCCCGGGATTTTATTACACTTCCCAGGAAATCCCGGCCTTTTTTTTATTTTTTATGAAAATATACATTCTTCATTACAATTTATGGTTTAAATTTATATGTAATAATAAGTGCTGTGGAATTTGTGCCACCGACATCTCTCGAAGCTGAGACAGCATTTACATCAGCAGGACTTTTCTTCACAAAACTGCAAACTCGCCTAGGTGATAAAAGTGTAACATGTTTAAGCTTTTTACGTTCAGATTAGCTCTGCATAAAAAAATTCATACTTTGATTATATCCTTTATTATTTTATTACAAGGGCAGTTACTTTAATGTGAGTGCTATAGTCAGATTAAAAGGATTCGTTATTTGATAGTAATGAACATTGAGCATATTTATTTTCACAAGTTTATTATTTTGAATTTTTTCTTTATTATTTTATTACAGGTGCAGTTAATCTCTCTCTCTGTATTATTTTTTGCAGTTTAGTTTTAAAGACCAATATTTGTATAAACTTGTTTCCTGTTGAACTTTTGCAAAGTGTTGGTAACTCAAATGGGAATGATTACATCTCCATATTATGTACTTGGTCTGTGTTTGGAAGAACGTCTAAGACGGAGTCCTTCTTTCCAAGGTTCATTAAATGTATCTTTCTCTAACATTGCAATGTTTTATACATATGTTTGATAATTCTACTTGTATTATCAAACCAAGGAAGTCTGGAGTTTGACATGCTTTATCTCATAATGGGAGAGCCATGTGTACAGAGTTAGATTCAATGCCTTGATAGAAAGGGGTTACCATTAATTCAAGGCATTTGTACAATCAAAGTGTTTTAGCCACAAACAGCTTCTCCAATTGTTTTCATTCGATTTTTGCAGCACCGCTTTTTGTAATTTTTCAATATAATTGTCTGTCCTGTGCCAGGGACATACCTACTTCTGGCTCCAAGAGTTTATTTAGCCTTAATAATTTTTTTTCATACAATAACATCTCATTGTCATCTGGCTAGATTTTCTCATGACACTGTTAATTTTCTGCGATGTCAAATTAACCCAAACATTCGTGTCTCGTACAGCGGAACATTTATTTGCTAGAGCTAAATCAAGTACTGTACCGTGTATGTACATTAAATGAGATATTGAATATAATTAAAAGATTGTCGGAAATCCAGAAATGACATTTCCATCTGATCGCCAGACACAAGACATTCTCTGTGTTGGTAATGGGGCCACAAGAAAAAGTGAAAAACTTGTATGCCCTGGAGTTGAGAGACAGCCCAAAAGAAATTTTCTCTAGTGGATACTAAAGTATAATGGTCAACTTCAGGATTGCAATAGAATTTAATAATACATGTTATTATATTTGATCATATTTTAGAGGATAAAAGTTCAGAGATTTTTCATCGATAGATAGAGATACTCATCGAATCATGGAAGCAGGAACCCACCTGAGATTTATTTGAAGAATCGAGCGCTTTGGCCTGAAAAGCAAGTAATAATTCGAAGCAGACAGAAATGATGGCTAGGATGTTCCATAAAAGTAACCTGTATTTTTGTTTTTCTTCAAAACGACTTTAAAGAAGCCCAGCATTATGCTTGATCAATAATTTTCCATCATCAGCTATTAGTGAAGTGCTAGTGATGTACTGTATGGTACGTTCTCCCTTATTTCCCAATTCAAACTCCCGCTCACAAACCTTGCGTTATTTCTATGATAATGGGATTCAAACTCGCTTACTACAAACTTAGACTATTTCAAATTCGTCTTGGACTGCTACCATGAGTAACTAAATTCAGAAAACTGAAGTTTGATGCTTTAGATTGTTTCTTAATCTCTGTTAATCAAGTTTTATTACAAGCTTGTTTGTCTTTCAAAGTAAGAATTTCGTAAGTTTGAAGCATATATTCTCGTTACGTATTCTTGAAAAGAACAAATCACAAGGTAGTTGAGAGTTAATTTGCAAAAACATCCTGATTCTAATACTCTTTTCATGGCGCGTCAGCAGACGAGAATAGTAAATATGGTTTTGTTTTAGATATATGTGTTTTCTTCCTTTTTCTTGTCCTAATAATAACAGTAATAATAATGATATAATTTCTGATAAATCACCAATATATTTGTAATATTTTAATATGTTCTGCTCAACCGCTTTCTAGAAAATCCTTAACCCATATTCCACTTACAGAATAGTCCGTTATTATGGAAACGAGAAAAGATACCGGAATCTAGACGGCGATGGAATGTTGAATAACACTTAGAACCTTGTGCAAGTCTAAAGATGGTTTCCAAGAAATAGCAGAAAATGTCACAAGAAAATAAAGAAAAAAATGAAGGCCAAATGTAGCTATTGAGGAATTACACTGGCTCCAGCATGCTCCTCTGTGTATAAAAGGAAGGAGGAGACCAAAGTCAAGACAGATTTCATCTGCAGTGCGTTCACGATGAACAGCTTCAGGGTAGGGTAAAATGACGCTTGTTTTGCACTTTTATATTATATATATATATATAATATATATATATATATATATATATATATATATATATATATATATATATATATATATATATATATGTGTGTGTGTGTGTGTGTGTGTGTTTGAAAAAAATTGATAAAAATATATATATATATATATAAGAAAGTGTACTTTACACTTAGTTAAAATTAGAGTAACTAAGCAGTGTGATACAACAACGCTAATACTCGCAATTCTGGTGTAAATGTCATTTGAATGAGTGTAACAAAATCAGAACTAAGTAAATGTTAATAACCGACCATAACCTGCTTTACTACTTTGGGCCGTAAATTCCTATTGAAAAGCGTAACAAGTAGGTGCTTTTGTTTACAAACACGACAGAAGAATTGAACGGAACTTACAGCCGATTGGTCAGCAGCTCTTTTTAGCGATTTGACAACATTAAAGAGATGACCTACCATCCTGATCAATAACGCATGATCCTAGTAATTCCCACACTGAAGCAAATAAGAAAAAAAAAAAAACGCTAAAATTGACAAAAATGCCTATAAGCCAAAGGGTTGTACCCATTTTCTCTAATGGATAAAAGTATTTGAGCATTAAAAATGGGCAAATATTTCTACCTAGTTTCAACGAATATGATTTTAATAGCCTATTGGAGTGAGCTGTACACAGGAAGGTATTTCTGCATTAAAGGAAAATAAGGGACATGCGGACCATTAGGTATCCTAACATCTTGAGAATAAGATCCAAATACTATTGGCAATCCAATCTGGTCTCCATTGCCTTTGGGATAGGCTCACGTTATTAGTTTTTAGGTTAGATCAGCTTTAGGCGCATGATCTTTGAAACGGCATATACATCCATAAACAATCTGTTACTAATTCGTAATCTTCAATTTTTCTCTGCGACAGGCTTTACTGTGAAATCCAAATCACGTTTATTCACACTTTGCTATGTACGCTGGAATATATACAAGATACTGGTCGCATTCAGGAGACACTTGTAATCAACTTAACAATTTTAAGAACCTCTTGACCTCTATTTCCTCTTATGTTTTGAATATGTTAACAAATGACCTACATAACGAAAATATTCTAAACACTTTTACGGTGGTGGAGAGAGGTCTATTTCATTTCTAGTACAGTGCCAGTGAATTCAGCAGACACGTGTGCGAAGAGCTGAAATAATATTTTTTTTCCTTTTTCACACACAATCATGTCTGCTTTGTCCGCCGATCGCTCCGAGCTACCGCCCACCGTTCCACTCAGACGTAGATGTGTAGGCTAATGGAATTTGCATGGGTAAATAAGGGTTTGAGGGATACATAGTTCATCCATGAGGACTAACTAAAAACCTAGAAGTCTATACTCTGGCCCCACTCCCTCCTAAATAAAAAAAAACCTATACGGTGATATATATATATATATATATATATATATATATATATATATATATATATATATATATATATATATATATATATATATATATATATATATATATTCCGTAACACAAGATGACTAGAAAGAAATTAAAACAATGACTGCCGCTAAAAATTTAAGAGCTGGATCGTGAATGGGTACAATAAATCCTTCAAAACCTTTCGATGTACAGATTTTATATAAAATTTTTAATATCATATTCTACACCAGTAAAACTATTTTGAATCTGGTAAATCGACTTTTTATGTTTTCAATTAATATCCTTTGAAGGATATATTTTTGCGGATTTATATCTTAAGACATACATTTTACGAAGCCTAGTAGATAATTAGAAAATTTTTATGTACAAGCATTTTTAACGATGATTTAATGAGATGCCCCATTCACCTCACCCTACTTGATATTAAAAGGTTTCACACAGAAACAGAGAGTGAGAGAAACAAAACATATAAACGAACTTATTCCATTAGCTTTATTTTTGTTTGGTTTTATCATTTGAAATATTTAAAGAACGTCCTTTTTTCCCTCCCAGATTATCGTCTGTGTAGGAGTCTTTCTGGGGCTGGCATCAGCCATCCCTCAAGGATTCGGACAATTTCCCAGCTCCGGGAGTGTATCAAAAGACGCTCAGACTGTCAACGAAGCTCTGGACCTGAGTCAAGCCATCGTCCAAGCTTTCGCCGACATTTCACCACCAGGAAACGCCAGGTCATCACGTCCCAAGTCTCTCCAGGAGTCTCAGGAGGCTCTTATGCGCATCATGGAAGCTTCCAGAAAATCTATTGAGGAATCCGAGAAAAGGGGTTTCAGTGTCCCTGAGGGAACAAAAGAAAGGCTGGAAGCTGCTGCTGCAACTATCCCAGCCACTTTCCAGTTTCTGCAGAAACTTAGTGAAATCGGTAAGGCATGAAGTTTTGGAAACTACTGAAATGTAAATTTATTCAGCTGATATGTAAGCTAATCTTTGGATATTCTCAGAAATTAAATATTTTTCGTCATGTGCAATTGTATTAATTTATAACCCGCATTTAGGTATTTAAATAATGAGATGAAAGTTTTCTTCAATAACATGGTCATCAGTTTAAACAACAGCATTTTGCTGACAGCCGGTAACTTAATTAAACTTAATTTAAAATAATATAGTGCAAGGATTCCTATACATTTTTCGAGGAAATGTTGCTTAAGTAATTTAGCAGATACTTACGCAGTGAAAAGCATAACAGTTGATCCAAACCTAAATTACAATAGTTCTACATAATATATCCTACGAAACCTTTGGCAACTGTACGAGAAACTGTAATACTATGATCATATACCGTCTTCTGATTTTCAAATGTTTCTGTAACAAATTACGAAGGCTATCTTGTGCAACGCTCAGTAAGGTCAGGGAAGCAACATGAGTCGAACATTCTGAATTCAGATCTCAGGAACTGAGTTAATTAAATATCTAGTAAAAATAAACAACCAATAAACACATTCAAAAGTGATTAGATAATTTTTTTTTATTCACCACAACCAATAAACACATTCAAAAGTGATTAAAGAAATTTTTGTTATTCACCACGAGTAAAGAAAGTATTATTCAGCACTGAAACATCACGATCACTTAAGGTATTTTTATTTTGAGTACAGTATCTTAGAGACATTGTGTGTTTGACATATATAACCTCGCCACTGATCTAAATACGCAATTTTTATATGTAGCACAGTAAACTACAGTCTTTGTAAACTTGAAAGATAACCTTGTTGACAGTGAAAATAACAATAAAATCAAGCAAAATTATGCTTATACTGGTCGTCTATTTTCAAAAATCACACCATTACTTTCAACAGAGGCACTAAATGCAGCTATTCTGTGAACTACATGAGTCTGACTATATTGCATATCACTGAAATTACAGATTTTAGCACATGTCTTACAATCATCCTTGCTATACCTACCCTGAGACCCACCTCCTAACATCATCCAAAATATTAACTTACAAATGCTTAAAAAGATTCTATTCATTGTTCCATTTTCCTAGTCCCCTTGTACCTTTATGATATTAGTCTTATTTATATTTATTCTGAGAGTTGATGAAAAAACAGACTGAAAGACCAGGAGATTAAAGTGCAAAGCGTCAGATAAGGAAAAGAGGTTGAGCCTGGAGTGTGATAGATTGAAAGACAGACGATTTAAGTGCAATGCGTGAATTGATAAAAAAAAGTTGAAAAGCTTCAGAAACTGGTGAGATCTTAATAGTTTGCGAGTGTAAAAAATTGAGAGCACAGGCATGATAAATCAGTTTTTGTAGTATTAGTGTGAGGCCATAGATCTCGCAAGCCCCTTGACTCTGCCAAGAAGCCTCGGTAAGGATTTTGAATCACGTGCAACAAGGGCAGGATCAACAGCATTAAGTAAATCTGTTATTGTAAAATCAGGGATTTTTGTCTTGGTACATGAAGCACCTGATATTGTGCAAGTGTTTTGCACAGGCGTTTTTTCACGATTCGGAATTTGCAGGATAAGGAGAAAGAGATTACTATCCAAAATAATTATTCATAATAAATGAGAGCGAGGCATTATCTATTACCAAAAAGCTAGGGAGAGTATAAATATAAGTGAAATAAAAACAAGAAACAATGCGCCGAAGTGTCTTCGGCGCAATCGAGTTTTCTGTACAGTGCTACACCGTATAATTAAGGCACAGAAAATAGATCTATCTTTCAGTGGTCTCGGTGTAATGCTGTATGAGCCGCGGCCCATGAAACTTTAACCACGGCCCGGTGGTGACCTATCCTATATCGTTGCCAGAAGCATGATTATGGCCAACTTTAACCTTAAATAAAATAAAAACTACTGAGGCTATAGGGCTACAATTTGGTATGCTTAATGAGTGGAGGATGGATGATCAACATACCAATTTGCAGCCCTCTAGCCTCAGTAGTTTTTAAGATCTGAGGGCAGACAGAAAAAAGTGCGAACAGAAAAAGGTGCGGACGGACAGGCAAAGTCGGCACAGCAATTTTCTTTTACAGAAAACTAAAAAGAAACAAAACGAGAAGAAAGTCTCTATCGACAGCCTCGACTTACAACAATCTTCCTGTTAATGACAACGGGATCCATTCCCCCAAAAACTGCACAGCTTATCAGAGTCAGCCGAATCAGAAAGTAAATGATATCTTCTTTACTGGGCAGATTTTCCTTATAATTATCAAGCATCTGACATTCGCTTGTGAGGTCCTTTGACAAGAACCTGCTCTCTCTCTCTCTGCAAAGCCTGCATTTGCAAGCGATGAATTCTATCAAACATACTGATTTGTTTTCGATTTCTATTCCCGCACTGTCATATCCGTGTTTTTCTCTTGGAAATTAACAACAGTTGGTCGCGTTAGTGGGATTATAAACTCTAAAACATAAATCAATGCTTTTACTAGAATTCGGTAACTGACTTACGGAACGGAATATATTAAGTCTGGTTCAAATATTTCCTGCATTATCTACAAGATTACAAAGTTAACAGCATTTTTCTCAATGACAGAAAACTGCCGAGTTCAAAGTCTTTAGATAGTACAATTTGTTGAATTTTACGCACAAATATATATATATATATAAATTATATATACAGTATATATATATATATATATATATATATATATATATATATATATATATATATGTATATACATATAATATTATACTCGAAGTTAATCAACCTTTGGTCTGGTCAGTATTTGGATGGGTGAACACTAAGAAAAAGTCTTATGCAGACGACCCACAAGCTCACTGACCTTGTAGCAGAGCGTGTGGTCAGTAAACACAAATACAAGCTGAAAACCGGAAGAGAAGCACCTCTGGCACTGCTCCCTCTGTGGGGAAAAAGGCGTAAATTAGCCATATTTTCCCTAACAGAAGTTGATCCCCACGAAATAAAAAGACCACAGTCACTGCCACATTCCATCCTAAACTGGTGAATCGTTGATGAATGCCCGAAAAAAAAACTTCCATAATACCAGCTGCTTCAAACATCTACGCTGAAGGTTTACCAGCAGCATGTTCTGCCCCCAAAATTCACCTCTACTTTTAAGTACTCTCTCACTTCCGGGATGTTCAGGCCCCTCCTCTCCTATACCTGTTTCAAATTCATTTATTCAACTATTTCTAGCTTTCTCTCTTTCTTCCTCCTAACAATTCTGAAAGCAAACTTTTCACCACCATATGATCTACCATCCTTTCCACATGCCTGAACCATCTCAAAGAAGTGGTCCACCCTTTCACATGGGATAACCCTTTTACCAATCCTATGTATCTCCACATTTCTTACTCTTTGAATTCTGATTACCTAAAAAATAAAACAAATACAATTCATCTCTGTAGTTTCCACTTTTCTTTCATTTAAATCCAACATCCACACTTCACTTCCATAGAGAAGATTTAGTTCAGCAATCCCGTCATATTTTCAACTTTGGTTTCCTCCACACTTCCTGCTACATTTCTTCCTTAACCTACTTCGAGACTGACCTCTTCTCTCGGCCTACCTTCATCTGTAATATTTACTCCCAAAGAATCTACATCTTCAACCTCTCTCACTGTCCAAAAAAGTATTTACAGTTCCATATTCCTGAAATTTTACTATTCATAGAGCCTACTCTTTCAACTTCTATGTTTTTAACCTTAGCCCATTTTCTACCCACTTACTTGCATGCTTTCCTTTCTTCCAACATATGAAACGCACTTTCCTTGATTACTCTTGGAGCTACTTTTTTACCATTTCCTCTCAACCTGACACTCTATATATCTTGACCTTAGTCTCAACCAAACAGTAATCAGATGTACGTATCATGCCCTTTACATCTAGTACGCTTGCTTTTCCATTTACATATATGAACTAGCACACAATCAAACAAACTCTTCTTATCCCATTTTATCAGCTAGTATTCTACCATCACACATTTTCCCTATCAAGAAAATAAAAAGTGAAATTTACAGTTTACTTGGTTGTGTAAAAATTTTGTAATATTCTTTTTGAGAGTCACAACTGAGTCACCTGCATTCGCTACAAAGTTTATGAAATGCATAATTCCAAAATAATTAACCAATGCATTATCTAGACCTGGTGTGGATGATCATAAATCAGGCCTTGAAACTGAAACTGCATTTCGTTTTTTAGCTTTAAAAGAAATATGTGTATGTATGAAAATGTACATACATACTCATATACTGTATGTATAAATGTATACATATACGCATATGCGGGAATAAGATGCAAAAACAGCTCAGTAGCAGTCGATTTATAAAGGCCAGCCAACTTTGTGCCAGCAAACTGAAACGAAGTGGTAAACTGGAATCACAACTTTATTTTATATATTTTTACAGCCATACTTTATATATATATATATATATATATATATATATATATATATATATATATATATATATATATATATATATCACTGTATATGTACTGTATATATACACTTTAGTGGCAATAGTGAAAATCAAAGTTGTTACTCTTCTATAATTAACCTGGTTAATCACAGATGAGTAACAACCATGAAAAAGACAAATGTATATTACATTATTAAAATAGTGTTACTTGAATCTACAGAATCCAGCTTAGTTAGAGCCAAAACCTGAATTGCCTCCAATTTCACGGAGTTTCTGCAGAAACCTGAATGTAGCTGGAATACTGGCAGCAGCTGCATCCAATCTCTCCTTTGCGTCAGAAGGAACTTGGAAGCCCCGCCTCTCGGACTCCTCAATGGTTTTCCTTGAGGCTTCCATGATACGCAGGATGGCGTCCTCCGATTCTTGCAAGGAAGCAGATCTGGAGTCTCCTCTATTTGGAATGTCAGCAAAGGCTTGTATTACCGCTTCACTCAGGTCTAACGCTTCCTTAACGGTTTCAGAATCTCGAGGGATGTTTCCACTGCTAGCAAATTGTCCAGAGTTCTGAGGGATGGCTGACACCAAGCCAAGGAGAACTCCCAAGAATGTGACTGTCTGCGGAAAAAGATGTTTTCATATACTTTAATATATATATATATATATATATATATATATATATATATATATATATATATATATATATATATATATACATACATAAAGACAGAGACAGACAGAATATTTTATGTATGCCAGATCACATCCGGAATTCAGAAGATTGATGTGTTTGTAAGGAATGGTTTACTGAAACAAAAATCAGTGAATCGGAAATACAACGATCACCTAAAATAAAAAATTATAAAAATGTTCTTAAAACACGCTTTCATTAAAACGCAATAAAAAGTGAAAAATCAAGTTTTTGAGACACACCAGGATTTTCTTACAATTAATCATGTCTACAAAAATAAAAGCGTGGGAGGAAATGCTACAAGAAAAGAAATATATTTTTCATTTGTAGCATTTCCTTCCATGTTTGGCACCCACGCCTTTATTTTTGTAGACATGATTAATTATAAGAAAATCCTGGAGTCTCAAAACATTTATTTTTCATTTCTAGTTCATTTTAATAAAAGCGTGTTTAAACAATTTATTTATATTTTTTTATTTCATACTCTTTAGTTTTGACAGAAATTGCAACCGATTTATGATTGTAGCTAACGAAATTGATATCCTGTCGAGCCAAAGAAGGTTTGAAAAATCAGTAGAGTTATTTACCGGGCCAAAGACGTTGTGAAAAATCCGAAGAGTTTCATATAGCCTAACTCCTGAGAAACAGGAAAGGTCACTGTAGTGTCACTGCTGACCTACTATCATGTAAGGTTGTATTGTCACCGGGATTGAGTAACCCTCGAAGACAGGTCGGCCAGACAAGGGATTAATGATGAATCACCTGACTCGACCGGGTAAAGTGAACTATGGCCCATGATTTACAGGTGTAAACCATGGGCAGTTAATTAGTGCTATTGTAAATAATATATATATATATATATAATATATTAATAATATATTATAAATTAATAATTGAGGACAAATTTCTTTTCAATTATTGAATGTCTGGTCTGAGGTATTCTGAGTAATCACCATTACAGCTTTAAGTCAGGATGTTTAAAAAAAACTGAAGCAGAGAGTTCTTACCCTCGCTATCGATAGAAAAATTAACTTACAGTTGTGACATATGAGGCTGCATTTTTTAGCAAAATAACTGACATTGATAAATAATTAGGTTACTGGTAGACTACCACTAATAGAAAATTAATACAAAACTGAAAAAATTAATGCAAAGACGAAGGATGGCCAAATGTCCTGTTGTATCGACAAGCCAGCAGAGAGCGAGTCCTGCCTGCGATGAGCCCGTGTGACGTCATTATCTGGTCGCCCTGTCTTCGTGGGTCATGGAGTAACCATGCAAAATTTCAAGTCTATTGGACGAGGGGAACAGGTTGAAAATTGAATTATAAGATTTGACCAAGACACAAAAATGCAAGCTAAATTAAAGCGTATAATTATACGGAAATTAATAAACAAATTATATATAATATATATATATATATATATATATATATACACACAAAAATATACACATATATACAATTTACATACATATTTTTACATATACTGTATATGTGTGTATATATATACATATACATATAGCTTATGTTTGTGAACAAAAGGAAAGTAAGAAGCTATCTTCCTTCGTACCTGCAAGCTGTTCATTGCGCACAAACGTTGTCGAGTCAGTGTGGAAAGTCTACATGCACTCGCCTTTATATACGAGAAAGAGACGGACGAAGTCACTAGTTTTTTTTTTTTTTTTTTACTTTGGGCATGACGCAAAGCACAGAATCATGGTCAACTTATCTATGCATTACACATCACCAGTTCCATTACGTCTTAGTTTTTTTATCTTGCGGGCACTTGAGTCTCTCTCTCTCTCTCTCTCTCTCTCTCTCTCTCTCTCTCTCTCACACACACACACACACACAGAAAAGGAAATGTTTGCAGGATATCACGTTATGTTACGAAAGCGCTGCAAGACTTGGTGCCCTGATGGAGGTATATTTTTGGCCGTACAAAACCTTTATGAATTTAAGGAAAATTATCATCTTTGATTCCTACAGTTGTAAGTTATTCTTTGAAGCCACTTCCCGTCAGGATAAACAGAATTTTACTGTACGTAGATGTACACACGATATATATATATATATATATATATATATATATATATATATATATATATATATATATATATATATATATATATATATATAATTAAACGACAAATATTTTCTAACTGGAATGTTAAGAAAATAGTTTCTCTTCATAACTGCATTGAAATACACATATGAAAACTCTGCTATTTTTGAAATAATGAAAAATGAACTGATATAGGATGTTGGATGATAAACCCAATACCCAGTACAAAATATGCGCATGTGTCAACGCACGCAATCGCATACATTCATATATATATATATATATATATATATATATATATATATATATATATATATAAATATTTATAAAATATTTCCTACGCACAGTCACATACATTCATATATATATATATATATATATATATATATATATATATATATATATATATATATATATATATATATATAAAGAAATATTTCATAAATGGAATTTTAGAAAAATAATTTCTTTTCAATTTCTTTTCGGTACCGTCTTTAAATAACATATGACAACTAGTTTGTCCAGCCAACGAAGAAACTGCTTTTTAAGAAATTATGAATAAACAACGAGCAGATAGAGGATGCAGGACAATGAGCAAGAGACTGAATCTCAGGCAAGAGGAAAATTAGATTATCCAATATCTTCTTACTAAGCCGAATTTCCTTTCCTACTTGCCGGCGTACTCGGCACAGACCATACCAACATAAAACCAAAGAGTTCCCCTTACAATTATCACCAATCGAGGTAATACATGCGCCATTTTGTTGACGACTGGAGCACATAGTTCACACTTTGACTTTGCGTAACCTATGAGGACATGACCTGGAACAGCACCAAATTTCAGAGGGGCATTCCCGCTGGAAGACTACCCATATCAGAAGATATATTACCCCTTACCAAGGCCAAAGTCTATTATTACAAGCACAACCTCACAGATCCATGGCTGTAGTCTCCCACTGCCCCATGACTAGTCTGCCGTTGTTGGCTAGTCCTCCAACAGGAAGAGGCAGATAATGGGTGTTGCACTGACGGCAAAAAGGCCATTATCCTAGATAATCTGGGATTTTGGGGCTGCTGGCTACTTCATTTAATGACTAATAAATTATCATACATCACTTCTGATGCCAGGTCGTTTGGCCAAAATAAACAAATTGCAGGAATAAACAAAAGAATGAGATTCAACGCGCATCCTTGCCTTCCTTTTGTTGCATTAAGTCTAAGTCCTATATTCGGCTAATGTAAGCTCAATTGTTCATCTCTGTACTGAACTGGAAATCTGTTAAACTGAAAACCTGTGGTTCAAAAGGTTTGCACTGCGTGTTTACTCAACTCTGATAATTATGATTTATCAAATAGGTAACCCTTCGTAAACGTGTCACACACACACACACACACACACACACACACACACACACACACCTGTCAAGTTTTTTGTTTCACGATTATTTTTTGAGCCTATTTTCATATATGTGTGCATGGAAGATTATGTCAAGTGCCTTTCTCTAAGATGACTAAACAGCTGATAGATAAAATTTGTGATAAACTGACTGTGAATGCGATACAGAGCAGAACTGTACTTTTATTAAAAGGAAGGGGAATAGAAAAGAGCTCAAAATATATTCAAATTAAACATAAGCATGTATTTTCCAGCAGTAAACTAAACTGCCTTTGCTTCATTTGTACATTTTGTCATGTTTACATTCATATGCAGTTTGCTTGGTGACTTTTGGATTTTATTATATTTTCCCTAATTTTTGTAGGAACTGATATAGTGGTTTTCTTGCCTTTACTTTGTGTATGGTTATTGTAGTTCCACATAAAGCAGAAGAAACCTAGCGTTCTGACTGAAATTCATAAGTGTGTATTTTCCGTTAGTTTAATGAGCTGATAATTTACAATTAATTTATCCTTAACGGTGCATAGTCGTATGCGTTTCTCTCAAATATGCATTTTGCTTTCATCTTACCTTCTTTCAGTTTTGCAGGAAATGATACATAAGTTTTCTTATATGGGTGTAGAGTAATTGTTGCTCCAAGTAGAGCACAATGAATTCATTGTTATTATTTTTCAGTTTTGTTACGGAAGTTATCACATTTTTGCGTTCGCTCACCCTCCCTCATTAATTTCGGATATTTTCCTTTGCTTTGTTACTTAACCATATCTGACTGGAAATTTCAGGAAAGAATAACAAAACCTTCGAAAATTTAAGACAAAGCTCAGAAATTGCAAAACTGCCATGAAAAGTCCACTTATGACGGAAATCAGCCAAATAAATAATTAAAAGGAAGACAACAATATTGTTGCTACGTAACTTGTTCCTTTAGGACAGGTTCTCCATAATGGCGAAACTTTCTGTATTAAACTATGGTAATTGCCCTACCTATACCCAGGGAAGTGTTTAACCCTTGTAGCTATAGCTAAACCCTCCTTCCTTGAAAAGGAAGCAAGGATAATTATTATAATTAAAAGGAGAACAAACTGTTCTGAGTGGCACTGAGGACTGAGCCAAAGTAAGTTGAAAACCTTGATTGTCGGGGTAGTTGAATACATTTGCAATGCCCGAATCTGGTGCCATAATTGATAAAATACCCACTACTAGATCAAAACTGCACTTCCTAATTTGACTATCGACTGTCACAGTCCTCTTAGAACTTAGGTATGGGACTAGAACACACACACACACACACACACACACACACACACACACACACACACACACACACACATACACACATATATATATATATATATATATATATATATATATATATATATATATATATATATAAATATCTCAGTTAGATACCATCCAGTCTCAATGAGGTCCTGTTAGTAATTGTATTAATCCCATGAACAATTGTGTAAGTGATACAGTTAATATATATATATATATGTATATATATATATATATATATATATATATATATATATATATATATATATATATATATATGAACAAAAAGGGTAATCACGCCTACCCAAGCACACGCGCGTGCGCACGCACACACACGCACACACACGAACATAAAGCTAGTCTTTATAACTAGCCACAAAATCTGAGAGAAAAAAAAAGGAAAATTCAGCTACATATTTGCTTAAGTACTCGATGATCTTCAGTATTGCATAATAGGTATCAGTACGTCTAATAACTTCTCACGGATTTATATATACATCTCTCTCTGAGCAGAGGATCCTCATTTTACCACTTCAGCGTCGGTTAAGGACGGTTAGCGGAAACACGACAGAACGCTTAAGAAAAAAATTCCGTATTTCTAAATGGAGTTCTATGGACTTTTTCCTTCTTCATGAACGCATTCGTAATCAAACCAGAACAAATGTATCCAAGCATATAATTCGTCCGTATCTGTGTATGGCTGAATATTGGGATTTTAATTTTGCAAGCCCAAAATTCTCAAAACATACGAAAAGAACACACGTTATTTTCAAATATGCAGATGCAAGTAACCAAATATTCGATTTCACTTACAAAAAAACATACACTAAATGGAATTCAAAATGAAAAGTCTTCATACACTGGCCAGGAATCGAACCTGCGCAAATTCCGCTTGGAAATAGGGTGACTGCCGAATTCAATCTGTAATTAGAATTACAATCTAGCAATAATGGGAGGGACAGTCAAGCAAACGAATATAAATTAATACAACAAAGGAATTCATGAAAATAAAGCAAAACTCGACTAGGATGAAAACTCTACAGAATGGCTGAAGAAAATTATGTTATTTGTTCCTTATAAACAATAATCCTAATTATTCTCAAGTGCCTATATCATTCACTGGTTTGATAAGGAATTTACACTCAACTGAATTTAATACTGGCAACTGTCTCTCTATTATGACCATATCGGCCTGGGAATAGATTTCATTTTTGTTTACTTAGACCGATGACCTTCACTGACACGCAAGTGTAATGAGAAATAAAATCTTGGAGAATTCTGATTTGTATGCGGTACTGGGGTATATTTTCGGATTTTTTGTCAGAATTTTTAGGTTTTCATTAAATCTACAATTTATTGTCACCAATTTTATTTTTATTGTTAAGTGTATTGTGTTTATATAACTTTTTTTAAATTTAATATTACAAAGTTTTATTTTAAATTGCATGCCTTTGCCCTGCAATGTATCTCGATCATAGGGAATGTGCAAATTTTATTCACTTATGCCAATCCTTAAAATAACGTTTTTTGACCTTCACTGTCGAATTTTTCCTGTCCGAAACGCTTGTTCCTGGACTTACGTTTATGCCAAGTTCCTTATTCTAAGGTTCAATATTTCTACCTGTATTTACCAGAGGAGAACTCTACAAGCGTAGAATGAGACTGTTTGTTGTAGAGCAAGGATTGGCATGTATTCACAAGAACACGTAGAATCATCATCATGATAGCACTGATAATAATGAAATCATTGCTTTATAAATGCTAGTTCCGGATGGGTATATATTCTGTAATATTCTTTTTAGAGTCACAAGTGACTAATGCCACTTAAAGAAAGACTTTTTCACTACACTGTTCAACGAAACGTATAGCTCCAATACAACTTAACAATGCATTATTTACAATTCACGTAGTTTCAAGCCTTGAAACTGCATAACGTTTTCATAGCTTTATATCGACCATGACTACGTATGAAAATGTACGTACATAGATTTAGACTTACATTTATAAATTCACACATCAATATACACTCGGGACGATGATTCAAAAGAGTTCAGTAGCGGCTGATTAGTTTAGCATAAGCCAGTTTTGCGCCATCACGGGCCCCTGCATTGAGGTTTGGTAAGGTGTTGACAACGGAAACGAAATGGTACTCTTGGATCGTAACTTTTAGTTTACGCATATTATTTTACATAAGTTTACATACATTATCTTACATACATACTTGCATATATACCAGCGTGTGTATATATATATATATATATATATATATATATATATATATATATATATATATATATATATATATATATATGTGTGTGTGTGTGTGTGTGTGTGTGTGTGTGTATGCATTACAATAATTAAATGGTATATATCATTGTAAAACACAGGTTACGATCAACAACAATTAATCCAAAAACTCATTTTACAAAACCACTGCAAAAATCATATCACATAAGTAAAATATTGCTTCAGCCTACAGAATCCAGCTCAGTTAGGAGTAGAACCTGAGTTGGCCCCAATTCCCTGGAGTTTCTTCAGAAACTCAAACGTAGCTGGAATACTGGCAGCAGCTGCATCCAGCCTCTCCCTTGCATCAGCAGGGACGCTGTAGCCCCTTCTCTCGGACTGCTCTATTGTTCTCCTGGAGGATTCCATGATGCGCAGAATGGCGTCCTCTGATTCTTGCAAAGAAGCAGAGCTGGCAGATCTGGAGTCTTCTCTACTCGGAATTTCAGCAAAGGCTTGTATTACTGCTGCACTCAGGTCTAACGCTTCTTTAACGGTTTTGGAATCCTGGGGGGTGCCTCCGCTGCTAGCAATCTGTCCGGAGTTCTGAGGGAGGTTCTGTGGGATGGCTAACGCCAAGCCAAGGAGAACTCCCAAGAATGCGATTGTCTGCGGAGAAAAACGTTTTCAAATAAAAAACAAACTACCTTATTTCCCTTCGTTTAATACGGTACCAAAGCCACTGGTATGGATAGCCATTAGCCACTGCCTACCCCAGGAGGGAGAATAAAAGGGAGAGGATTAATCCCAAATAAAGCATACACATGCCAATTTAAAGGAAAGGCATTAAGCAACAAGTGTAAAAAGATGGAAAAGTGACTCTACAATAGAGTTCCAAAGTTTCAGAGAAGAAGTGACCTAACCATGTAATATAACTGGATGCTGAAGAATAAACGAAATTAAACAAGTAACTTACCATTTTAAAAAACTGTAGAGTTTGCACATATGACACACATATAAATATTTATTCATATATATATATATATATATATATATATATATATATATATATATATATATATATATATATATATATATACAGTATATGTATGTATACAGTATATACAGTATATATATATATATATATATATATATATATATATATATATATATATATATATATATATATATATATATAATTTATCTCTCTCTATATATATATATGTATACTGTATATATATACATATATATGTATCTGTATATATATGTATGCATATATACATATATAGGCTCAGGAAATGTTTAAAAAGAAACGACTGGGTGCCAATTACTTTCGTGTATTTAACATATCTCTGGGGCAGAAAGTGCCCCAAGATGTTAAACATGCAAACGTAATTGGCACTCCGCATTTTTTTTCAGAAAGCATTCTTATTTCATATAAACATATATGCACAAACATTCATGTATATATATATGTATAATATATATATGTAATGTGTATAAAATAAACATTCATGTATATATATATATATATATAATATATATATATATATGTAATGTGTATAAAATACTGTGTGAGAATGAGAGAAATATTTCATTTAAACTAGATCACATCAAAGATTCCGCGGATTGGTAGGCTATAGGGAATTAATGCTTATAGAAAAAAAGGTCAGTAAATGGAAAATATAATCTTCACTAATAATTATATGAGAATTCATAAACAAATTTATACAATATATATATATATATATATATATATATATATATATATATATATATATATATATATATATATATATATAAATATGTGTGTGTGTGTATGTGTGCATGTATGTATATACAAGTGTTTTGTGTATAAACAAAACATAAGAAAGAAGCTATCTTCCTTCTTACCTGTAAGCTGTTCATTGTGGACAAACGTTGTCAAGTCAGTGTGGGATATCAACTCTCACGCGTCTTTATATACCTATGAGGTGGAGACAGACCATGCCAACAGGACTATTTTTTTACTACTACCATATTTTCGGCGTGCAGATACCTACGAGAAGAGAATGAGTTTACCCTGTATTACTCATAACCGGTTGCATTCCCCCATAGTTTTTATCTTGCCGGTATTTGAGTTTTTGCTCTCTCACAATAATAATGGTTGCTGACGATTATCTAGTCCTCTTCCCCTATAGGCATCGTCACGTCATTTTACGAGAGTTGAAAAACACAAGCTGCTGTTGTTATAAATTTTCAGAGGCATAAAATGGAAGTAACTGAGGTCTGTTACGGTATCCCTCAAAACCACTTCCTGTTGGAGTAAGCGGAATTTATTGAACATTCAGTCAAAAACCAGAACACGAACACACACACACACACACACACAGACACCCACACCCACACACATACATATACATACATACATATATATATATATATATATATATATATATATATATATATATATATATATATATATATATATATATATATACATACATGTTATTGTAATACCCACAATGCCCTCTTAACTTCTAGAATTCTTCGCGCTTTTTTGGATACGCTTGTCACTACAAAGCCTTAAGATCCAAGTGCAAGAAATTGAAATGATTGTGATGCCCGGTCGCGGGAAACGAACCCGTGTCACCATAATCACAAGGAGGTCAGGTCGGCAACGTGACCGCCTTATGATTATGGTGACACGGGTTCGTTTCCCGCGAACGGACATCACAACCACTTCATTTTCTTGCACTTGGATCTTAAGGCTTAGTAGTGACAAACGTATCCAAAAAAGCGCGAAGAATTCGAGAAATTACGAGGGATTGTGGCTATTACAATTACATACGTATCTGGTATAAGTGACCAGTAGATTCTACATATACATACATATATATTATAAATATGCACGTGTATAAATCAGTTTATGTCACTGAAGTCTCTGATGATATCCTAGTCATAAGTTCGATTACACTTACACATAATTCCCTTAGTTGTAAGTTATTCCCACTTCAGAGTGGCTTCAGCGTTAATTAGCATTTTTGCCTAACATCTGAAAGCGCAAAATATGCGCACACGCACACACACACACTTGAAAAGTATTTACTATCTGACACTTATAATGCACAAATAAAAAAGCAAGCAAGCTGTTGACGTCAATGACAAAAAAATGTGAATATAGGATAGATTAATTATCTCCTTCCTCCCTGCACATCCATGAGAAAACAAAACACGCAATTACGAGAATAAACACACACACGCATAAAACTAGTTTTTGTAACTAACCAAAAACCTGAGACGAAAAATAATGACGAGGAAAATGCAGCCAAATATTTTCTTGGGTACACGTTCACCTTCCTTGGGGACATCACGATAGGTATCACTGCATCGAACAAAAACGTTTCACGAACTTCGACGTCGATCTCTCTCTCTCTCTCTCTCTGATTACAGGATACTAATTTTACCACTTGGGCGGTGGTCAAGGTCAGTTTGGGGATACGCAACCACTTTCGTACTCAACAGACAAAACGCATAAGCATAAAAACACAAACATATTTCTCGATGGAAGTCTGTGGATATTTTCCTTATTTATGAACGCATTAATAAACATACAATAAAAACACATACAAGCACGCAACTGTAAAATCGAAAGACTTCTTAAACATAAGCTTATCCACATACGGATGCATATTGAAATTTTACTTAGGCATTGCTCGCACTTACCTCAAAGCATACAAAAAGAACCCACAAACACCACTTATGTTCACTGTTTCATCTATTAAGCCGCACAGCCTATGCCCCATGAATAAAGAATTAACTTCAGCAAAATAAGACACACCAAATGAAATTCTATATAATAAGCCCTGCTACCCTGTCCAGAATTCGACCCTACGCAAATATGGGTTGGAAATAGAGTGAAAGTGATATTATCCAATCAACCATCTTGCATTCGGAGACCATTTCAGCATACGCGAAAAAATAACAACAAAGGAAGACAGAGGAAAATTCTTAAAGTTAAGCAAACCGGGAGAAGGGGCAAACAACAAGGAATGGCAAAAGAAAGGATACAGAAACCGCTTAATGCAATTCGAGGATCACATCTTTTCAGAAAATATACTGGGGAAGAAGTAGGCCTGGCGGTTGTCACGAGGTTAATTTGTTTTATGTAAACAAAAATCCTGATTATTAGCAAATTCCTCCACCATTACCTGGCTTAATTGAAAAAACTACACTCAACTAAATTTAATTTTAGTAGTTACCATTAGTTCGACCTGGGAAAAAAATTCGTTTATTTTAATAATAGTTTTTTTTTTTTTTTTTAGTTCGACCGAAGACCTTCACGGCTATGTGAGTGTACAGAGAAATAAAATCTTGGAGGCCTCTTTTGACTTGATTGATATAATGAACTCCTCCTGTTAGCCTATTTACTTCCAGGTTGCTTTTCGAATTATTAGATTTTTACTAAATCTGCAATTTCTTGTCACCAACTTTACTGTTAAGTTAATATGTTGATTTAATATCACAAAGTTTTTTCACAATTATTGCATGCCCTCGCTATGAAATGCTTCTCAATCATAAGGAATACACAAATTTTATTCCGATACAAGAGTCCTAAAAATGACGTGTTTTGGCCTTCACTGTCGTACTCTTACTGTGGAAGTAAGTAGGCTATATGACAAAGTTCATGATACCAGGGCTCAGTCTACCTGTGTTTACAAGAAGAAATTCATCGATGCTATTTTCTCTTTTCTACACTGATTCAGACGTAAAAACACTTAGCGAAAAATCTAGGCATTAAATATACCTCAATAAAAAATACTCTGACAATAGAAATGGTGAAATTCTGTCATACTCTTTGGAGGAAAATCACCTGTACATATATAGTTACAATAATCTGTTTCATCGGCAAGGAAAACTGAAACAACGCCACAGACTAAATATTTATCAATTTATTATAAACCGACTTGTGAAACAATACGATGAAACTTGCACTTCGGAATGCCACGAAGATTTTGTCAGTGATTTAATCACTAAAAACTATTAGCCGCAGAACTTTAAGAACCGCTGATTCTCCTGAGGTCCGAGAACAACTTGAAAGTAGCAGGAATAAGGGACTTGGCAGTTTCCAGGTCTTCCTTTGCGGAGTCTGGGACATCGAAGCCTCTCTTCTTAGACTCTTCTACTGTGGTCACGGAAGCCTCCAAGAGTCTCAGGATATTTCGTTCGCTCTCTTCAGGAGACATTGTGACCGAAGAGCCTCTGAAATTTCCCTGGTTAGCAATCCTGGTAAATTGTTCCAAGACGACCGGGGTCAGTTCCAGGGCCGATTTGACAGTCTCGGAGTCTCGAGAAATGTCTCTTTGAGGAGCAGCTAATGTAGCTGCGCAAAGAACTCCGAAGATCAGGATAATCTGCAATAAGTTAGCAGCAAGAGCGAAAATTACATTAGGTTTTCTTCAAAATACTACGGAAAGGGAAAACCTTTAAGCTTTAATAGCAGATACATGATCATTGGGCTAAAATTCTTTAGAATAAAATACTGTAGAGAAACACCCTAACATCGACAATGAATATTACCTAAAAATTTTCTTAAAGCGAACAAAAAAATAACCATGTAAGCATGAAAGAGAAGCAGTAACCCACCTTTCTCATTTTCATGTAAAAGGTTGATAAGAGAAATTCGTAAGTTAATGATTTTTGGATATAAAATACACATGAATTTCTAAGCTTAAATGCCATAGGAAAATTCATGATATCAAGATTTTCTGGAACAAAATACTAAAGAACAACGTCCTATTTTCTTTCTGCATTTGGACTATTTGGATTTTAATCCCTCTTCAAACCATGAAATAAATGACATTGAAACCATGGTCAAACGATACAGAAAGTAAGAAATTTAAGTTAGAAAATATGCTGACTACACAGGCAAAACCAGACAGAAAGACAGAAAGAGATCTAACAAGGAGTTTTATATATAACTACACACACACACACACACACACATATATATATATATATATATATATATATATATATATATATATATATATATATATATATATATAGATAGATATATATATAGGCTATATGCGTGTGTGCATGTGTAAGCACGTTTTTGTACTGACAGGGATATTTTTCCACCCATGAATCGCTTGTAAGTACAATTTTAATGCATAATCATGCCTCAGTGTTTAAGCTTCTTACTTTAAAATAATCCAAACTATGTTTCTTTGGACCAGAAAGAAACTCACCTGTACCGCGTTCATTGTGATTGCCAACTGAAGACTGGCTCCTTTCTCTTATTTACCACCCTTATATTGCGGCCGGGTCCTCGGGACAGCATGTTAACATGTCCCTTTTATCTTATAGCTTCCTGTTCTTATCGTCGATGTCCGTCCTTTCTTGCAACTCATTCGATCTACCTTCAGCACAGAGATCCACCACTGTGTTTGTTCTTCATATTCATTAATATTTTTTATTGGAATGTGCGACGTCGTAATTAAAAGAGAGGTCATCAGGCTGCCGTCCTACTTTTCTTCCAAGGCGACTTGACACCGTGCCACCCACCAGGTAAACCGACGAGCCGTTCAAGATCAACAAGTGTGAAAGTGAGAGAGGATGTTATAAAAGGCGTGTTTCTAGATAGAAATTGGCATTAAGGACCAGCAATGACTTGGTAAACAGATGGAAACACATAAGTATCTTATTCCTTCTTAAGATTCCCCTGCTACACCGGGTAGGCTACTGTATGGTAAGGGAAGTACTACATCAGATACCATGCTGATACATAAAGTTTGATAGGTAAAGTACTACACCGAATAACTTCTTGCTGTGGATAATTCTTCATCGAATTCTTCGCTATTGGCAAAGATACCCTTTTGAACACTATATTATTAGTGGAAAGCAGTGGACTATTTACATATTGTTGGAGAAACTACTACAGAGTCACATATGCTGTTGGAGAAGTACCAAACGGATCTCCGTATTATTGGAGAAAGTAATACATCTTACTCCATGTTGGTAGAGAAAGTACTATGCCAGACTCCATACTGTTGGGGGAAGTGTTACATCGATTCCATGTTGTTACGGAATTTGTGCCACTACAGCTCTACCAGACTTTAGCAGAGTTTGCAGTTGTTTTTTCTTTCAAATGTTGCAACCAACTTTCACTATTTAACTGACAAGCAATTCATATATTTCAAGCAAGGTATTTAGAACAAGCATGTACTTCTATAATTAACATTACCTATGCGATCTGGTAATGAAATCTATTTAATAACACAGTGACCAACTCCAACTGATAAAATGAGTGTCCTGTGTCTAAAAGCTTGGAGATGATACAGTACTGTTCTTTTCTTCTGTTTCCATCTTAAATGTTACCTTACTTAAATTGCTCTAATTGCTAATGCTTAAAAGATAATGACAGGTGAACACTGAAAAAGCAGTATGCAAAATTTGGTGAAAAGGTTTCGTCAACAGCCAGATAACAAAAAAAAAAACTAATACTGCTGACAGCTTAATGGCTAAAACTAATATTTTCCTGTCTCAGTACGTTATAAATACAGTTTCTGCAAACACCGTTTCAAGTAATAGGAAAATAGTTCAAGTATTCTTCCGTTCAATTCAAACGAAAAATGAAGTATGAACACTTTGGTGCTACTGAATCCATTTCCAGTTTTTGAGGTGGTTAAAGCAGTTCTCCTTATCATGGATGATGGGCCAATCCATCGTTCATCTTATTACCATATCTTAGACAATCTCATCAATTTGGAGTCAATGCCTTTTCTAATTATAATCCTTTTGTTACCTAACCAGCTGAGGTGATTGCGTATCAGCAAGAACATTGCATGATAACTTTATGTAACTATAACAGAAATACACACACACATATATATATACGTGAGTACATATGTAAAGCTAAGAAAGCCCATACAAACAACTGCACTATTTCAGATGTAGAATATCTGAAAAATTGAGCACTGTATATACATATATTATTAATGCATGGACTTCCTTTGTTATATATTAACGCTATCTAGTCTGAATACAACTGTCAGGGTTTACACAAACACTAACACACACACACACATATATGTACATGTACATACACATTATAAACACACACATATATATATATATATATATATATATATATATATATATATATATATATATATACACTGTATATTATTTTATATATATAATCAAAGACCTCTCAACTTCTCGATTTCTTCGCACTATATTGTACACCCAACGCAATGAGAGAAGGTAAGACCATGTGGAAATATAAGACTATATAAATCTGAGGAGTGGCTAAGCGAGCCACAAAAAAAAAAAAAAAAAAAAGGGCCCTCACTTGCCGCGACCTACCTCAACTGGATATGGAGTCCCCTATGAAACATACGTAAGCGGTGAGGTAACATAGCCTTAGGCAGTCCCTGGATTTTTTTTTTTATCACCAAACCAAATGCTCTTGACTTTTTTTTTCACGTCTCGTGTAACCGCGCCAAGAGTTATTTTCACTTCGCATTTTGTGTTTCTCATTATTTTGTAATTCAAAAAATCCAAACAGTACGGTAATTGTTGCCTGTATGGGTATCAATTACGTAAAGAGAGCTTTTGCTGCCTGGATTATACAGCAAGTCTAGAGAGGGGGAGGGGGGTTAATCAAAATATTCATAATTGTCTTGGAAATGACAAAGGACTATGAAATTCCCTTTAAATAAAAATCTATGTATGGAATTGCCCTTGAATAAAAATTTATGTAAAATTCAGTATGATCATAAAAAAAATGTACCTACACTGTACTTCATACTGTAGTCATAAAACCGATACAGTTTGCCACAATGAGGTTCTGCTTCCGAAGAAGCCATATATGACATACGGACAGACAGACACGCAGTGGGGACGAAGTAAAAATGTAAAGTCTACCAGGAAAATTGGTCAAAAATTCAAAGGGCATTACCGCCTGAAACGAGTTAACCATCACAAAAACACCCGAATCTAGACCAGACCACTGACACTGATTGCTTGCCTGCTTTCTTGCTTGCTTGCTCTCTCTCTCTCTCTCTCTCTCTCTCTCTCTCTCTCTCTCTCTCTCTCATGCACAACTTATTCTTCACCATTATCGCATTCCACATAAATCAATCCAATTATTAGGCAATATAAATGCTTGTGGAAATATGTCGAATGGATCCCTATTATACTCAGTGTTTTGTACCTAAAGAAGAAAAAAAAGTTGAAGGTCGAAGTTTGAATGCAATTCCATTGTTGGAGTTTTATGGCAATTATTTTTTCCCAAAAATAGGAGAGGTTATTATACTGAATTTGCTTTTGGTAAAAAAAAAAAAAAAAATGATCGGCATGACAAAAATTTTCGTTTTTTCATACGATTCACTTGAACGATTCATATATATATATATATATATATATATATATATATATATATATATATATATATATATATATATATATATATATATATATATATATATATATATATATATATATATATGTATGTATATATATATAGTATATAAATTTATATGTATATATATATGTATATATATACACACACGCCATTTGTATATTGTAGAAATGAGCAAACGAATCACTGACTTAATGATGCAAGCAGAAAATTGCTGTCTTCAGTGGATGTAGTCCCATGTCGAGAGTGAGTATTAGATTTGTTGAAAGTGCGGGACAGAGGAGAGTCAGGTCTGAATGACGCAAGGGTAGAAGGGCCTAGCACAGATCTGAGTATGTTTCGTGAGGATTCAAAGAGGCAATTAAAAGTTTCAAAAATATAACGGCTTACAAATGATATATTGCAGAAATGTGGTGAAAGTTAGATTGATTCAGTGGCTGGCCATGATCTGTGAGCTATTAAAGTGAATAATGACAAATTATTAGCTAATTCACTGGCAAAGCTGCAAGGCAGTATTCTGACTGAGAATGTAAGACAGAATGCAAGACCGATACGGAAGAGCATTGTGGGTATAGACTAGGTGTATGGCTGAAGGCTTTGTTCCTACGTTATCTATCTATATATATATATATATATATATATATATATATATATATATATATATATATATATATATATATAATATATATATGTATGTGTGTGTGTGTGTAAGTATATATATGTTTACATGAAGAATTAGAGGAATTTATTTCTGGTGACAGAAACTCATTTCGCGTCATAATGTGGTTCGGATTCCACAATAAGCTGTAGATCCCGTTGCTAGGTAACCAGTTGGTTCTTAGCCACGTAAAATAAATCTAATTCTTCGGGCCAGCCCTATGAGAGCTGTTAACCAGCTCAGTGGTCTGGTTAAACTAAGATATACTTAACTTTACATGCGTATAAATATACA
This sequence comes from Macrobrachium rosenbergii, assembly GCF_040412425.1. NCBI lineage: Eukaryota > Metazoa > Arthropoda > Malacostraca > Decapoda > Palaemonidae > Macrobrachium > Macrobrachium rosenbergii. The sequence continues at coordinate 29,174,076 of NC_089760.1, forward strand.
GAGTATGTATATATTTATACAGTATATACATGTGTATATATAATGTATATATATATATATATATATATAATATATATATATGTATATATTATATATATATATATATATATATATATATATATATATATATATATATATATATATATATATATATATATTATATATATATATATATATATATATATATATATATTATCGTTCCTCCGAGAAACGGGGGCGTTAAGCGGGTGCCATCACATCGAGTAGCTGTATACTACTTGTTTTGACACCTCTACTCACTATTCATTTTTCTTTTGCTAACTAAATAGACGAATTTATGTACTATATTTCATAAAGCCTAACAATATAAGTCCATTTTTAATAAAATTGTATCTTAAATAAAATATATAATATTGTAATGTGTGTCAGGAAGGTAGCTACACAAAAGATACATAAATCACCAGTTTCATTAGCATTTGTGTTCTGTAATTTTAATAAGATACCGCACGAAACGCAATACAGAATAAATAAATATTGTAAAGGCCATGTAACTGCATCGCTGTAACGAACATGCGTTTGTAGGTATGCATCGAAAAAGTTGGCAAACTCATTATCAAAAAGCCTAATCATTGTTTATATTCATCAAACGTTGTCAATTCGTTGTGTCCATGGTACCGTACTGAGTCACCGACTAGAGCTATTTATTAACTAGACCTATGCTACGAAACTTCATCAACTCTGTAACATTTGCGAATCATATGACATAAAATAAAAAGAATATTGTAAAAGTACTTCACAGTATCGCTGTAGAACAATGGAAAAGGTTAGTATATACTTTATGGAAATTATCGAAATGTCTTGTTATAAATTTCAGTAAATGTGCGGCTCAATACTGTCCCTAAATAACGTATTTCATATAACCTCACTTAGGTGCAACGTTTTCATACGTTAATTTTAAATACGTTAATATGAAATGTGCATAATGACTGCTGTTACACATGATACATGGCTTGCCTAACTCAGCTTTCGTATTAAGGCAATCAACTTTTTTTTTTTTACTGTAGAAAATATTGCGCAAAATACAGTACTGTACAATATGCAATAAATATTGTTACCGTGCTATATCACAGTATATTACAGCACATAACAATTTACTGCTGTAGAGAACAACCATACATTCAGATATACACGGACTTTAATATAGCCAATATTTGAGGAACCTCGTCTCCCAGGACATAGGCCTAGTGTTTCAAGAGTCTACGTTTTGCGATTATTTATGTAATAATCCTTTTATAAAGATACAATGTCACAAGCACTTTCATTTTGTGAAAATATGATTATTCATAGTAAGTCTGGACCCAGAAAACCACAACAACGTATAAATGAATGTGCTCGCGAAGAGAAAAAACGTTAAAAAGTATGTCTGGTATTGATAATCTAGCAAAATTTAACTGAATCAGAGATTCTGAAATCTGTTTTCAATTAGAAACTGCTTACAACTCTTGATTCTGTCATCGGATTATGGAGTAGGCTTAGTGGCTGAACAACCTAGGCTGCCAATAAATATCATCCGAGCGAAGTTTGGCAACGGTGAGGTACAGAATAATATGAATTTGTAAACCACTGGAATGCACTAACAATGCAGTTCAATAAATAATAGTAAATGCGCCATGCAGCAAACTTAAAACACACACGCTCGATTAAACTCTCAAAAGTGTTAATAGGATGGTTCCGCTTATAGCTGATACACTGATTTAACCAAATAATTCGTGTTGAAATGGAAAGCGATGTAGGATACAACTATTTCCCAAAGATTTTATTTCATTTATAACTCTGAAATCTAAGTATTAACTATACATTATTCTCTTAGGTGTCATAATGGATAGGCCTTCCTAGGCAATGCGCATCTAAAAACATTGCACTAGTTCATATGCTTGGGTTTCCTGTGATGAATGATTCACATGCAGTTACCATACAAATAATGTATTTTTGTATAGCTTAATGACTGCCAATCATTATTTACTGTGATAAAACAATACAATTTTTTTATCTTTAGCTCACAGCTTGACACTTACGATTCGGAGAAAAACATATAGGCTACTACTTTTTTTTGCATTTCGTGGTCGTGCTCATAAGCACGACATGCATATATAAATTGAGTTTTATATATATTTAAAAAAAAAACAGAAATAAGTACATATCGTGCGTTAACGAGCGTCGTTGCTTTCAAGTATATATTTAATTCGAAGTGAAACACTTATGACTCTGGAAGAGAGAGAGAGAGAGAGAGAGAGACCTTACCTTACAGACCTTACAATTCGTTCGGGTTGCCCCAGGTCCCTCAGTGTGAGGCGCCTTTGATGTCTACCAGAGAGTTGCTAACGCATCTTCCGGTATATTTTGCATCTTCCAGTCTTGGATGGTCTGGGATGCATCTTGGATATTTGTCGAGCTTATTCTTAAACACATCTACGCTCACTCCTGTTATGTTCCTCAGATGAGCTGGTAGCGCATTGAATAGACGCTGCATTATCGATGCTGGTGCGTGGTGGATTAATGTCCTGTGTGCTTTCCTTAATTTTCCTGGTATAGTTTTTGGCACTATTAATCTACCTCTGCTTGCTCTTTTTGATAATTTTAGTTCCATGATGTTTTCGGTAATTCCTTCTATCTGTTTCCATGCTTGAGAGAGAGAGTTGTTTTTTTATGATTTCGCGAGGTAGCATACTTCTCTCCTGCAGATACTGATTTTGTAATAAAGTTAAGTGCTGATGCCACACTCTTATTTTTATTCTTTTTTTAACCCGGCGGAAAGCATGGCAAGTCGAATGTAACGCGTCTGAATAGTATCGTTTACTCTTATACAATTGCTTGGTGATCCTATGAAAGGTTATATAATTACCAAAAATATCACCAAAAATACGTTATAGGCTATACGTTAATAATGTTATCAAGTTGGAAGACAGTGAAAATATATACGTGTTCCTAAGACCAAAAGCATATTGCACGGCCACCGAAGTCAATGACGTCAAGTGAGTTTTGAATACACATTTTTCATGAAGAATGTATTCATGTATTTTTCGTCATATTAACTCAAATCACACAAATGTTATAAGAATCGTATCATCATCAACATTTATAAAGCCTAGATTATATTTTCACCTAGGAATTTTTTAAAAGCATATGTAAAAACTTGGGTAAGTAATTTAAACGGAACAGCCACTGGCCGTTTGGGTGAGCACCTTCCAGGCTGAGCCAGTGCTACCAGCGCTTGAAAAATCTTTCAAGATCTTGAAAAATTAACTCAAAGCTTAAAAGCTTGAAATAAAAATGTGAAAATCGAAATCTTGAAAATTGTGTACAGAAAGTCCTGAAACAATACCACCAGTCATAAAGGAAGGAAGAGAGAAAGCGATAATTTGTATTTTCGAAACTGCTACTGGACCAGTACGTGAAGTTGACACGAACATATACTGAAGGGAGACCACACTCCATCAGGTGCACCGCACCGCTGCAGCAGGAGTCAGACAGCACAAGGCCAGAGCTGGGTTTGCAACTTCCGACGGGGAACACTTACGGTGTGCATTTAAATATCTGAACACGTTTTCAAACAAAATAGCACTAGTTATTCAGAATAGCAGTAATGAAATAATACTCTTTGATATGAGTTCAGTTACATCTAGGTAGCACAGTGCGTACTTATTTATTTGATTTCATGTTGTTTCAGTCATGGAGAGCTCAGATGAGGTGCTTGGTCGGTCTGGTGGGAGACGGTGCAACCCATCAACAGCAGTTAAAACCACAACCAAGCAGGTGGAGGTATTTATATGTGGTACAGTCAATTTGTGAAATTAGTCGTTTCATGAAATTCCTAGTGAAACTGTAATTTCAAGCATCGTAGATGTAAGATGTCTTCAGATCTAACCTAGCACCGCCTAACTTAATCTTATGGTACCTAACCTAACATAAAGCCTTTTAAAGATAAAAGCTGCTCTCAAAGTCATGTTCTACTTCTACCTACTAAAAGCTTGGTAAAATTTATACATAGAACAGGTGACTGTGTTGGGGTGCTGTTTGTGTAATAGGTTTTGGTATTGTATGTGTATATGTTTGAGCAATAATATGCTAATTGCCGTATGTTATATTTCAGCTTCAGTTATGGAGAGTTCTGAATCTGACCAGGAGGAGGAGGTAGACCAACCAAGTGGGTCTGCCGCAACATCTGCTGGGTATAGAACCCCCCCCCCCCGAAAAGAAGAAACGCAAATGGTATTTCCAGTCCTTTAATCTTGAGTGGCCAAAACATCCGGAAATGTGAGACTGGTTGCAAGTGGAACCAGCTGAAAAGCATATGGCTATCTGCAAGGTTTGTGACATTAAGAGCACTAGCAAAACCTCTCTGCTAGCCCATAAGGATACAAAGAAACATCAGAAAATCTTTATTGCAAAGAAACACGCCACACATATACAAAGTTTCTTTAAAGCTCGGAAAGAGACTGAAACATTGCAAGATAAAGTTGCAAGGGCATAAGTTAATCTATCAGGTTTCATGGCCGAGCACCAAACGCCATTCAAGCAAGCTGATCATCTTGTGTAAAGAGAAACTGTCAACAACTGATCCATCTGGCTCAAAGATTTACAAAGAATTTGAGGAACTTCATCTAGGTGGTGCATGTGAGGCAAAGTTACTGACAAGAAATCTAGGGGAAAATGAAAGCAGGTTTCGGTCAGACTGCTTAGTGTTCTTGTCACAACTTTCTTGTCAGATACACAAGAGATTTCCTTTAGAAGAAGACAGTGTTATTGCTATTTTGCACAAAATGTAGCCAAAGGAAGCAACAAGTACTGAAAGACAGATAAAGTCCATCATTAAACTTGCCCTGAACTTTCCTTCTTTAGTGTCTGAACATCAGCTTGATTACTTACCGGAAGAATGGAGAGCCCTTATTTGGGCAAAGAAGACAGTGCACCCATGCTTTCTCAGGAAGTACCAGAATTTTGGCATAATTTAAGGATTATACTAGATGGAAATGGTCACTCCAAGTTTAGTTTATTGTCTGACTTCATGTGAGGCCTCCTTGTATTACCACACTCTTCAGCCTGTGTTGAAAGAATATTTTCCCAGTTAAATTTGGTGAAGACGAAATAAACAAGCCGCCTCAAAAATCGGAGTGTGGCAGGCAGGCTTCTAGCGAAGCAGGCTATTACACGCCAAAATGCTGAATGCTTTTCATGGAAACCTCCGAAAACTGTTATTGAGGATGTGATAAGTGGGCGCTGCTACAGATATACCGAGTCTCTCTCAAAGCAGCCTACAGTAACTCCTCGGAGACTCGGAAAGTGAAAAAGAAAATTTTAATCCAAGCTTGTCTTTAATAAGCTTACCCTATGAGTGTAGGCCTATTTTCTCATGCATGCCCGGTTCTTATGTCAGTATATTGGAAAGAGGAAAAAGAGTAGCAATTTTTTTATAGGTAGTTCTTTATTTCAAAAATTTCCGTTTATATGTCAAAGTATCCTCAGCAATAATATTCGTGTGCACTGCACATTATCAGTAATTTTTGTGACTTTTATATAAAACAGATAAAGGTATAATAATAATAAATGATTCACCAACCTTGAAAAATTTAACTAGATCTTGAAATAAGTCTGAACCACATCTTGAAAGAAGTTTTCCCAACCGCTGGCAGAGACTTTGCGAAGTTACTGTTACCAGTTTGGTACAATGCATCCCTCGTATTATAAGTCACTCAGATATTCTGCTTTTCGTTTTTCCAGATAATTCCAATCCTCACCTAATATTTATCTGGGTTTCCCGGTATCTACCTTTTTTAATTTTCTGAGAAACATCGGTAGCCTATCTCTTGTAGGATGCTGTCACTCGTTTTTGTCACAGACCGGCAGCCTATGTTACTCATATATATATATATATATATATATATATATATATATATATATATATATATATATAATCAAATACAGTGACTTCCTATTGTTGAAATATTAAAATTAGATAAAAAAAAATGACATTACGCTATGGCAAAATATTACATAGTATACTCTAAGAATGAAATTTTCTTTGAATTGGATGGAACAAAAAAGAATTACGCTAGGCCTAGGTTGACCTTCTCTTGCCATATCTACTGAAAACTAGCAATTGCCTTTGTAATATAAAGTTAAGGCTTTACTTTAAACACACGTGTATAATATATTTGCATATATACACATGTATATATACCGTATAAATAATGTGTATATATATACCTATATTATAGGTATTTAAAGTTACTTTAAATACACACACACTCATATATACACCCACGTGTATAATATATATGTATATATACACTATATATAGTACATTCTCTGTGTATATATATATATATATATATATATATATATATATATATATATATATATATATATATATGTGTGTGTGTACATATATATAGCTTATATATAATGTATATATACATATATTTATAATGAATATCTTCTACATATATATATTATACATGTGTGCACGTGCGTGTATGTTTAAAGTAAGTCTTGAACATCATATTACAGAGGAATTTGCTAGTTTTCAGGAGATATGTCACGAGAAAGTTAACCTGGGCCTAGCATAATTTTTGTTTTGTATCAACCAATTCATTTAGCCTAAATAAAACTTTGTTCTCGGAGTTCACTATGTAATTCTATGACATCGTGCAATGTTAGTCATATTTTGTTTTTTATCTAGGTTGTATATGTCAACAAGTGGAAGCCACTGTACTGGAAAACATTTTTGTCCGTTATTCCCAAGTAAACAAAGTTGCGAATTTACAATAATTGATGCCATGCTGTTGCTTGTACTTCGTAAAGTAAACCATTCAGCAGTGCCTCATATCAACAAAACTTACACCTGACCGCTGAATACATCTCCTCATAACAGAAGGAAAATGTATCCTTAGTCTGGGAAGTCATAGGTCTAATTAAATATGTAGTAATACCTATCAATTAATTTATTATTCAAAATTCCATGGTATCAATAATGAATCTGTAAAAATATAAACATTCACATCAGTAATTATAAGTCATTCGGTGCATATCAGCCTAACATCCCAAAATAATAGTGGCTCTTCGTTTTATTTCCCCATAGTTTCACATAATTATTTTCATAAATTCCAAGCTTTAAGCAGAATCTAGTCTAATTTTGATAGCTACACATTTCTTCTAATATTTAGTGTGATTCATTCCAATTCATGTCAAAACATATTAAAAAAATATAAAAAAGCTCTGCATGCAAAGTGTGTATCCAAACCCCATTTCTCTACATTAACACTGGCGACCATGCTACTTTTGGATTCCAGATACTAAACTTGGTAGAATTATCAACACAGCCTACACGAGACAGAAATTTTGTTTATTAAATAAGCTTTCATTCGAATCAAAGTACCATATGAAATTAATATTACTAATCGGACACATTTAAAGCTAATCGGACAATTCAAGTGCACATCCAACACATTAAAAAAAAAGGATATAGATTAGAAAACTTGTTTTCTGTCAGCTGTTGTGATAACCAGTGACTCCAAACAGACCCTAACACTATCAGACACACACTGTTGATAATAAACAACACTGTTTATTCCATACAATGTTTCCAGTACCAACACTTGTCACTATGGTTTAGTGTTTTCTTCCTGACTGCAATCACAAACCCAAAGCACTGAACTGGAACTTTTCCGGTTTCTGCCGGACGACAAGGTGGGAGAAGTTGATAAGAAGAGAGAAAACATTCAAATCGTCAAGTGCCTGAAGTCGTCATTTTAAAAAGAAATGCTAATGAGATTTTCCTTGCTGAAGCAGTGAATAAACAAAGGCGACAGAAAAGAGGGGGGTGAGGGGGAGTTTGAGTTACCTTATACAAGGCCTATTCAAAATATGGTGGTTCCAACATCCTCACAAATAAATCTTCATCTCCAAACTGAAAATGAATGCTGAAAAGGGGAATCTGAAGTATTGAAAGCAGCGCAAATATAGTCTAATCATTGGGAACTCTATTCTGTAGAGTTCATGGATGATGTCATGGTAGGAACAGAAACAAATCTGTCAACCAAGGTTATGTGTAACACTTACCGGTTATGTACAAAGATTTGGAAGGAAAGTTAATTGCAATGCTGGCTGGATAGTGGAATCACTTGCCTTGGAGAAACAAGTCTTCATGATACGAAATTTTGTCAAAATTATACTATACTCCACCTGACTAAAATATTTCACTGCAGAACTGCATAAGTAGGAAATATTACCCCTCATTATCTTCTGCATGAAGACTGCTTGAACACAACCCTTTCAAAAGAAAAGGTAAAATATCCCTTCAAGGCCATTTGTATTCTTTGGGAATTCAGGTACACGATGGTCACAGATTACACAGACACAGAAATTGCCACACGATCTAAAATGTCAAATCAAAAGATAAGCTATTTAACATTCTCAAAGTACTGCTGGGAGTTGCTCCAAAAGCTGTACAGTAATGTGTCAGTTCTGCACATCCTGGCTCAACACATCTGATAAGGCAGATGTAAAAAAAGTCTGAAACTTTATCTCACTTTACTGCTGGGGACTTGATCCTTACAGACAAAGGTTTTTAAATGACAACATAGTCCCAGGCGGCGTTCCTGTTAATGCAATATACTCCCTTTTTTAAACAAAGTAAAATACACTGTTAGTGAAATTCAAATGAGCACAAACATTTTAAATTGCAGAATTCATGTTGAAAGAGCATATGGCAGTCTAAAGGAGTTCAAGGTACTTTACTGAAGTTTATACCAGCACTTCTTAAAAGCAATGCTGAAGTCATGGTGTAATTCTGTGCATTGCTAGTAACCACCCAGTACTGCACTCTCTAATTAATTAAAAAAAAGTCTTAGACTTTGAATAAATGTCCATGTCCTGTGATTGGAAAATATGATTCATTTGAAAAACAAAATACAATCCTTAGACTACATGACAGAGGTCTTCAACTGGATTTCTTTTCTAAGTACATTCTACATCTGTGTGGCTAAAATTGTGAACTGCATAAGCGAATAGAGCTGCTGCAAGGCTACATTCATAATTACCCCATGGGCACTCACTGGTAGTGGTAGATGAATCAATCTCATATCCTTTCACATAAACCTGTGAATGAAGCTGGCAGAATCACTCAACAAAAATGGAAAACAAAACAACTATACAAAATTAGTTCAACTGGCAACCACTGGGCAAGATGAAACCTGTGTAACATAAAACTAGCATGGCTAACTGTCATCTTCCATCAGCTATTGTGATTCCGGGTAATTTTTGTAAATGGATACTATCATTTTTCACCTTAACTAACAAAAAGTTCAGTATCATCTTTAACCTATTCCGGGTAATTTTTGTAAATGGATACCATCATTTTTCACCTTAACTAACAAAAAGTTCAGTATCATCTTTAACCTATTCCGGGTAATTTTTGTAAATGGATACCATCATTTTTCACCTTAACTAACAAAAAGTTCAGTATCATCTTTAACCTAACCTAACAAAACCTTCTGAACTTTTTCCTAACCTGACATAACCAGATCTAAACTTATTTACCTAACCAAACACCTGGAAGTAAGTTTAGGCTAGGCTAGGCTAGGTTAGACATTAGGTTAGGCATTATTATTATTATTATTATTATTATTATTACTACAAGACAAGCTGTAACTCTAGCTGGAGAAGCAAAAGGCTGCAGAGCCCTTAAGGAAAAGCTGCCCAGTAATGAAAAATTAATACTAATGTCAATTATAAATCAACTATGTAGAGAAGCAAACTGAATCCAGAAAATAAAAGGTGAAGTTCTCAAAACAAAATCAAACAAAAATTATAATTAACAAACAGAATAAAAAATTACCAAAATTAATGATACAAGGCTTAAAAGAGCCTACTAAACAAAAATGTATTGTCACCTGATTTGAATTTCTTAGGGTTACCGTAAATAAACCGAGTTAAAAAAAAAGGGGAGGGTAGGGGGTGGTGGCCAGACTTTCTATAAAAATATACCCTGGTTCTTAATCTCCTCAGAGGGAGCTAAGCAAGAGGGATGCAAAACTGCAAATAAGTAATCTCAAAATACAAGGGTTATTATTACAAATGCTTTACAATGACCAGTCCAATTTGTTTAGGTTTCACATTCAGTCTTGGGATAGCGTATGCAGAAAACTTCAGCTTTATGGTTTTCCTTATCATAGATTCCCACTGAAAGACAGACCAGAGTTTATTTCTTACTGATTATTCCATTGTTTAATCTAGTCTTCATCTTCATATGCCAAAATAATGTACTGCATTTTCATAAAGGTTAATTTTGGTCCATATTTGACTATGCTTAAAATTTTATCATTCTAATACACTGCTATTGAATACATATAATTCTAAACTTCATACATGCATATTCCCTCTTTATCATCGATAGTGCTGCTGGTATGGAAACAAAAATAAAAAAAAAATAACAAATACACTGTACTGTAGCCTAACTTCTGGTAATTTTGTAAACCTTTCCCCATTACTACCTCATTACAATAGGAAAATGCTAGCACTTGATCTGAATTATAATGGTTTTCAGTATGTTTTTTTTTTTTTATTTCTTGTCAAGAAAGAAGAAATAAATCAAGTCTGCAGGGAGGAAGGCAGTATCCTATTCAAGCTGCCTAGGACAATTCCGGAGTGTAATAGGATTGAAAATAAAATAATACCAGTAGGCCTAAGTGTAGAATGACAACAGGTATTTTGTTCAGTAAAAGTAAAAATGAAGATTGTTCGAGATGCAACTGCACGAAAGATAAGTAAATACGAAGAAAATAAGCGAGTGGGGTCCCCCACCCCCTTTCCAAATTAAGAAATACGCCTACGCAAAGTTTGAACAAAATCAAACACTGATATAGCCTACTCATATCGTTAAAGCTAGGAGTTTCAATCAAAAACCAAATTCACAAAACGCAGTACATTGGATAATGTTCTTTTCCGGTCCGAACATCATTACTCGATTTTTTATTATATCTTCCGAATCTTCATAAAAAATGAAAAAAATATTCTATATATATAATTCTTGCAAACAATATTTATCACAATAAAAATGAAATTTATGTAAATAACTGATGACTATTTCTAAGTTTCAATTTTGCGAAATACACTTAGCCAAGGGACAATTGATCCCCAGGCACTAGTACTAAACACGGCGAAATACATCTAACCCACCAGGGGCTAGTACTAAACACGGCTTAACAGTGTAGAAAAATTGTTGTTTAGCCGTGTTTAGTACTAGGCCTAGCCCTCATGTGGTATTGGAGTTCGGACCGGAAACGAACTTTTACCTACTGATTAAACAATACTTTTTTAATATAGTTAAAATATTTCCTCAAAGTCATAATACGCACCGGTAGGTTCGATGGCGGTACGTAGGTCACAGTGAAAATTGGCGGGAAATAATAATAGGCCTAGCAGTCCTGGTGCGAAACGTTAATAGCGCAAAATATCACTATTAAAGTATGCAAACGCGACTATTAATGATTATTAATTTTATTATTAATAATAACTATTACTAATAGTAAATTTAATAAACAAATATATACTTGTAACACTCACGTTTCCGGCGATGGCCGATTGGTGAGCATCCTTGGCTATACACTTGAATGACGATTACGATGTGATGGGTGAATACAGATTTATATATATAAAACATATATATATTATACTGTAATTATATATATATATACATACTTGTATATATTCCATTTCCTTCGTTCGTTTCCGTACGACGCGCCTCAACATCAGCCATATCTTCGTCATCATTGTCTTTAAATCAGTAACAACATTAGCCTAGGCTAACACAGAGATCAGCGTCATTACGGTCACTTACTATTGCATATTGCTTTAGTGGACCAATAACATCACAGTCATTACTGTCATCACTAGGGCATGATGTAATCAAAACTATTATATATTAACGTAATCACTATCATCACTAGGGCATGGGAATTTCAACTCCACTTTAGGAAATATAATTCACATTTTCCTATCGATCCGCTCGGCTCTGGCATAGGACCATCGACGCTATTACTGTGTAAAGATATCTTCCCCGAGTCTGCACTGTCACAAACGTAAATTTGAACTAAAACGTGCAAAGAGAAAGGAATTAAGAATGGGCACTCACGTGACACCAACGTTTCACAAGTTATTGTTTGTAACTGGGGTGTCTGGCGACGGGCGCGTCCGAAGCATTGTAGCCAGAACTCAGTGGCCAATTTTTCAATGTTGATAGCGATAAAAAAAAACCCTAATCCCTAAAATTGTTGTTGATAAACACTAAGATGAAATTATTAAATAACATTAAATTATAATGATCATATTTAAAGAAAAATATCTCTTCATAAATCAACAGGAATAAACATTACAAGACAAGCATCCCATTAGCTGAACTTGATTAGCTGGTAACAACAGCCTCTCCAGTGCATCTAGTCCGCTACCACAGTCTTTGTCCGCTACCTTCTCCGACTAGCTTCCTCTCATAGGTAGACGATGTCTTGTGTTTTTCTAAAGATAAATTTCTACCATGTTTCCTATGCAACTTTGCAGCAAGCTACACTCTCAGATGAAAAGGAAGGGTCAAAATAGCGATATTTGATACTAACTCTGTGCCTCCTATATCCAGATAACTCCCTTCATAAGACCTTTTTGATGCTACCAAAGAAATGGGCGCAAAAAAAAAGATGCAAATGAAGCTGCGGCTGTCCGAAATTAATGCAGTTCCGAACCGATGAGTGATTATTTTGAATACTGAATGTGGAAGACAGGAGGGAGGCAGGCCCGAATGACGCAAGAGTTGGGAGAAATCTGAGAGTAAAATTGTGAGCCGGAATATGATTATGAGGGTAAATGGGAGCCCCGAAGACAGAGCAATGAATATTAATATGGATGGTCGACGAGTGGAAATGTTTGATTTGTGTAGGTAACTGGGCAGGTATGTCTTTGGAATGAGTGTTTCAGGATAGAAGAATTGTAGACCTGCATGATGCAGGAGTGAAAAGTGGTAAATTAAATCTGAAAATGCTTTTGAAAGCAAACACTGAGGATGTAAGGAGGACACTTGAAAACTCAAGAACGTAGGCCTAAAGGCTCTAGGATTTGTTAGAATTACTAGCGAGATGCTGAAATTGGTAGGCGACAGAGAGGGTACCCGGGTGACCCTCTACTGGGGTGACTAAGGCACCTTACTATGAAGAAAAGGTTGCTAATAAAAGGGAGAGAGGAAATGAGATAGAGGCTACTGTTACAATTATACAATTACCGTACAAAGTGTTGAGCATATCTGGGGAGTTATATTCGAGGGTTTAGATTATTATGGAAGGAAGATAAAAGTTTTGGATGACTATGGAAAAGCAGAGTTTAGACCATTCATTTCACGGCTATGCGGTTTAACGGACTGTCACAGAACAACTGTATGAGAAATTAGGGAGTGAATATAGGACTAACGAAGATGCGATGTAGTTAGGTGAGATTAATTGTAAGGATTTGAAATGAAAACAAATGTTTTGCAGAAATATGTAGACTGGAAAGATAATGGTCTCGTGTAAAAAAAAAAAAAGGGTCGCAGACAAGGCTGTATAATTTCTGATTTGGTGTTCAATAATCTATTGAATGGAAAATGAGAAAACAAAGAAAAGACTGGTTATGCAGGTGCAGAAAGGTGTTGGCTAGATGGAACAAAAGTTAAAATAGAAGAACATTAAGTTCAAGGAAACCCAATAACATATGTACACAACAGAGCAGGCTAGCAGTACAATTTGCCTAGTGTGGCCGATACACGGTCGGCGAGCCTTTTTTTCTTTGGGTGGGGAAGGTGGGATATATGAAACGGCTGATGTTGGTAAAGGTTTTAATACGCATAGGGGTGGCTATTTTGGAGTCACCTCTATTTAAGGAAATGGCTTATTCGTCATTATATTCACAAGCACGTTGTGTGAAGATTTCAGTTGAATTTATTACCTTATTTCCATGGCAACGGGGAAAAGTTTTTTCTTTTTTTTTAGGCTGAAAGAGATATGAGCGACGTTCTCGCCCATTGGATCTGTCCCGCTCTTTTGTGCCAAGTATTGTGCAGAGACAAGACGGGAAATGCTCTTTTCCTAACTAGATATAAGCCGTTCATAGTCGGTGCTCAAGGGAAACGGTCCCGGTTAGTTGAATCAAAACAAAGACGAAGGTGAATAAATTCGAAAAACGTCCTTCTTTTTCCCCCAAGAGTAAGTAGCCAAAATCAGCCTAGTCCTTTTCGATGCGTGACTTGTTAACCTTGACATGGTTGCCGCAAATAAGGGATTGTCCTAACTGCATCCTTGGTGTATATAGCCTCCACCGGGATCGTGTGGGTCTTTAAAATACTGCGGAATAAAAGAAATTTTTTCTACTTCAGCCGAGGCACTATTTCGCATTGTTATGAAAATTCCTGTGGTCATCCTGGTGATATTGGAAGCTGGTACATAAGTTGCACCTTTCGGTGAAGGGTAAATCAAAATATTGGCAAATACATACATACATACATACATACATACATACATACATACATACATACATACATACATACATACATATATATATATGACTAATTATATTTATATATATATATATATATATATATATATATATATATATATATATATATATATATATACGTATATATACATAAACAGTGAACAGGTTTCCGAATGGCGTGTTTAATAATGCTTTAAGTTTCTAAGAAAATAAATAATGCCCTCTTGCTATCACTAATTACCATTATTTTGTTTTGGTGAAGGCTTAATGCTTTTCGACTCTTTCTTTCATTTAAGTATAAGTGAGAATAATGCCTGGTCTCCAGAATTCAATTCTATCTCCATAGTCTTTGTAACTATCTAAACTTGAGGAATTTTCCTGCGTTCTCTCTATGAAACTGGAGATTTTTTTTGTATTTTTGTTAAATTTTTTCCTTATAGGCTATTTTCAAAATAGTTTCTCAGTGACTGCATCACTGCGCCTAAGAATGTTAACTTATTACTTTCAAAAATAATGCGAAATCGGTCAAGATTTTTACACTTTGTCTCTTCGACTTCCTTGTTAGGTATATTACATTTAAATATGACATGTTCCTGAGAGTTCAAGACTGTATGTATGCATGTTTATATGTACACACACATGTGTATATATATACATATATTTATGTGTATATATATATATATACTACTATATATGCCTGTTTATGAGACGTGAAAATTCTCTGCCTATGGTAAATCACTTAGCATTTAACTCATACACACACACACACACACACACACATATATATATATATATATATATATATATATATATATATATATATATATATATACATATATATATATATATATATATATATATATATATATGTTTGTATATATATATGTTTGTATATGTGTGTGTATATGTATGTATTTATGTTTAGGTGTGGTTGTCCTGACACCATACCCTTGTTTAATCGACCAATATCGATACCCCAATTCTAGAAAACAATGCTTAAAAGCAACAGATGTACTGATACGACCACTTTTCGCCCCCGTGTTGGTCGTAAACGATCTTGGAATGCTCGTAACGCAATTAGGTTTCATCCTTGAAGCAGGAAGTTTTATTACAACGGTAATCAAGGACTGGTTTTTGTTTCGTAGTTTTGAAAACGCCCATCACCAGGTCACACTCACACACACACACAGTGAGAGACAGAAGGGGGGTGGGGGAATTGTCAAATAACACAGAATCCTTTATGGCTAATCACCTAGTCACAGAGAGGGGGAGAGAGAGAGAGGAATTGTCAAATAAAACTAATTACTATATGACTAATCACCTAGTCATATACAGAGAGAGAGAGAGAGAGAGAGAGAGAGAGAGAGAGAGAGAGAGAGAGAGAGAGAGAGGAATTATCAAATAACACTCAATCCTATATGGCTAATTACCTAATCAGAGAGAGAGAGAGAGAGAGAGAGAGGAATTATCAAAGAATACTCAATCCTAATTATCAAATTACAATCAGACATTTGAGCTAGAGAGAGAAGAGACAGAGAGAGAGAGAGAGAGAGAGAGAGAGAGAGAGAGAGAGAGAGGAATTGTCAAATAACACTCAATCCTATGTGGCTAATTACCTAATCAGAGAGAGAGAGAGAGAGAGAGAGAGAGAGAGAGAGAGAGGAATTATCAAATAACACTCAATCCCATATTACTAATTACCTAATCAGACAGAGAGAGGAATTGTCAAATAACACTCAATCTTATGTGGCTAATTACCTAATCACAGAGAGAGAGAGAGAGAGAGAGAGAGAGAGAGAGAGAGAGAGAGAGAGAGAGAGAGAGAGAGAGAGAGAGAGAGAAAGAGAAATTATCAAACAACAACTCAGTTCCATATGGCTAATTACCTAGTCACAGAGAGAGAGAGAGAGAGAGAGAGAGAGAGAGAGAGAGAGAGAGAGAGAGAGAGAGAGAGAGACACAGATTCCCATATGGCGAAAGCACACCGGAAGCGTTATAGCATCGTTCAGGCAAACCTTTGACCAGGTAGCCAATATGTTTCGATATTAGGGACAAAACTAAAGACTGATTTGATGAAATTCAGCCTGTCAACCCAAGCACTGAAGGGGCACTTCCAGCCATGAAGCCCCTGAGACAGTGACCAGAGGGAAACCGAGCGGTTGGACAGCAAGCTAAAGAGATTCAGAAAATAAAGGAAATGACTTACAAAGATCTAAAGGTGGAACTGGGAGAAAACTGAATAGCAAGGCTGAAGTAAGGAAGGGGGAATGGAGGTGAAGTAAAAGGCTAAAAAGTGGTTGCAGCTAACGGCTGAAGGGGCACTGCAAACAGCCTTTTAAAAGTGCCTACAGCGCAACACGGGAGGTGAACTGACGACACTACACGTGCAACACAGGGGACGTTAGTCTTGCTACCCAGATAAAAAAAATTCCTGGTTAATGTTGAGGTGTATTTGAACGGCGAGACGCTGAGATGCCTGAAAAGTACTCATGCGTCAGTGCTCTCAGCTTCCTTTGAATTAATGGCGCCGTAAACTCCGACCAGAGGCAGTCAAATATTTTATTTCCTCCTGCTTTATTCTTTACATTATCAGATTACGACAATATTTGGAATTTTCCACAATTCGCTGAATATTCCACTTCTTTAAAGTGAAGGATTTTTCAGGCATCTCAGCGCCTTGCCATCCTAACATATACCTCAATATTAACCAATAGTTTTTCTTATTTGAATAGCAAGACTAACGTCACCATTGTTACACGGGTATTGCCGTCTGTGCACCTCGCGTGGAGCACTGTAGGCACTACTAGAGGGTGTTTGCAGCTCCCTTCGGCCCTTAGCATTTTGCTTTTCCTCCATTTCCCCTTCTTTTCTGCAGCCTTGCTGTTCGACCTCTCTAACTCTCAAAATGAATAATTGAAAGAAGCAGAAACTTCATGCAGATTCAACATAATCAAAGAATTTTCATTCCCTCGGTGCAAGCCCGTTTATCAGATCGAGCTTGCATGTGTTTTTGTAAATGATCAGAAAACATACGAATAAGTCGTTTCGCATAATTACGTAACCAACTTACCTTTATGGAAAATTTACGTTACTCTTATTTGCAAACAGTATAATCCAGTTCCAAGTGAATTATCTAGCACTGGATAAGGAAGTGACATGATTGTTTTCTTTAATTGTATATTCTGCTCGTAATTTAAACGCAGACTACAGACATTGGTTAAGGAGCAAGTGATGTTACGATGCTCAAATTTCAGGTTGACAATAAAGTTGTTCTTGGTTCAAGGTTTACTAGAACAACAACAAAAAAAAAAATGAGATTTATCCTTCTATATCCACGCTCCCTCCCCCCCAGCCCTTCTCTCTCTCTCAAAAAAAAAAAAAAAAAAAAAGGAACCCATATTTAGGATCTGTTCAACAAAATGGTTGCCTTCCCTAAAGACCAGCGGTTCAAGGTTGGTGATGCAATATCCCAGAACAATCTTTTGGTAATCCCTTCACAACTTTGTTTTTATTCTTGACGTGAATATATATATATATATATATATATATATATATATATATATATATATATATATAAATAAATATATTTATATATATATATATAAAACTATATATATATATATATATATATATATATATATATATATATATATATATTATAAATGTCTGTATATACTGTATATATATGCATATATGTATATAAATATATATTTATAGTATATATATATATATATATATATATATATATATATATATATATATATATATATATATATATATATATATATATATATATATATATATATATATTAAAGGTTAGTCACTGGCTATAGTTGTAGTTTGAAAAGTAAAAATGAAGCCTTTCTATGAAAATAACTTGACATAACAGTAACATCTTAGGCTTTAATTTTATTTCCGAACCTAGAACCATATGATTCATCCCTTGCTCCCATCCAAATTGCCTTTGCTTGTTCAATCACTCAGGTCTTCCAGTGCTCCTCTATGAAAGCTAAGATAGTTCGACCATGAATCTTTCAATGAGTTTAATCGCCTTCTTGAGGGAAGTTGGGAAGATGACTAAGAACTTCTCGGGAATTTCTAGTTTTCTGTAAAAGAAAACTACTTTGGCTTTGTCTGTCTGTCCGCACTTTTTTCTGTCCGCCCTCAGATCTTAAAAACTACTGAGGCCAGAGGGCTGCAAATTGGTATGTTAATCATCAACCCTCCAATCATCAAACATACCAAATCGCAGCCCTCTAGCCTCAGTAGTTTTGGTTTCATTCAAGGTTAAAGTTAGCCATAATCGCACTTCTGGCAACGATATAATTTGGCCACCACCGGGCCATGGTTAAAGTTTCATGGGCCGCGGCTCATACAGCATTTTACCGAGGCCAACGAAAGTTAGATCTGTTTTCGGTGGCCTTAATTATACGGTGTAGCGGCTGTACAGAAAACTCGATTGCGCCTAAGAAACTTAGGCGCGTTTTTTACTTTTTTTTTTTTTTTTGCTTCCTCTCCGAGCCCTTTAATTCCAAGAGACATTTGACACCGAGGTAACTTAGATACCACTTATAATATTTCTATCTTTCCAGTGATTGCTGACCTATTGCTACGTCACGCGTCTAGCGATAAAGCCGTTTTATTTTCTGTTAAAGAAAACTATTGAGATGGCTTTGTCTGTCCGTCCGCACTTTTTCTGTCCGCCCTCAGATCTTAACAACTCCTAAGGCTAAAGGGCTGCAAATTGGTATGTTGATCATCCACCCTCCAATCATCAAACATACCAAATTGCAGCCCTCTATCCTCAGTAGTTTCTCTTTTATTTACGGTTAAATTTAGTCATGATCGTGCGTCTGGCAACGCTATAGGACAGGCCACCACTAGGCCGTGGCCGAAAGATTCATGGACCGCGGCTCATACAGCATTATACGCTGTACAGAAAAGTCGATTGCGCCGAAGAAACTTCGGCGCTTTTTTTACTTGTTGCTTAATGAGTGCGATACGGGAGAAAAAAAACATAACAAGGAGCTTCCCCTCATCCATCCTTCAAGTGCCAAATCAGGACTGGGTCCCAGTGCCGAAAACTCACAGCATCAATCACTTCACGTCGGTTAGTCCTAATCACACCGCCGCTCTCGCATATCTTACACGAATTCCATCCTTTCGTGAATATGCAATGAATCCATTTCTAATGCCTCTGCCGCTTCTTCTACCCGGTACGCTGTTGGTTTGGGAATTTCAACACCTTTTTCCTCATTCAATATGGCAAAATAACCTGAAAATATTCTGAGCTAGTCAAATTTTCCATTTTTATCTGACGGGTACTTAAATTTCTCACTAATTCGATCCAAGTTCAGTCCAATTAAAGGGCCTTCAAGATCAATTCGGAAGTTCACGTTGAAGCACTTGAATTTCCAGGAAGATTTTGACTTTATTTGGCAACTTTGTGATTTCAGATTTATAGCAGCAATATGATGCTAATTGCGTTCTGGCATTCTCTCCCGATATGTAAGTTTCTCGTTGGACGAGTCGATAGAGTTCTCGGCTAGCACTCTACTAGACCCGAGTTCGAGTCTCCGGCGGCCAATGAAGAATTAGAGGAATTCATTTCTGGTGATAGAAATTCATTTCTCGCTATAATGTGGTTCGGATTCCACAATAAGCTGTAGGCCCCGTTGCTAGGTAATCAGTTGGTTCTTAGCCATGTTAAATAAGTCTAATCCTTCGGGCCAGCAGCCCTAGGAGAGCTGTTCATCAGCTCAGTGGTCTGGTTAAACTAAGGTATACTTAACTTTCTTAACTTCTCCCGGTATGTAATTTATGTAATTTAACTTCTCCCGGTATGTAATTTATGCGAAGTAACGAGACGAATAAATGTGTGCATTTACATCCACGAAGACAGACGATATTATGCACTTTTGAAATTCCAGCAACCTTAGCTCAGGCGGTAAATGATATCAAGTTCCTCTTTTTATCCTTGTCGATGCTAAAACCTATTTTATGGAACCTCATGTTTGCAACCCATTAAAAAGTGGAGACCTTAAATCACTGATAAATACGGCTCTCGTGTTGAAGACTTCCTTACCCGTTTTTCGAAACAAAGTGTTCTCGAAGATTTTATAGACTGCCGATCCATTTAATTTACCACTGCTCTTAGATGACGCCGATACGTAGCGCAAGGGCTCTTTGTCCTACGGACAGACCTTAAAGCCTGGGTAGCGGCTTCCATTCGGATGCACACGACAATTAAACAAACACATTACGTCGTTACCCATTCTGAATCGTCTGGAGGCTATCCACAGATTGGATCTAGGGTCTCATTTTAATTTTAACGATCCTGTTTGCTGAGGGTTTTCTTGTTTGTTGATCACATGTTTTTTTTAAAGGAATGCTATGGGTTCAAGCGTGGTAAAGACGGTTTTAGTAGCTACATTAATTTTAATGATCCTGACCAGTAGTGAGGAGATTTTGCCTCCGTTTTCCTCAAAGGAGCTGTTTGGAGATTTAAATCATTTTGAATGAAAGGAATGTGGCTTTTTGGAGGAGGAATTGACTTTTAGAGGTTTTCTGCAGTCAAAAACGCATGAGAAGTGGGTTAACTTAATTGATTATTAATCACGCATAGAATACCTGTTTCGTTTTGATATACATCATTCACCTTATATGTATTTTGTTTTAGTTGCCTCAAGATAAACATGATTCCCTAGTTAGGACAGTTTAATACACACATACATACATATATAAGTAGAAATACATACATATGTATATATATGTATATAAGTATAAAAATATGTGTATGTATGTATATATACATATATATATATATATAATATATATATATATATATATATATATATATATATATATATATATATACAAATATATATATATATATATATATATATATATATATATATATATATATATATATATATATATTAAACGATATAAGCTCCCCTTCCAGCCCAAAGTCCTGAACTCACACTCTGAAGAACTGAGTTTCGACCATAATTTATTTACCTCCCATCTCTGAAAAATCATCCAAAAATATACAAAAAATGTTCCATTCATTTAAGTAAAAAAAAATAAAGAAACTCTGCTGCGCAGGGTCTTCAGACCTCTTTTGAGCTAGGCTACGGTCTAGAGGCCAAGGCCTAAAGAAGAAACAGGTATATTTATAAATAATGTTGGATGTCAAGGAAGGGCTCAGTCTGTCGTTCCCTCTGAAAAAAGAAGAACGTATATGAAGAGGATTTCGTGGGATCAACTTCAGAGTTACAGCTGGCAATTCATGATGAATAAAATTCATAATTTTCTTTTTAAAACTTTTGTCATGTAGGAGAGGGCACTTAGCATAAATACATAATTTGGAAACGGTATATGGGAACAGGTTGTTTAATTTTTCGGTTAGGAGCTTATTAAGTCCTCTATGGAAATAGTGGGATGGAAAACAGTTGTTACGGAAAAAATTAGTCAGAACTCTACTTCTTTACGAAATGTTAACCAGCTGGAAGTCAGAGAATACGCCCTGTGGAGGAGGGAGAGAGAGAGAGAATTTAACTTAAAACTGAAATTACGCGAGCTAAAAGAAATTGGTGCCCAACTCTGCAAAAGTATTTTTCCTATGAATGCTGGTTTGAAACCCATTACCTTTCCTGGTGATACGTAAATCTAGAAATGATAAAGAGTTGCGAGTTTCTTTATCTACAGTAAACTTAATATTGGGATGTTGGACTTTAATGAATTCTAAAAAGGAGTCAATTTACAGTAGAGAAAGAAAATTTACGAATCACCAGGGAAGATAATGGGTTTCAAACCAGCATTCACAGTAAAAATACTTTTACAGGGTTGGGCACCAATTTTTATAACTCGTGTAATTTCAATTTTAAGTTGAATTCTCTCTCTATACCCTCCTCCACGGGGCGTATTCTCTAACTTCCAGCTCGTCAGCCTTTCATAAAGAAGTAGAATTCTTTGCTAATTTTTTCCGTAACAATTGTTTTCCATCCCACTATTTCCATAGAGGACTTAATAAGCTCCTAACCGCAAAAATGAAACAACCTATTCCCATATATATACCGTTTCCAAATTATGTATTCATGCTAAGTTTCCTTTCCTACATGACAAAAGTTTTAAAAAGAGACGTATGAGTTTAATTCATCATGAATTGCCAGCTGTAAATCTGAAGTTGATCGCAAGAAATCCTCTAAATATTCGTTCTTTTTTCAGAATGAAGGACAAACTTAGCCCTTCCTTGACATCCACCATTATTTATGAATAAACCTGTCCCAGTTGTAGTCTGGGACCTACGTTGGATGTACGAGGAGGCTTCTCAAGGTCTGTTTCTGCTCCCATCAAGGCGTCAACTTCAGGACAAGTTGCAGATTTTACAATCCCGAACTATCCAATGTTCGGAACCATTCTCAGATTTGTGGTACCCACTTGGACATAAATAATTTAAAAATTATTGGATCTGCCCGTAAGGACGACGAGTTGATGGTGTTGGAGTCGCTTTTTATAAAAACTAATGTACCAACACTAAACACCCCATCGTCATCCACACAACTGTTTACAGCATAATTGCCTGGTTCCAGAATCAGGGAGCTGGAGCAGCCATGTTGAGCACGACTACCTACAATGTTAATTCCGCACGTTTCTAACTACAAGAGGCAAAAATAAAACTAGAGATAAAAGGAAAATTCCTTGGTAACGGTTTCGTCCTGAGACGGATCTCTTCAGAGACGATTTATTGTTGCGATAAATCTCCTTTTGTAGAGGTCCGCTGGAAGCACTAGACTGTTGAAAGAGGACACCTTCGTACTGTCTTTGATTATATTGTTTTTCTTATTCTCTTCGAAGTAAACTATACACACAAACACACACACACACACACACACACACACACACACACATATATATATATATATATATATATATATATATATATATATATATAAAGTATATATGTGTGTGTGTGTGTGTGTGTGTGTGTGTGTGTGTGTGTGTGTGTGTGTGTGTGTGTGTGTATACTGAAATCACACTGGCTACCTATCCTGATTCTTTCCGTCGCTGGTATACTCTTATATCATAAATCTGTCCATTTCTACCAGTGAACAGGGCTTCGATTGTATATGAATCAAGGTGAAGTGCTCGAAATATATATATATATATATATATATATATATTTGCAACGTATATTGTTCAAAAAGTGTTTTATGGGCCATTTTATCTTCACATTACACTGTTGTATTGTTCAAATATAAAAAAAAGACATTCATATGTTGTAATATATATATATATATATATATATATATATATATATATATATATATATATATATATATATATGTTTATATATATATATGGCTTCCTATATCTTTACCTCACAACGTTTCTTCTAAACTTTTCGCACTCCCCTAAGTTCACTTAATTTTTAATAAACCGTGAAATTAAACGCCTAACCCTTCGTCTCCCTTCGTGACCTCCATGTCATTCAGTATTCATAATTGCAATTCCTATCTTGCCACAACCTACTGTTCTTGCATTCTAAAGCCACGGGGGCCCAATAGGACTGACTTCTGGATGTCCTCTTGTCGCCCAGGGTCGAAGAAAACCGGGAAGAAGGGTGAAATAATAGACGCAGGGCTTAATTAACACCGAAGCCGATTCTTATCTTGTCTCCTGAAGCAAGAGGGTAGAAAGAGTTGGGAAAACGGCAGCAATGGAGGAAAAAAGTTTCTCAACCACGCAAATAAAGACTCACTGGTATTCACTTTTTTATCGTACCCTCTGTATTATGGATATTCACAAATCAACAAGTTTGGCAGTGTTCAGAGATCCATAACTGACCTCTTATTGCTTTCATTATCATACCCAACTTTGGGCTAAGGTCCTTGCTGGAATAAGGTCGTCTTTTAATCTAAACCAAGCAACTAAACTTGAACATACAGTTTTGTAAGGATATATACTGTATTTATAAATACTGTACCAGTAACCTTTTTATTTTTTTTTTTTTTTTTAGTACCACTTATCATATACTTTACGTTCGAAAGTCCAAATAGGTAATTAGCACAGCTGGGTAAATGATTTTTTCTTCAAAATTCTTCGCATGTTTACAACTCATGTTGTGAATAGATCTCGTTGGCAACCATGAAATACCCTGAGAAGCGTATTCAGAGAAAAATTTAAGAAGCCTCCTCAAAATGTAATGAATACTGATGTTATAAAGCTGGGAAAATACGGCCTTCACGCCATCTGAAAAAATGTAGACTAACTGTCAGTCTCTGAAACTGACAGCACGTCCTTTTAAAACAATCCTTTTTCCACTGAAAATGTGATTCAGACTACGGACAACTTTGTTAGAATCTTTGAGACCGGGAGGGATAATTGTATGGCTGGTGAACCTAACTGACTTTCGGAATCAATTAAACTCCCCAAAACAAGAATGTATAAAAACGGCAAAAAGAGCGGTTATGTAACAGATTTAATGACTTCAGCCATGTCCCTTCCAGCGACCTCCTTTTAGTTTACATCAGGAGATCCGAGATAAAAAAAAAAAAAAAAAATTCTCACCTACATTGTTTACATAATGTACTCAAGTTGACCAGTCCGGTAAGCACTGACTAGATTTTTCTTCTTTTTTTTTAGGTCGCTCTTCTCCAGTCTGCAGTATATAAGGTCGGTCCTTTCTGACGATGCTCAAAGAGTTCTGCATCTTGACAGTGACCATTTGAAGAGAGTAGAGGAAAGAAGCCTTCGCCCTCAAAAAAAACTTCATTCACTTCGAGGCCCTATCTACATAAAACCGCAGAAATGTGTTTCAGGGTAAGTTAGTTGTTTTACACTTCCTCACTTAGTTCAGTTGGCATTTTGGTCCCATTATGACAAGTCATCATCAGTACCAGACCGCTTTGGTGTGTTGCCAGTTACAGCGACATTTGGTTCACCCAGAAGGGATTTTAATATCATGATTAAACTCGACCATCTATTTTGTCTTGAGTGGTTAAACCATCGTCTTAGTTTTTTATGTTAAATTTCTTGGAGTTTCTGTGATGTTTATTTGTGCCTTGGTAAAAGTCTGTTTCTGTTCAATTGTTTTCCGGTCCTCGGTTGAGTTCCGTTGCTTGAGGGTACATTCAAGCATATTTTCCTTATAGCTTTTCCTTATTTACTTTCAAATTTAGTCCTCTTTTTACGCTCAGACAGTCTATTCCATGTAAGCTTGCTATGCTAATTCCCGACCTCTGATTTGTTCCATGAAAATGATGATAGGAATTAAGTGGAAGTTTTCTTTGAGTAATTCTGGTTCAACAACATTGCTAGTGCAGGCGTTCGTTATTCTTATAGTAGAATTTGTCTTCCCCCCCCCCCCCTTTTATTATGCTTCTTCAGGGAAGGCAAAAATGAGGAATTAGTATTTGTTCGAGCACATATTCAGTAACTATACAGGAAATTCTAAAATGAGTAAAAAAAAAAAAAAATTGAAATCGTTGTTAATATATGTCTTAACATCTGTACCTTTACATCCATTGTGGAACTGCACTTTTCTATCTCACAATCTTGTTAACAACCTAAACCATTTCAGCTTAATATTATCCCCATCTCTACCTAAAAGATACATAGTTTTATTTTTAGCTCACTGTCTTATATTTGCTGAACGAATCTCACATTTGCCTCATTCCAGATAATCTTGGTAACGGCAGCTGTAATCCAGTTATGCCTCGCCCTGCCCACGACTTCACCGGAAGGAGCAGCCATCCAGGACCTCCTGAGTTCATCCCAGGACATCAACACCGAACACGCACCCGGGGCCATCAGCGACATACTGACGGCGGTGACTGACCTCATGCTGAACGTCAGAGAATTCCAGAACAGGAAGTACGGCAAGGAACCAGCCAAATTCGTGGCACTCTTCCCGGACTTCATAAGGAGGACTGTCGAGGCCAATGCCAGGCTCCGAGGTCGTCCCGTGACCGAGAATGAGAAACAGGTCATTCAGAATATCCGAGGTATCGAGGCCGTCATCGGAGAGACCACTTCTCAGCTGGAGAAGGATCTCAGGGCAGTTTACGGCTCACAGCTCGACTCTTACCAGTTTAGGAAGTAAATCAACTTATTCTGCATGATGGTATAAGTACAGCATATTTGATACGAACGAGTGTGATATCACGCAAGCGAACACGCAATACATCAGTCGCAAAAACCATTTGAAATCAGACAGGCTAACATGTAATCAAAATTTTCTTGCGTCATTAAATAAATAGAATTTGTAACGGTTTTTTCTATTTCTTATTAATCCTTTTATATTTTCAATTAACTTCTTTGGTTTACAGATACTCAGTAGTACGGAAATGTATAAAACGTTCTTTGTACGGACGAATCTGTATTTTGAATGAATAATAATAATAATAATAATAATAATAATAATAATAATAATAATAATAATAATAATAATAATAATAATAATAATAATAATAATAATAATAATAATAATATAATAATAATAATATCAGAACACTGATTCGAGCCTCTCAGACATCATAGGTCATTTTCTTGATAATTAATCGCAGATAATCTATCGGAATCAAGTTGGTAGGCGACATCAGAAACAAACACGTCATGTAAACATGACAGGACGTCCTGTGTTCCAAGGGATTTGTCTGTCAGTGTCAATTCATTAACTTCTCAACAACCTCCAAGACGGGTATAGCGTTCTCCTCAGTTCTGATAAATTTTCGTTATATAATGTGCAGGATCCTGATAATGAGTGACCAATTGACTGCCACCCATTTCCGCTAACAAAAGACTCCAGCGGTCTGTTGTTAGTTTCTAAGCGTTGATTTATCGGATGAAGCTGCTACCCTGCCGCTTAAGGCTTCATGTTGTGGTCATGGAATCTGATATACAGAATGGGTCCGATATTCATCGCTAGTAATTTATTCAAGTAAATGATGATGTTAGCAGAAATGAAATACAATGTTGGAGGTTTTCCAAGGTTTGGTTAATTGTAATTGTAGATTTTAAAGGCTTCCAAGGATTATGAGAGATTATCACTCAAGAAACGGAGAGAAAACATGAGAAGAAGGAAATGGAGTGAGTTACAAGGAGAGAGAGAGAGAGAGAGAGAGAGAGAGAGAGAGAGAGAGAGAGAGAGAGAGAGAGAGAATACTTTTAGTCCCCAGAAAGGATACCAGAGAAAGATAGACATATAAAGAGAGAAAGAGATAGACAAAGAAGGCGAGTTCTCTTGAACAACATTATCCATTCTATTCTCCTTGCTTCGTGGCAAATCGCAAAACACTGACCCCTGCGTTTTGGTGTTATTACCTCTGAAACGTTTTGAAATGATGGAAATCAGAAATTCAGGTTCTTCTCCATCTTTCTCTTTCATAATAGTTTTTCAAAATAAAAGCAAGCTGTAGAGTATTTCACTTCGCTTTTATTACTTTGTATTACCAATGTCATTCCCGAAATGTACTGTATACCTGCTTAGCTATCCATAAATCAGTTCCTCGTTGGACAGGTCGGTTTAGTTCTCGGGTAGCACTCTGCTGGGCCCGCGTTCGAGTCTCCGGCCGGCCAGTGAAGAATTAGAGGAATTTATTTCTGGTGATAGAAATTCATTTCTCGGTATAATTTGGTTCGGGATTCCACAATAAGCTGTAGGTCCCGTTGCTAGGTAACCAATTGGTTCTTAGCCGCGTAAAATAAGTCTAATCCTTCGGGCCAGCCCTAGGAGAGCTGTTAATCAGTCGGTTAAACTAAGGTACACTTCACTTTTTCTTCATAAATCTTAGCCGTTATATCAACTTTTACGATGATGTCTTGGGTACATTTACAATTACTTCGTTTCCACCGATACAAGCAGCTCTGTGTTAACACTAGTTTTTTCTTACTTCCTGCAATAGATGCCTGACTGAGAGAATGATGCAAAAAAGAAAAAGCTGCAATGAAACCTCTGTCTAAGAGAATAAAATAAAAAAACTCCCAAGTTGCTATCAACTTCCTTCTCTTTCTCCTCACAGTCTGTTGCTTTGAGATTTTGCACGTTCAGGTTAACACACACACACGCATACATAGACCGGATTAAAGAGGTGATTTGAGTGTAGCAAGATCAGTTCCTTATCTTGTTAAACACTGCTGCTGAAGCTTGCAGACGGCCTTGGCAGTCTGGTGCGTGCAGCGGTGGTCATCAAGAGTAAGACCTGGTCTTCGTTGGAATGCGACAGCCAAAAATGCGAGTTGAAACGAAAAACTCACATAAGAATATAAGATTTCACTTTCCTCTGTTTTAATATCTTCGTGGCCGTATACTCTGTTTAAATGCAAAATGCATGTAAGTGAAAACAGCGAGCATAAAACAGGAGGGGAGTGAAGCGTGTGCAACTGGAACTTCTAACGTTCAAGAGAAGATGCAACGCATTACTATACCCTAAAACAATCCTCCTTGTATGTTGATAATTTACTTATATTTTTGTTTATTTATTTGTTGATATGTTCATTTATTTTCCCCTTTCTAATAACTGATCTTTTCTCCTCTTTCAAATGAACACCGTATTCGTTGGAAGCCTGAATTTCAAGTCAGTGGCCCCTATGGGCTCGTTCCATATGAATAGGGTTCATGTTCTGAATAATAGTAATAATAACATACACACAAGAGGATAATATGTCTAAACTTGGCCACACCGATACAAGTCAGGCATTTATATACGTAATTTTGAAGAAATATATCCTGACTGCTTCCAATTACCAAAGAAAAAACAATTTCCAGACGGTGCCAGAGATTCTGTATCAAGTTCAGCTTCGGTCGTTGGCTAAGCTTACAGTAGGCGCACTTACCTCGCGGGTGTGCATCAGGCAGGTTTCCCTCCCCTCTTGTTTTGTGCTGCGTGTTTATCGCTTATATTCATATTGCAAATAAACAGAGTAAATGGCCACGAGGATATTGAAACAAAGGAACGCAAGATCTTTTGTTTTGTTAATTTGCTTGAAAATGTGAGAGACCTTGCACACTATTGTTTCAATTTTATCGTGGCCATATACACTCTGTTTATATCATGTTATACTATGTGACATAATAATAATAATAATAATAATAATAATAATAATAATAATAATAAATTTTCCCCTAAAAGCCCTGTTCAGGCTGGGGAGGGTAGAAGCACTGACTGCGAAAGCATCATCGAAGCGGATCAATGAAAAACTGAGAGAGGCATCAGTTTTAGCAGCGGCCATTTTGTTTGGCTTCCGCGTTTGTCTTCCGGAATCCACAAACGAGCCAGCCACGTCTTAAAGGGATTATATTCCATGTCAGGTTAACCTTAACCAACATATTTCTGCCAGTGACTTCTATGGGAGCAGAACCACTTTTTACAGGTAAACAGGAGTGTCTCCGACCAGGAAAATTCTTACTTTTATCCGTCCAATTAATACTTCAGAACAAGCCGTAAATGTTAATGAAGCGTCGATAATTTGGTCCCAGTTTAAATTAGACGGTTCTAAAATTCACCGGCGCTTGTAGGAGTCTATTGTCGACTTTTCTTGCAACTAGTTGGAGGAAACGCGTGGAAAGATGTCGGCGGCGATACTTGGAACGTGTTTCTAGGTGTACCTTTGTTTTTCTCGTTGTCAACAACAAATCCTTAATCAACAATGTTTCTTCTACATGATTAGGTTAATAGTCAGGATGAACTGGCCATTCTCTCTTTTCTGTTTTCCATTGGTCCTTGTGATTATTTCATGGATGCCATTGTTAAGTGTTCAAATGTTATTTCGTACATTTCCTGGCTGTTCAGGAAATAACCAGTTTATCAGAAATTACACAAATCATTGCCGTGCTCTGCTACTTTTCAGCGTAGTCCAAACAGAGATGTCAGTTTAATAGATACTTTTACTAATATATCATTCCAAGACAAAGTATTACCAGCAATGAGCCATCAGTCAAATTCCCACGAAACCAAAAAGTCGTCAGGCAGGCTTACTATACACTCTTAGGTTGTCTGTCAGACTTCCTTCTCACCACAGACTTATTAGTAAGGATACAATAAACGAATGGGAAATCAGCCAGACTAACCTTACACTCTCAGGTTGTCTGTCAGACTTCCTTCTAACCACTGACTTATTAGTAAGGATTACAATAAACCAATGGGATATCAGTCAGACTGACCTTACACTCTTAGGTTGTCTGTCAGACTTCCTTCTAACCACTGACTTATTAGTAAGGATTACAATAAACCAATGGGATATCAGCCAGACTAACCTTACACTCTTAGGTTGTCTGTCAGACTTCCCTCTAACCACTGACTTATTTGTAAGGTTTACAATAAACCAATGGGATATCAGTCAGACTAACCTTACACTCTTAGGTTGTCTGTCAGACTTCCTTTTAACCACTGACTTATTAGTAAGGATTACAATAAACCAATGGGATATCAGCCCGACTACCCTTACACTCTTAGGTTGTCTGTCAGACTTCCCTCTAACCACTGACTTATTTGTAAGGTTTACAATAAACCAATGGGATATCAGTCAGACTAACCTTACACTCTTAGGTTGTCTGTCAGACTTCCTTCTAACCACTGACTTATTAGTAAGGATTACAATAAACCAATGGGATATCAGCCAGACTACCCTTACACTCTTAGGTTGTCTGTCAGACTTCCCTCTAACCACTGACTTATTTGTAAGGTTTACAATAAACCAATGGGATATCAGTCAGACTACCCTTACACTCTTCGGTTGTCTGTCAGACTTCCTTCTAACCACTGACTTATTAGTAAGGATTACAATAAACCAACGGGTTATCAGTCAGGCTTACCTTACACTATTGGGTTGTCTGTCAGACTTCCCTCTAACAACTGACTTGTCAGTAAGGATTACAATAAACCAATGGGATATCAGCCAGACTACCCTTACCTTTTAGGTTGCCTGCCGAAATTCCCTCTAACTCCTGTCTTTTCAGTAAGGATTACCACAAACCAATGGGTTATCGATCAGTCAGGCTTACCTTACACTATTAGGCTGTCTGTCAGACTTCCCTTCTAACGACTGACTTATCAGTAAGGATTACAATAAACCAATGGGATATCAGCCAGACTACCCTTACCTTTTAGATTGCCTGCCAAAATTCCTTCTAACTCCTGTCTTTTCAGTAAGGATTACCACAAACCAATGGGTTATCTATCAGTCAGGCTTACCTTACACTATTAGGCTGTCTGTCAGACTTCCCTCTAACAACTGAGTTATCAATAGAACATCATAAATTATTGAATTATCAGAGAGGTTTCTCCTCGTCTATTGAGATATCAGTAGTGGCTTAGAGAAGTCACCCCATTTTAAGGCATATAGACTCGTTCTTTCCCTGACCCGGTTTGCTTTTTGGGTCTCATTGTAACCCAGTGCCTATCACAGCAGACTACGTTCAATGTCTTTTGTAAGTTTAAATAATGAATTTTTGTGTTGAACTATGGCTTCATGTATGTTCCGTCAGAGACTAGTCTCAGCGGTTAACAGTATTTAGTTCATTACCTTCATTGTAAGCTTCATAAGTACAGTACATTAATGGAACGGGTCTAATGAGAAAACCCCGTAGGGGGTTAGTGCACCTCATGCAGTGCACTGTAGGCATTACTTAAGATTCTTTGCAGCGTGCCTTCGGCCCCAAGCTGCAACCCGTTTCGATCCTTTTACTGTACCTCCTTTCCTATTCTCTTTCTTCCATCTTGCTTTCCACCCTTTCCTAACAATTAATTCATAGTGCAACTGCGAGGTTTTCCTCCTGTTACACCTTTCAGACCTTTTATTATCATTTTCCGTTTCAGCGCTGAATGACCTCATGGGTCCCATTGCTTGGCCTTTGGCCTAAATCCTGTATTCAGTTCAATTCTAATGAAAACCTCTTTCTTCTAGTATAACTGCATTGAATTGCTTGGCACAGAAAACTGAAGTTCTTCGGTGCAAGCCAAGAATATTTAGCCACGGCAGAATACTGATATTGAGAAATTTAAGGTTATTTTCAAAATTGAAAAGGTCTACGGTATATACTCTTAGCTAGCACAGTATTTGAGGTAAAAGTATACTCCAATCAATTAAGCACCTAGCACCCTTTTTGAACAGGGGCGTTACTTCCTCACTTCTCCTTTTATTATTATTATTATTATTATTATTATTATTATTATTATTATTATTATTATTATTATTATTATTATTATCTTCATATGGAACAAGCCTCAGGGGCCATTGACTTGAAATTCAAGCCTATCACAGAATGTGTTGTTCATTAGGAAGAAGTAAGAGGCGGTAAAGGGAAATACAGAGAGAAGAGGTCTCACGTAATAAAAAAAAAGAAAAAAGAAATTAATAGATTAATAAATAAGATAAAAATATATTAAAATGCAAAGAGATCAGAAAGGATAATAATGCATTGCATCTTCGCTTGAACTTTTGAAGTTCCAGTTGCACCTCCTCAAGAAGACTGCTGAATCAGAGGTGGCGAAGCAATAAAGGAAACCTCTCCAGCAACAACTGCTTAATTAATACTCTTTAGAGTGATTCCATCATCGGCACGTCAAAACCATCTGATCATTTTAAGCCTCCGAGGAGGATGGACGTTTTTGAGCAACCCATACGTCTGTGAACTAGAGGAGAACACTGTTGAGTAAAAACAAAGCAATTTCCCCACACTACCAACCACTAGTTTTGGGTGCAAGTTGACTAGACCCACGATAGCAATTCAATCGTTGTTACAGAAAAAACAAAAATATGTTTTTAGACTATTCAAACCCATTATGGAAAGGGATTGTCACTAATTTTGAGTGCAAGTTGAATAGCAATTCAATCGTTATTACAGAAAAACCAAAAATATGTTTTTAGACTATTCAAACCCATTATGGAAAGGGATTGTCACTAATTCTGAGTGCAAGTTGAATAGACCCACGATAGCAATTCAATCGCTGTTACAGAAAACCAAAAATATGTTTTTAGACTATTCACACCCATTATGGAAAGGGATTGTCACTAATTTTGAGTGCAAGTTGAATAGACCCACGATAGCAATTCAATCGTTGTTACAGAAAAACCAAAAACGTTTTTAGACTATTCAAACCCATTATGGAAAGGGATTGTCACTAATTTTGAGTGCAAGTTGAATAGACCCACGATAGCAATTCAATCATTATTACAGAAAAACCAAAAATATGTTTTTAGACTATTCAAACCCATAGGGGAAAGGGATGTCACGCTGCTGATTTATGTCCTTCATGAAATAATGATGATTAAATAAATCCTACCGTAGAATCTTCGTCACTTTTACTTAGCTGAACAAAAAAGCAAGCGATTTCGAAGACGTTGTTCCATCAGGATAACAGACTAGAAATATGAAAAATGTTGTCACTAGGTGAGTGAGGATTGTCCTTTAGCCGAGGTGTGGAAAAAGTGCTTTGTCATCCGTAGGACTGGATTTTGAGAAAGTTAAAAGCGTTTAAAAAAGACCATGTGTGTGCCTATTATAAACAATGACGAATGATAAATCTCCTTGAGCCTCATTCCAAATTGAATGTTGCTATACGGAAGAACTTCGGAAAGATCAGCTAATTGAGTTAAGACGTATCAGCGATATTCTGATCATGTGCCACAAAAACTAATTAGCCATATGCTCCCAAAATCAAAAGGTGCGGAAAACTCGATGAACTTGAAAAATTAAGAAAATCTGTGACCTCCTCAAGGAACGACAAATGTCGCAGATAATGCCACTTGAGCTTGCAATGTCTGAGGTCAAAGGAATATGACACTGAAAAATGTTCTTTTCGTTCCTTATGTTCACCTCTTAGATAACTGACAGTTTTATCTCCTTCAGTGTACGCTTTTAAGGTTATATGGCTAAGCAACAATGAACACAGTGACGTATTGCTTCCTCAATTAAATGGGCAGAGTTGCTCCCCCGCCCCAGTCAAAGGTAATTTACCAGGGCCAGTTAAGATTATTATCTTTGCCCACTTCAACTGATCCAATTAGACAACACAAGAAAAAGCAAAAATTAAACACGTACGCACACATTCGCGCCCACGCTCGTTAAAATTCCATGTTCATATTCCAAGACCAATTGTCTTTTACGAAATCACATAAGAAGTGTTCTCATTTACTTCAGTCGATATCGCCTTTGTCTTTGTCCGCTACTCCAAGAGTTTCTTACGCAAAGTGTTACTCTTTTCGACACTGTTTTTGAAATTTCTAATGGCACGGCAGAAAGGGAGGGCAACGCAATAGCTAGGCCTATGGAAAAGAAAAAAAGAGAATGATTAAAATCTGAGGCGATAGATAGACCTGCCTTCTGAAGCAGGATTGGGAAGATTGCCAAAGCTCTGTCTCAGAGGGAAACAAACAACACCGAACCGTATCATCCGTGGATACTGACTTTTAATTAATTTACTGTTGATATAACAAGATCCTGAAATTCAGTTTTATAAGGATGGTATGACCAACACGAGGCATATGAGGCACAAATGCAGCTGCCACGTTCACGATACTTGGAAAACTAACCGACTGTCTATCGATGATCATAAAACCAGCCCGTTTACAACGATTTCAGCAGACAGACATTTTAACTATGGACATTCTTACCGAAAATTGAGGTCCGAGGAAATAATAACATTGCTGATGTGCATTTGCATTATCCTAACAGATAACAGATCGACCAACACGATAACGAAGAATAAAGCAACGAGTAATCCACATTAGCGAGTTTAGCCATATCCCTCCAGCAACAAGTTTTATGTAGAAATCGGGAGATAAGCACCAAGGGACATGGAAATTAAACGTACCCCTGTTGACTAGTTACGTAAGGAACCGCAGTTGACCAGTCCGCTAAACAGGAGCTGGTTATTTTTTTTTATTCTTTTTTTGTTTTTCCTGACCTTACTCTTCCACTTTCGTTATATATAAGGCTGGTCCTTTCTGAATATCCTCAGAGAAATCTCAATCGAGTCAGAGGACAGACTGCAGAGCAGAAGGCCTTCAACCCAAAGAAGATATCGCTGTCCTGACGTTACGCAAAACCATAGCAATGCATTTCAAGGTAGGCCAATAGTCTTGTCTACTTCACCCGGATGGCTATCGGGACTCCTTAAGATGAATTACTGCCTGTAATTCAACCCTTATGGGTTGTTTCAAATTTGAGTAAAACCTAGTTTAATTCATGAGATGCGTTAATCTTCATCCCATGAAAGCATAAACTCATCATAGAAATATTTAGTCAAATTATGCAAGATACTAAATTGGTTATTTTACTTCCTTGCATAGAGTTTCTACCTGTCAATTGTGACTACTATGTCTTTTAAAGACCAATAATAGACCAATAATCAGTATCTTTGTGCTCCTCGTGACCATATGACCAAGGTTATTACACCTAATGATTTGGGATTTAGAATCAATACAATGGCGCTTTGGTCAGAGATTAAAGTTCTATTGCTTCTGGGTACGCTCGACTTGCTGACTTATTTAATCAAATCCTGGTTCTTTCCACAGACATGCATCATATCCCATCTATGCAATAATGATAATTTTAATAACCAAAGAAGCTGGACATTTTAATCTCTGTTAATGACAGTCTATTTTAGATCAAACTATTCCAGCTTTCTTCTTTATATTATCTGTAGAAGGTTAAAAAATGTTTAATTGGTCGTCATCCTTACAAACTTATGATAAAAACTCCCAACCGATTCTCTCTTTTTTTTATTATTTCATTAAACACCTTAGTTTAACGTTTATCCAGCCTCTAAAAGAATTCAAGATTCAAAACTCATAGAAACAAAGCGACTAGTAAATAAAACGTGACAAATTTATGCCACGCAGTCTTTGCTTCTTTTCAAAGCCTCGCAAAATAACTTTCGTATATATAAGCCTAGAAAAATAAATTTTCGGTCTGGTTAACTATTATTATTATTATTATTATTATTATTATTATTATTATTATTATTATTATTATTATTATTATTATTATTATTATTTTTGCTTTTGTTTTTGTTTTTATTATTATTATTTTTATTATTATTATTCAGTAGATGAAATCTATTCATATGGAACAAGCCCCCAAGAGGCACTGACTTGAAATTCAAGCTTCCAGAGAATATGGTGTTCATTAGAAAGAAGTAAGAGGAAGTACAGGGAAATACAGAAAGAAGAGGTCCGACTTATTAAAAAAGAAAAAAAATAAATTAATGAATTAATAAATAGATAAAAATGCATTAAAATGCAAGGAGAATAGTATTAGGGTAGTAATGCATTGCATCTTCGCTTGAACTTCTAAAGTTCCAATTAAGTGACATCCTTTTGGGAGGCTGTTCCGAAATACTTTGTAATGAATATAATCAATATATTACAAAGTAATTTCTTAATAGGCATAGTCAATATATCACAGGTATTCATTGTAATATAATCAATATAATACTGGTAATCATTGTAACAAACGTATTCAATATATAACATGTATTCATTATAATACACATAATAAATATATCACAAGTGTTTATCGTAATAAATAGTAGCAGTATATTATATGTATTCATTGTAGTAAATATAGTTAATAAATCAGTCATTCATTGTACTAAATATTTTCAATATATCGCAGGTATTCACTGTATTAAATATAATCAGTATATCACAGGTATTCACTGTAATAAATATAATCAATATTTATCACTGTTATTCGTATCATTAAATATACTAAATAAATTCGGTATATCAAAGGTATTCATTGTAATAAATATAATTAATGTATCACAGGTATTCATTGTTATAAATTTAATCAATATATCGCAATTATTCTCAGCATTAAATATATTAAATATATTCAATACATCACAGGTATTCATTGTAATAAATATAATTAATATATCTCAGGTATTCAATTATAATAAATATAATCAATACATCGCAGGTATTGATTGTAATGAATATAATCAACTTATTACAGTTATTCATAGCACTGAATATAACATATATTCAATATATCACAGGTATTCACTGTGATAAATATAATCAATATATCTCGGGTATTCATTGTAAAAAATATAATCAATATATCCCAGTTATAGCATTAAATATATCAAATATATTCAAAATCTCACAGGTATTCACCGTAACAAATACGATAAATATATTTCAGGTATTCACCGTCATGGCGGCGGTAATCTGCTCGTCCATCGCCCTGCCCACAGCTGCACCGACAGGAGCCACC
Source organism: Macrobrachium rosenbergii (assembly GCF_040412425.1). Classification (NCBI taxonomy): domain Eukaryota; kingdom Metazoa; phylum Arthropoda; class Malacostraca; order Decapoda; family Palaemonidae; genus Macrobrachium; species Macrobrachium rosenbergii. The sequence continues at coordinate 29,211,853 of NC_089760.1, forward strand.
CAAGACGTCAACGCGGAACCAGCATCCGGTGCCATCAGCGACATCATGACGGCGGTGGCCAACTTACAGCAGAACCTCAATGAATTCCATACCCGGGACAGCGACAGGGCGCCCTCGAAGTTCGTGGCTCTCTTCCCGGAGTTCATCTCGAGGACTCTGGAGGCCAACGCGAGACTGCGCGGTCGCCCCATGACTGACGCCGAGAGACAGGTGATCGAACACGTGCGAAGTCTCGAGAAGATGATTGGTGAGATCACAGGTCACGTGGATGATGGTTTCATGAGCGCTTACGGTTCACAGCTCGGCTCCGTTCTCACTTATTTGGTTAAGTAGGAAAATCTGTGTGCGGTTAGGTTTTGTGTTCTTTGAGAATAAAGGCGTACAAACGCGCGTGCACACCCACACACCCACACACACACACGTACACACACACACACACACACACACACACACACACACATATATATATATATATATATATATATATATATATATATATATATATATATATATATATATATATATATATATATATATATATATATATATATATATATATATATATATATATATATGCAGACGTACTAAGCACAAAAGGAAACACTGGGTGTAAATCTCCACCGGTTTTGTCTTGATTTTTCTAAGACATCTTCATGAAATCTGATGCAGACTGGTAGAAATTTACAATATGAATGCTAGAACGACGGCGCAAACAAAATTGCAGAGGGCTGGGAAAATATATTCACGCCTGCTAAGTAGACAAACTTGGGAGGAGCGGTAAATTCATTGGCTTCCGATGTCAGTGCTCCGTTGACAAATCTTTCTTAGCTATGCGGGCGGTCTCTCGCCTTCGCTGTAGGCTCAGGTATACCTTCCTTAAATCCAGACATTTTTTACATATTTCTTTTGACATAAACGTACCGATTTTATACCTTCCTTGGCTGATATTCACATTCTTACAACAGCTTAACTACTCGTATGAGGGTGAAACAGATGTACAAAAAGAAATGAACACGAGTCAACGTATTCTCTTGTATTAATAAATAAAAGCTGCTTTTAAATGACATTTATATTTTTATTAATCCAATTATGAGATCTAATCAACTAAGTTGGTTTTTCACAAAGACCTGGCGTACAAACAACGACGTTTATTGAAGCAAAATAAAAAAATGCCTAGAGTGAAGAGACCACTGTATATGAATTACGTCCTGCATAAAACATTAATCAAGTAACCATTCAGTTAGAACAATATATATATATATATATATATATATATATATATATATATATATATATATATATATATCTATTATATATATATATATATATATATCTAATATATATATATATTATATATATATATATATATATATGTACTGGCTTACAGATTTTAAGTCAGTAGTCATTTGAAAATGCCACAGACTGGTGAAAAACAAGAAATAGAAGAAAGAAGTCTGTGTATTCTTCACCGACGATTGACGCATGAGAATCGCAAGATTCCTGTAAAAAAAATTATTGATGCTACTAAAGCAATTGCTTTTATCAAAAACTGTCCAAGAGAAGAACTATGCCTTAAAAGCATATATATATATATATATATATATATATATATATATATATATATATATATATATATATATATATATATATATATATATATATATATATATATATATATATATATATATATATATATATATATATATATATATATATATATATATATATATATATATATACTATATATATATATATATTATACATACAAATAAATATATGTGTATATATATATATATATATATAAATATATGTGTGTATCTATATATATATACGAGAGAGAGAGAGAGAGAGAGAGAGAGATGAACATCCTATACATATCAAAAGGTATTGTATTTTGTGTATAAGATCAGCTTCTTATAAACTAAAAACCTAACTGGATTTTTAAAAATTCCTATCCAAGTATACTGACTAGAGTGACCTTCTTTTTTTCTCAGCTTAATCCTTTGTCGGGGTCGCTGTTTTTAGCGAGTCCCCTGCAGCTGCTTCTATCTTGGACAGCTCATTTCAAAAGTGGAGTTGCCAGAAGTTTTTAAAGACGGATGCACTTCCTGGCTCCAGTCCTCCCTATTCATCCGGGCTTGGGACCGGCACATGTGTGTACATTCCCCCATTCATGGCTAAGCTCCTGACCAGAGTGACCCCCACCCCCTTCGCTAAGCTCCTGACCAGAGTGACCTCCACCCCCTTCGCTAAGCTCCTGACCAGAGTGACCCCCACCCCCTTCGCTAAGCTCCTGACCAGAGTGACCCCCACCCCCTTCGCTAAGCTTCTGACCAGAGTGACTTGAGTATAGCAATTATCAACTTCGGCGAACTCAGTTCTTGATAAGATTTAATGTAACGCCAAAAAGTGTCCTGTGAAAATGTTTGCATGAGAGAGAGAGAGAGAGAGAGAGAGAGAGAGAGAGAGAGAGAGAGAGAGAGAGAGAACATCCTTTAACTTATTTGCAGCAAACGCTTCGAAGCAGTCACATCCATTATCTTGCTGGCAGGGAGAGGGGTATTTCCCCTCTTATCCACTGCAAAAAAACTCCAAATCTTCTCCTAGTCAGCTTAATTCTTATCCAGGGTCATTATTTTTAATGAGCCTGTTCAAGGTGTTTTTAAACCCTCTTTGAAAGACTCACATCATAATTAGTCTTGGTAGATGCCCTTGCTGACCACACACCTCCTTGTCCAAGAGCTGTGCGTTATCTGCTTCGACGCGTGCAAATTGTCCAGGATAATTATCTCCCTGTAGGTTTAATTACCCGTCAATAAGACATGGGTTAGAATTAGATTTTTGGATGACCGTGAAATACCTTGGGGCTCACTAGCTGATAGCCTGTCCGCAAAATAGTGTGTGTGTGTTTGTAGGTGCACATTAAATGATGGCTTGCCCGTCAGGAAGTAGCCAACTGTACAATACAGGGACGTTTTTTGAAGTTTCACTTGCATTCAGAAAAAAAAAACACGGCCTTAAATCCACAAAACTAGGCCATTCAGACCATATGTGTCTCATTGTTAGGAAGGCCAGTCTCAGTAAAATGGCTGTGGTCGACCAGCCATTGAGCCATATTTTCAGACAGCAGAGGGGTGAGTCCATCTGTCTCAGTAACCTGTAGAATTCTTATGGGAGAGCTGATTAGGTTTTACCAACCAGATTCTCATACGAGGTTAGTCAAGCCTTCTTATTTTGGTTTGAATAGTATGGAATGGTTCCCAGCATGACGTACAAATCATTCCCTACAATGAATTCTTAATTAACATTCTCTCTACTATTTCCGTTATCACTGAAGAGAATGGGAGACCATCCAAATAAATACTACAGTACTGCCGTTTTTGCCAGACTGGATTAGAATTTGGAGAGAGAGAGAGAGAGAGAGAGAGAGAGAGAGAGAGAGAGAGAGAGAGAGAGAGAGAGAGAGAGAGAGAGAGAGGGAGAATGTTGGCAATCATCAAGGTAAGATAAACTGCGAGAGAGAAAATTCTTGAAGTCATCAGGTGAGAGAGAGAGAGAGAGAGAGAGAGAGAGAGAGAGAGAGAGAGAGAGAGAGAGAGAGAGAGAGGAGAATTCATCAAGCAAAAGACAAAAGCAAAGAAAAACTTACGGGAAAAGAGAGAGAGAGCTGGGGGGGAGGGAACTGTTAGTAGAAACATAGGAGAGAGAGAGAGAGAGAGAGAGAGAGAGAGAGAGAGAGAGAGAGAGAGAGAGAGAACGTCTCATCCACTGGGGAAGCTTAAGATCATCGCGCGTGAATGCATTGCCACTTAACATCACCAATCTTCAACAGCACCCTATCTTTTTATTCCCTTCATTCGTTTTCGGAATTAATAATCTATTAAGCACAGAATTTACAATCCATTAAGGAAACTCTGCCAGACTTTTATGGGAACAGAACCACTTTTTACAACGGAGGAATGAGCACCTACTGCCAGGAATATATTCGGAATATTAACCGTCTAATTACTAATTGCAAACGAGCTCCATGTGTTAATAAGAGGCCACTGATCAAGTTTTCTGGGGAGAGGTCCGCTATTAGACTCACCCACCCAGCTGTAAAGGGCCACTATTAGATTTTCTCGCGATAAGGTATGGAATCATAAGTAAAGCGTCGGACCATATCCGGAGCATGCGCTTTAACGAATGATTTTGCTTCGTTCGACGCTAGTATCATTGTCATTGATTTATCGGTCTAGCTTCCCTTAAAAACAGCGAGTTGTCAGTCAGGCTTGCCATAGTTTGATAGCCTCACTCAGTCATTCACCATATGAATTTTGAAGCCTCATCATTATGGCTCATCGCAGACTTGCACTGAGCTATGCCTTCATATATCAAAAAATTCCGTATGTTTCAGCACAAAGTTTACGTATATTTCATTGCTTAAGAATGCCTACATAATCGTTTTACTGTTGATAATCATCTTGAAAACCATGTAGTTTTCATTTGTCTTTGACATTTTGTTTTCAGCGCATTATTTAACCAAGACCAATAGAGAACATTTTTGATTACATGAATGTAATATTTTTTTAGGCCCTGAAGCTTTTTAAGAGCTTATTTTAACAGGTCTCACATAAAGGAAAACTAGAAATTATTCCGCGAAAAGGAATAACTATCCAAACTTCACAGAAGAAGCATATTTGAAGGTTTAGATTTGTTTTGAAGAAAGATAAAGAAAATGTATTGACTCTTAACATAACCTTCAACATGAAAGATGTCTCGCCGAAAATCTGGTAATCGATGAACTCTATAGAGATGAATTTGTATGTTTCAGCACAACAAAAATCTGCGTATGTTTCATTGCTTAAGAATGCTTATATAATCGTTTTACTGTTGATTATCTCTTAAAAACCACGTAATTTTCATTTTTCAGCGCATTGTTTAACCAAGGCCGATAGGAGAACATTTTTTTATTACATGAACGTAATAATTTTTTAGGCGTACAAATTCATCGATTACCAGATATTCGGCGAGACATCTTTCATGTTGACGGTTTTTTAAGAGTCAATACATTTTCTTCATCTTATATCCAAAACAAATCTAAACCTTCAAATATGTTTCTTCTGTGAAGTTTGGATAGTTATTCCTTTTCGCTAAATAATTTCTGGTTTTCCTTTCTGTGAGACTTGTTAAAATAAACTCTTAAAAAGCTTCAGAGCCTAAAATATTATTACATTCATGTAATAAAAAATGTTCTCCCATCGGCCTTGGTTAGATAACGCTCTGAAAAAAAAGAAAATTGCGTGGTTTTAAGATGGTAATCAACAGTAAAACGATAACATAAGGATTCTTAAGCAAAGAAATATACGCAAATTTTGTGCTGCAACCTACAAATTCATCTCTATAGATTTCATCGATTACCAGATTTTCGGTGAGACATCTTTCATGTTGAAAGTTATGTTAAGAGTCATTGCTTTTTGTTAAGATGTATCTTGACTTATACACAATTATTTTTCTGCCTGGCCGACGAAGAGTTCGGCTGACTGTTGCATAATCCCTAACTGTAATACATAATATTTCTTTTTATGCTGACATGATAGGTTTATCAGTCTGCATGAAAGTGTAATGATGTTTCCGGATGATACCAGCTTACCGTCTGGGACAAGGTCTGGGGTATTAAAAGCGGCAGATTAATAAATGAGAAGACATAATTTTGTGAACTGGTGTCACCCAGCCGGTTTGGTTTACGTAATTCAGTGTGTGCGTCCTTTTTCCGGTATTATTTTATAAGTTGCCAATGCACGATGCGAAACTGTAACCTACATTTTTGAAAAGAGCTCTTCATTCTTCATTTGAACCCCATAAACACTATGCGCAAATGATAAATAAAAAATTAATCATATTACGACTTATAAGGTAAGACAATCACCCCCCCACAACGCCCTCCATAGCTAATATGGCAAAATTATAACCAGTAAATACCCATAGGTTACGTTAGGTTGGTATTTTAGGTTCTTTTAGTGCCCTATCATTTCCTAGGCATTTTTGCATGAAAAACCCAAAATGGTTTTTCATGCAAAAATGGCTGGCTGGAGTCTTATTGGCAACTTATAAAATTTTACCCTTTTTAATATTAATATTTTATTAATAAACTTAATCAAAAGGTTGATTAAGAATGAACTGTAGTTAACAGGGCAGAGATAACGCTAAGCGAGTTGGTGAATCGTGGCGGGAATACGAGCAGCGACAGAAGGCTAGAGCGCCCTGGAGACTGTCGTAGTCTCCCTTTAAATGATTAAGTCCGTTTTCTGTGAGAGCTTGCAATTTACCTGAAAAGATATTTCTTTTAAAAAACAGGGTATCTGTTCACTTGGGGTCCACCAGCATCTATTAACTTAGGGTTCCAATAGTAGCTGTAAAAGATTTTTTCGACGTGAATAGAAATATTTTCTAGTTCAATAAAAATACGTCTTTCCAAATGCATAAATGGTGCAATATTAGGTTTATTCCGATGTCCATTACAAACAAAAAATTTTCGTATTATGAATTGTTAACAAGCCAAGAAAAGGGTTAATAGATACAACCGTATCAGTGATTTTTCGAAAAGAAGAGGGCGAAGAAGAAGAAAAAATAAGTTAATAAAAGATATTGGGAGCCTATATGGGTAAACTTTTTCTTTATTTTATGCATTTGAATTTAGTTCACAATTTTTCTTGATTTTACATATTTGGATTTAATTCAGGCTTTTGGAATTCTTGTTTTGGTGTCGATTTTAGCTGATCTTTGAAGAGATTTTATTCCAGTTAATGCGTTCTTTTGATTGGCCGGTGATCTTCGTTTGAGTTAGTCCGAATATCAGATTCTCTCTCTCTCTCTCTCTCTCTCTCTCTCTCTCTCTCTCTCTCTCTCTCTCTCTCTCTCTCACCTTTCATTCAGTGGGGTGAAATGGCAGTAATGCGGGAGCAAAGTTATGAATAAAGAAATGATACCTTTTCGGAGTTTGTGGAGTAGCTGATGATTGTAGATACAGTGCTGATTGGGGATAGTTTAGAGAAACTGCGAAAACTATTAATTTGTAAGTTTTTTGGAAGCCATGGAGATGGAGCAATGAATGTTTAAATGGATGGTGGACGCTGTTAATTTGGACAGGTATTCGAGAGTAAATACAACGGATGACTGATTGATTAATTGTGGGTTATCTGGCGTTACAACTACCAGGGCCACCGACGCCGTTATACAACGGATGAGAAAAAGCAAGTCGCAAAATAAGTGAAGCAAGGGAGGTGTGTGAAAAGGTTCGGGAAATGGTAAAGAAATAAAAAAAAATTACCCTACCTGTCTCTTCTCTACTTTTTATCGTTTTTGTTCGTCATCAGTTTCGTGATAAAGAGAATAACCGCAATGGTGAATTCGTATGAAAAAAAACAAGCAAAAAATGGCTTGCGTTTACAGACATGTAACTGGCAACAATGCAAGGTATTAGTTTGAATGTACTGGGTATAAGTTATCTCAGAGAAGAAAAAAATTGTTGGCAGAGAAAACGTACCCTTAGTTTGATGCGCAGTTCTCAGTCAATGCCTAGAACGTAAGCATTTTTTTCGATGCCCCCAAAAAACTGTCCTCACTGAAGGCAGGAGCCAGTGAGAGGATAAACGACCTTTGTCACTAACCTACAGTGGTGTGTAGACCTGAAAGAGGGCGTCCTTGGGGAGCCTTCTTCACTTAACAAGGTCCTCTTTTTAGAAAAGCCTTCCATAAAATTGTTTTTATTACGAGATCCAGTTTTCGAAAAAGATCGTTGTGAGTTAGGTCTCCATACCCACAGTGTGGTAAGCTTTCCAGTCAGAAGTAAGATTTAATTCCAAACCATTTTCCCATACGAGAAAAATGGTTTGGAATAAAATCTTACGAGGGATCTCGGTAAAGATAAGATTAATCTCTAGTAAATCTCTGTCTTTTAGAAGCATAGTTTCCAAAAGACTTTGTTGCCAGATAATTTCATGCTTGCAGAGTTAAACATCATCCACGTCAGTAACTCCATTCAAAATTATCAGGTACGTCTTAGAAAGGGAATGAAGCCATGTCCAGGTGTTTTACTTAGCAGTTGCTGCAAAAAACCAAACAAACCGGATAAACAACTTGCAAATATATCGTATTTAGTAACAAGGTATATTATACAAGCAACGATACATAAAAAAAAACACGGTTTCTCATCTTAAGAGGCACTTTATGACGCAAATTGAGGGCCTTCTAATCAGGGGAAAACACTTGATAAAAATATTTTTGACGCTACCTAATTTTCGATCAAAAAAAAAAAAAAAAAAAAAAAACAGGTAGGAAAAACCTCCCCGAACCAGATCTCTGAACTTGAAACGCAAAACCAAACATATTATGATAGTGGAGATATTCAAGGTTAACCTCTTAAACTGGTAGGACTTCGAATTCATTGCTCCCTACAGCATAGATCTCTCTCTCTCTCTCTCTCTCTCTCTCTCTCTCTCTCTCTCTCTCTCTCTCTCTCTTCTTTCAAGACCTATACGTATCTCTCTCTCTCTCTCTCTCTCTCTCTCTCTCTTTTTCCGTATATTATTTTTTTCTCTGTCATTGAGACTCTCTCTCTCTCTCTCTCTCTTCTTCTTCTTCTTCTTCTTCTTCTTCTTCTTCTTCTTTCAAGACCTATATGTATCTCTCTCTTTTTTTCTGTTCTATTGAGACACCCACACCTCCCCCTCTCTCTCTCTCTCTCTCTCTCTCTCTCTCTCTCTCTCTCTCTCTCTCTCTCTCTCCTTTCTAGACCTTTATTAAAATCTAAGACCCTCTAAAATAAATCTTTCAAAGGCCGCCCTGTAGGCACGTGATGAGGAATAGCAGTATGAAGTTGGCAACACAACCCTCGAGGACATCGAGGTCACCTCCAGCTTGTTACTAAGGTGCAACAGTGGTTACGCACTACGGGAACTTACTGCCTCTTCTTTTGTTGATACTTTTCGCTTTCAGTGAAATATACGCAAACAAAATTAGTGTAATATACATATATATGTATACATATATATTCTGTATGTATGTATGTATGTATGTATGTATGTATGTATGTATGTATGTATGTATGTACACACACACGTATATATATATATATACACAGTACAGACATATATGATTATTTATATATGTGAATATATGTATATATGAGTGTGTATTTATATGTATATACATACATACAAACATACATACATACACACACACATATATATATATATATATATATATATATATATATATATATATATATATATATATATATATATATATATATGTGTGTGTGTGTGTGTGTGTGTGTGTGTGTGTTATACTAATTTATATACGTATATTTCACTAAAAGCGAGAAGTATATATATATATTTACATATACATATACTGTATATATATACATATAAATATAAAGAAGAAAAGAGATTAATAAATAGCTATTAATTTTAAACATCTACGCAATAAGACAAGCAGGCAGACAGACATAAAGAGAGAGAGAGAGTAAAAAAAAATGTATATTCCTGCGCAATAAAGTTAATGGTAAAAAAAGAGGGCAAATGCTAAAACATTTCCAATTCGTGCATCAAGATACTCAGTTTTTTTTTTCTTCTTCTTTTTCAGTTCAGGTTTACCAAGGCCATGCCCTTGACCATCCACCGTCAGGTATCATCAAGCTCTTCTTCCATGGGACTTCTCAACTTCTGGTGAGAGGTATTGTAAAATTCAATGGGCAAATTGCGAAGAAAGAAGGTACTTTGTAACGTTTAATGATTTAAAATTGAGAGAGAAAGAGAGAGAGAGAGAGAGAGAGAGAAAGGGAGAGGCTCACAGATAACATTATTTCTTACAAAAACAAGTAAAATAACAAATTGTGGAACGCCAAAAACAAGAAAGACAAACAGACGAAGATAATCTAAGTCCACGACCTAGGTTCCTCAGAATCTAAGAAAGAAGAGCATGTACACAGAAAAGTTCCCGGTTCATGATATGTTCAAACACTGGTCACTTTCATATTTAATCTTTGTTTTATACTTGTAATATTTATTTAAGAATGCAAGGAAAGAAAACTAAATTCTCTCAGACCAAAATTAAATAATAAATCTGTAGGTTCCTAATCTCAAACATTTTAGATAACTCACCTTTCAAGGCATGATATATCCTTTAGCTGAACTTAAGACCTTGAAAATTGAGTTTCTGAGAAGTGGGAGTTCAGGCACAACCAGTTCTGTGCATCAACATAAGACAAAATAATACTCTTCTTTTTAGTGTTAATGATATCTACCAACACAAATAAAACTGCTATAAACCTGAAGCTTTAAAAGTAAATGAATTCCAGTGGTCTTAGTTAGCCTGTGAGTGACGACAGCGCAGTACAGGTGGCAGGTGGAAGGACATTCGATCTGGGGACAAGGATATGGTGTCACGTGTCACAGGTACCAAGCGAGGATTCATTCAGGATAGTTACACTTTATCTGTCTGTATGAAGTCGAGCACAGTGGCGTCGCTATGGGGGCCCAGGGGAGGCCCGGCCCCCGCCAGTCAGATGCTTGGGCCCCCCGCCCCGGATGGACCATCAGTTGAAATTCACTTTGTAGCTAAACTTTAACCCTTACAGTGTTTGATGCATTTGCATATAGTAAGAGCTGAAAATTAATTGGAAACTGAGCTCTATAATTTCAAATACAGGTTTACTAATTACTAATATTATTTCCTTCATTCACATGGATATACAGTATACCTTCGAGAATAGGATATTTTACTATTTACAGAATTGGTACATTAACTTTGTGGAATTTTCTTTGGCACCCCCCAAAAAATATCTTGGCCCCACCTAGCACCCCTCCCCCCCTGGTCGAGCATTTCAAGTATCATGGTCCGATAAATTTGGACAATTATTACTGGCTGTGGCCTTCATTTTACCAGCCTTAATATACTAACTAATGCATCCGAGGTGTGAGATTGCCATCTGACGAAAGAAATCATAATTAGAGACCCAATTAAACAAGATTTAATTACTGACATTTAAATGTTGTCGAAAAACAAGAGCATCATTGAGACCTTTGGTGTCACTTCTTGTAAGGAAATAAAAAAGGGAATGTCCTGAGACAGTGGTGAGTTATTTGCACACTTGGAAAAAAGTTGATATATGCAGATTACAGATCTTTCATCGCTTTTCAGCCTCCATCATAACTTAATTGTTCATATAGCCCAAGATCTCACTTAGATCTTCATTATAGTAGTTATGTATGAGCTCATCCTGTTTACATTTGATCTTTTAAAAAGTATGAATTGGTTACTTCTCTCAGGCTGCCTTTGATATTTTTCTTTCCGTTCGTTGTAAGTGACTTTGTTTCAGTTATGGTCATTTGTAAATAACCTCAGCATAACAAGAATTTGCATATCAATCAGTCGCAAGATTAATTTTCCTAAGGAAATATCGTTATATTCTTAGCAAAGTCATGTGCGCGCACAGAAGGGTAACCAGCAGCTTATGAAGCCCTTTTCCACACTTCGCATTTCAAAGCCTCACTGAATGTCAAAATATCAACAATGTCAAAAATTTCGTTTCTCATTTGATTACAAGGCCTGGAAAGAATCGAAATATTTGACCGTATTTTAAAGTTAAAGTAAAAGTCCTCCTGGGCCTCTGTAGGCTCATAGGGCAGGCGCTGATCCCCTGTTTCTTAGGCCGACAGCCTCGAATATAATTCATAGATTGTGTTTCGTAAGTGCGGTAGCCTTCTCAGCCAAACTGATAGAAAAATTTAAACCTTTACTGAGGGACGGAGGAGAGATTACTGAGAAACTCCTCTTACATGTCTATACGCATGAATAATAAAATGCAAAAAAAAAATGAAGTTGGTACACAAAAGTATTTCAGTATTCCTAATGTGTCAATAGTCCCCTACTGTCGACAGTGTTTTTACCAATACATGTCTATAACCACAATAAATAAATTGCGTCAAAAATGAACTAGGTAAGTAATTGTATTTCTACTGTATTGCGTCCACAGTCTGGAGTTATGCAAATGATTATTCCCGAGAGAATCAACGCTAGCCCTCTAAAAAATATAGGAAGAAAAATATTGTGCGTATAATATTGTCTCACTGACGCAATCGACAGACTCTCCTCCTCCTCAAGAATTTGGGCGTTATCTATCAAGGACGTTGGGAACAACACTTAGATTCTCAAATGGACCTTATTCAGGGATCCTAAATTGTACTTAAAACCTGTGTTTTTTGACAAAATGAAAATAAAAAAATAATGCTTAATTATTCAGTACAAATGCTTGATGTTTCTATTTTTAAACACCTGTATAGAGCTAATTATCCAAAGTTGTTTGGAGTACATTCGTAATCAATGCTAATTCGAAGTTGGCTGTAAAGGAAGATATCTGATACTTACAAATGTCGAAAGATAAAACTAATTCTGTTCTCGACCGGAAGCATTTTAAGAATAAAAGAAAGCTTTGATTAAGAAAAGTATCTTTAAAGGAAGGATTTCACATTTACCATGTCATTAAGGCTTCATACCACTCACTGTGGCGTGGAGGTAGTGAAAGGCTGTCCTGAATATGTTTTACAATGCATCAAAAATTAGTGAAAGCTTAACACTGATGAGAAAATAAACGATTTTAACAATAATTTTTGCTATGTACACACTGATGAGAAAATAAACGGTATAAAATTATTTTCTATGTACACACTGATGAGAAAATAAACGGCATAAAATCATTTTCTATGTACACACTGATGAGAAAATAAACGGTATAAAATCATTTGCTATGTACACACTGATGAGAAAATATACTGTATAAAATACCCCAGAACTTTTTAACTTGTGTTTTCAAGTGATTTTGAATTGTATTTATATTTCAAGAACTAAAAAATGGTGAATTAAAGGTGGTTTTGTGTCCTAGCTGTCAGGTCAAGACAACTTTTACGTATGCTAGTTTTCCATGGAAAAACATCTGCCGTGGTAAGGGATGTTGTCAAAAGAAAAAAATGCTGAATCATGAATGAAGAGCATGTATACGAAAATGTTTTTTGGTAAAGTAAATTCATAATTATGTACCAACATTCTGAAACGACACTGTTAGTCCAGTTATAAGATGAAAAAATAAAATCCTTTTATTTAAATTTGTTCTGTCTTCCATATCCCACCAAAATTATCATTGGGATTATTCAATAAACAATTTTGATTTTCTTTATGGATGTTTTCATGACACGAAAGTATGGCTTCATAATAGCTGAGCTTTCCCAAAACGCGGAAGGAATTTATGTTGCCTTTTGAAGAACAGAAATGTCGTCATTATTCCAAGCGAGTTGCAATACGTGCGAAAGAAAGTGTAAAGCAACTTTCCCCATTTTTGTAAAAGGAATAACAACCTCTGACCTCAGTAACAAACCTCGCATTTGCATTAACCTTTGACCTAGGCTGAGGTGTGGGAAGGTCTACCCAAGATCTCTTGTTTAGGTCTTAGGAATGCCGGTACGTCACTGCGTAGAAAGGTCCCGTTTTCTACGCTCGCTGCACAGACCAAATGTACTGTACATACGCTACCGGGGTCTAAGCGATGACAGGCAGGGCAGCAGATCGAGACTACAAAGTCTTCCCCAAAGCCAAATCAAAGTCCTTCAAAAAGAAGGCATCGTGCTTACCCCATACAAATTGGAAAAAAGCACGTTAAAAGAAGAAGAATTTAAGGACGAAACTTCAAGGGATTCTAAGTCGTCCTTGATTCTCCTACCACACCTTGAGACCTACAAATAAACAGAGAATTTATGATGGGCTTGGCCATTTCCTCTACGGGCATGGCATACCTTTCTTTATTTCTTTCTTCTTAATCGGTGATTCAGATTTGATTACTTTTTTTTAATCGGTAGCATTAATTGTTTTTGTGTGTGCGTTTACTCCTGCGCAGGGAGGAAGGGAGGAGAAGAATAAATCTATGATACAGCCTATCGTATGATTTCCACTCTATTTCTCTTTGCATGGAGATGCTATAATATTATATATATATATATATATATATATATGTCAATGAAGAGAGATGGTAATAAAACGTTTATAAAATCATTGTATTGTCCAATTTTATGCATCGGGGACATGCATCTTCAAGTTTAATTCAGTCGCAAGAAGACTGATATTTGAATGGCAAAGAAAAATATGTATCTGCATAACTGGAGTGTATTAACTCTGCCATGTCACAATTATCATCGCCCCAAACCAGGATGAAAGGGAAAAGCTGAGAACAGAGTTAAAGTCCTTGCCAAGTATTAATCAATTAATTAATTGATTAATTAATTAATTTATTTATTCATTTTATTCAATCATTTATTTACTTTAATTAATTGATTAACTTTATTCATTCGGTCATTTATTTATTTATCTTATTTACTCAATCATTCATTTATTTCAGGAAATTCCTCTTCAATCGGTTGAAGATTCTTCCTGGTAAACAATATCCTGCCCATTTAATAGCCAAGAGTCCTTGCGATAAATAGGGTGGCTGCTGAGTCCTTCGAACCCATCCTACGCCCTTCCAAAATAAGCTCAAAACATTCTCTGAAGGGCATTCACAAATATACTATAACATATGCAAGAAAATCATCTACCATTATTATGGTAACTATGTACATAGGTGTCTACTTAAAACTGAAGGGAATTTTCTGCCTATTTACTGTTTGCCCTTATATGTCAATATATGTATCATTGTTATCATATTCGTCTATTTTTCATAATGCTTTTGTTGTTTTGCACCAAATGATGGGAATTTAAATTTGTAGAAATTTCTCATCGTATTAATGACCCCATTTTGATTGCTTCATATAAAAGCGAGTACGTGCTGAATAATAAAATAATAATAATGTATTAATTCAATATATATATATATATATATATATATATATATATATATATATATATATATATATATATATATATATATATATATATGTGTGTGTGTGTGTGTGTGTGTGTGTGCGTGTGTGTGTGTGTTTCTGTTTTTCAACCATCTCGCTAAGAAATGTCGTTGGTGTCTGATACAGAATTCATGAAAATTAATAACTTTCTTGTAGATACAAGTTTAGGTGTGGGACAAGGAGTGGCTTCCTTGTGGCACGCCTTTTTGATTCATATTCATTTTGGGAGATGGGCGCCGTTTTTTATGGGGGGTCCTAGAGGAGGCCACGTGCATCCTCTCCTTTCCTTGGTGCGTCCTACCCGGAGGTTGAGAGCGCCAAGGTCAACACCCACCGCCCCATGGCCCATGCTTACCCAAAGGCACTGAGGAGGCCTTAACTAGACAATCAGTGTTAACACCTACTAGTAATTGATCTTAACAGTTGTTACAGATATCTGTTTCATAGTTAGATGGGCAGGCCTAACTATTAGCCTCAATCTGGTCGCCAAACAATAAAACCCAAAGTCCCTTAAAAGGAAAATGGGATGGGCCTTGTTGCTACGTACTTTTAAAGCTGTATACCATCAGGATGTCATCATGGACGTCTATAAAACGTTCGTGATGTCACACTGTTAGCGTCAACTTACTTGGACTATGACCGGGTTGAGAATAAGTGACTGACAGCTACGCCCAGATCATATCAAAGGAATTCAGAATTGTGACAAAGTGATAAGACTATTAATGCACAATAGAGCTTACGATTACACGAAAGTATTTTTAGGTTGCATGATCGTAGCTTAATAAAATCTAAGTTTCATAATGAAAAACGTTTTATTCACGTACTTTTCTTTTATTATAGGAATTTTCCACTCGTTGGCACTGACACAACCATATATTCTGATAACATAAAAACATATAATATACTGGTTTAGTGTCTATTGAGGGCATAGGGAGGAAAGGATTTTAAATAATGCCTCGCGGCCGTTTGTTTTCTATCAGGAACATAATCTTCAGTACTTTTGTGATAGGGCATAGACTACGTTATTTGACTAGCCTATTGCTTTTATCATAAAAAAAATTATAGCATTAACTGTATTATTGGCCATGCAGAAGGGAGGACGATAGGCAGGTGAAAACTGAATATAATTTCGAACTTTTGGGTGGAAGGAAGAGAGGAAGACCGAGAGAGAGAGTTGGTTATATGAAGTGGCAGAAATTCTCCAACAGGTCCCTAATAAAGAGGTGAGTAGGTACAGTGATTGGCGTGTGCCAATGCCACATCTGTTCCGATAAATGAAACTAAGCCAGAAGTAGTTATCTGCACAGTGGATCATACTTGATTCAGCTGGTCGAGGATAAACGTCCTTGTGACTACTGGTTTGACGATCTCTGGAGATACTCGCACTAGACCGATATACACACAAAATTAGCAACTGCTCGACCAGTTATGCAGATACAGAGACAGAGATAGGGTAATCAACAACAAGCAGATGAACATTCGAGAAGCAAAGAATTTGACATGAAGAACCCGGTAGTCTCCACAACGAAATTCATCAGTTTGTGCTCGGAATGTAAGGACATCTATCCAAAGTTCGCCCTAGACCTTGAATTCAAACTGGGCGTTGGCAGAAGGAGCTTTGCTTTGACGCTTCAGGTTTTTTCGACGGGTGATAACTTACGTAACTCCTGAAGTCTCATGCTCCACTTGTTTCCCCTGCATGATTTTCTTCTCATTGTGCTTCTGGTAACCAACGATTTGGCTCAGTAACCACACCTCTCCCCAATTCACAGGCGCTCTTGAAAATAGAAAAGACGTTATTTGGCGCCGAGAAAGTAGAGGAAACTCATGCAATTTTCATTTGCAAACTGAATACCTGGCACCTCACTTCCCCGTTCTTGGTCAAGACTGTTGTTGTCTATAGCAATGGGTATAATAGAGGCCAGGGATGACCTTGGGATGGCAGACTTCTTCGGACTCATCATCAAACCGCCAGGGAAACTAGTCCACTCTTCTTCGCTAAGGAATCCGGGAGTCTTTGCGCATCTCCGCCATGCAGGTTAGTCGTGTTTACTGTCAGACCCATCTCCCCATATTGTTGGTCGAAACAACAACAAGACGTAATCGGGAGCATCTTTTACATGAAAAAACTAGAACAAAATCCTGTTTTAATTAAGATCAATATTTATGTTCTGGTTTTGTCCCCTATTCTGGACATATCATTGTCGTTGGGTTCCATACACGAAAATAGTTACTTTTCCAAGTTTAGATTATCTTCAGAGGTTATATAATGGACATGTATAGTAGTTCAACACTTTTTTTACTACTCGCATTACAAAAAATATGCTGTATTTGTAAAAAAAGGCAATCGCTAATACTTTTAGAAGAGTAAATTTGCCATGCTTTTGAAGTGCTCCGGAACATCAAACTGCAATGCAAAAGCATAAATATTGTAAGTGTAAAAATTAACACATAAATGACATAATTAAACCACGAACAAAATTAATATTGGCAAGACGAGGGGAACATAAAAAAAATATTATCAATATGACGAGTGGTTTAACTTCATTCAGATATTGCTATATTGTTATTTATTTCCTTATAATAAAGCGTCGGCCTAATATTCATTCGTCAATATGTAATGAAACTTGCATTGCTCTCATAACATATATATATATATATATATATATATATATATATATATATATATATATATATATATATATATATGTGTGTGTGTGTGTGTGTGTGTGTGTGTGTGTATATTTTATTTGCTATTTTATATATATGATATATATATATATATATATATATATATATATATAAAAACCGATATATATATTATTTGCTCTTTTCCATGCACTTTTCACCCAGAGTTTCCACACCTTGAAAAACCGAAATACTGGTGAGGTTGCTGGCCATGCACTTTTCTCTGACCAGCTGATGCCAGTCACCCCTTCAAATATACACTGATGGGCATTAGGCCTTATATATAACCTCTACCACTGGGTCAGTCATATATATATATATACATATATATATATATATATATATATATATATATATATATATATATATATATATATATATATATATATATATATATATATATATAGTGTATGTAGACACAAGAGCAACTGGTGATGGTGTCTCGGTGGTCACTTAATATTTTTTTCTAGAAGAGGAGTGAGAGGGGCAGGGGTGCCTTGGTTTCCCCTGGAGTGATTACATTTTGGGCATATTACTTATTACATATTACTGGTTTTATCCACCATAACTTTACATAATCTAAGAATCCTTACATACTTATAAGGACGAAGCTCTAACATCAGCTTTTACCTCTATTGTCGAATGCGGCTTATTAAAAAAAAATTATATATATATATATATATATATATATATATATATATATATATATATATATATATATATATATATATATATATGAAATTTTCATATACCACCTCCTTGTTTAACAGGTTGGGCAGGTTATGATGTCGCTATCCCTCTGGTCTGGCCCACCCCCGCTACAAGGCTCACACACATGTAAATATTTATATATCTTTGTGTTCACATGTCTGTGTATGTGTGAGTGTGTATGCAATGTGTGAGCCTTGTAGGTGGATGGGCCAGACCAGAGGGCTAGCGACATCATACCCTACCCAACCCGTTAAAGAAGGTGGTATACAAAATTTCATATATATGTATATATATATATATATATATATATATATATATATATATATATATATATATATATTTATATATATTCCATTAATCCACATTCCACAACTGAAGTAAAAGCTGGTGTTAGATTATCCAAAGTTATGGCGGATAAAGCCAGTAATATGTAATAAGCAATATGCCCAAAATGTAATCAGTCTAGTGGAAACCAAGGCACCTCTACCCGTCTCACTCCTCTTCTAGAAAAAATATTAAGCGACCACCGAGACACCCACCGCCTGCCTCAGGGACCCGCGTGAACACCAAACCGGTTGTTCTTGCGTCTGCACATTCTAATATACAATTTGCTTTTATTATAAAAAGTCTAATCGGCAAGCGGTCTTCTTCCCCACTACGTCCTTGATTCTTTAAACAATTCTATCGTAAATTTCTCTGGTATTCCACGTTGCCTTCAAGTATAACTTTAAAAAACTCTGAACACTCGATGCCCACTCCCTATCCTTTGTCAAAACTCACACTGCTCTTCACCTGCTATCCTCTAAATTATCTGACTAACTTCCTCAGCCACCACACTGGTATTGTCGTTTCCATATGCAGTGGATAATTTGACCAGAGGTTTTAGTATTTTTCGTCACGTTTGCCCTAATGACAAAACATTAATTTTTTTCTCTCTCTCTCTCTCATACACAGACACACACGGGGGGCAGAGCGCGTGCACACACAGACACTATATATATATATATATATATATATATATATATATATATATATATATATATATATATATATATATATATATATATATATATATATATATATATATATGTATATATATATAATATGTGTGTGTATACACATAATTATATATATAGATAGATAGATAGATAGATAGAAATATGTATATATATATACACATATATATGTATGTGTGTATGTTTTGTGCTTGTATGCATTTGATTTTGTTTATATTCATATTCCATGATCACTATCCTTAAATGAGTATTGTATGCAATACAAATTAGCTCAGCAAATCATTCTTATCCTGAAACTACTCTCTCTCTCTCTCTCTCTCTCTCTCTCTCTCTCCATCACAAGAAGCACAGGGCTCAGTCGCGAGCGAAAAAAGGATCAGCACGCCCGCTCCTGAAATCCTTATTGGGTATCTTGGGATGATCAACCCACAGGCGAAGAGAGCAGACAGGGATGGAGACAAAGAGAGATGACATTCAGTTATACGTATATCAGCGAGTAATATCAACTGATTCTTTAATGTAATACGACACTAATTTTTCATACTTATTAAAATGAAATTGTGCTCGGTGAGACGTGAAGACGGCACTGGCACTCTTCCTCCCGGACATACGTGTAATCGAATGCCATTTTTAAATAGTTACAATATTTCTCTTTTCTCTTAGTATTTTATTATTCTTCTTTTGTTCGTATTTCCAGTCCACTGTAAGAAGAGAGATAAGTGAAGATCTTATTTATGTTTGTTCGTTTGCAATCACTCTATCACTCTTAGATCTAAATCATATCTAATCTTTTTTATATCTTATTTTTTATGATTTTTTTTTGTTGTTGTTCTCACAGACCGCTCTGTGCGTGTTGTTATTGACCTGGGGCGCCTTTGCTGCCCCACCCAGTCTCAAGGCCGCTAGGAGCTATGCCGGTGATGAGACGGAACTGAATTCTCCCCTTGACTCAACCAAGGCTCTCCTGACGAAGGTCACCACCTTTATGAACCGCATCACCGAAATAACGAAGAATTCAGAAAAGCTGACAAGCGCCGAGGCCATGACCTTGTTGCCCGACTTCGTCGTGGAAGCCGTGAAACTTCGGGACGAACTCGAAGAGAATCCCGTCAAAAGCGAGGACCCAGAGGCGGTGCAGAGAGTCAAGGACATGATAACAATGTCTCTCCACATCTTCGCCCAGAAACACGACGGCCAGGGAGCCGCCCAGTCGGACGCCACCACCACCCAGGAGCCAGAACCTCCCGCGGAAATGACGGAGCAGCCAGAGGCCGCCGGGGAAGCTTCCACAGATGACTCCCAGCCAGAGGCGACGACGGTTCTCGTACCTGCCGAGGATGACTCTGAAGAAGAAGCCGAAGAAGAAATTGTAGAGGCTAAGAATGAAGTTTTGGAAGTTAAACCAGCACCAACGCCTTTCCCAGTAATTAGAAGACCATTTGTCCCCGTAAACAATCCCTTCTCAAACTCTCAGGCCTTCAGTTTCTCGAGCCCTATTCGCAGCCACGTGCAAGGTCCCGCTCCTGTCATCAAGCTGTTGCCTTCCGGAGGGTACTACGTATACTACAACCAAGGAAGATAAGAGATCTCACCTTTTGATTTTCTCACTGATATTTAGATATCACTAAGTTTAAGCAGTGCAGATCTGTACATGACGTGCATCTGTAAAAAAAAAAAAAAAAAAAGGTCCATTCAGTATAGGAAAGAATTAATGGAAAAATCATACAATTTTGTATATTTCTTTTATCTAGTAGCGCTGTATAAAATTATTGATGTATGTATGATTTTTCACTATATTCATTAAAAAAATTAAGTCAAAATGGCAAATTCTTGAAAATCAGGTAGAAATTGTATAATTTTTTATCTGCCTGAACCAACTTTCAAACGTCTGTTTACTAAATATCCACACACAGTTTGAAACCTGATATATTAAGCTAAGTGACATACCCATCAGAATTTGAGGACATACTCCCGTAATATCTCATTTAGCTTCTAAGTCATGCCATAAAAAAAGGACATTCATTGAATGAACTGGTGATAACATATCAATAAAAACGAATTAATTGACTAAAACTTACTGATCATAAAAAGTTTTTGGAGCTAGGAAAAAAGATGTCTGAATCCAGAATGTGATCATTGGTAAGGATAGTAGGTAATCATCTCATAAATGATTAAATTAGGTCTGGTTTTCTTCCAAAGGAGAATTCACAAGAACTCTCTGGTGGAGATGTATTGACACACATATAGTTTACATGCACACACACACACATATATATATATATATATATATATATATATATATATATATATATATATATATATATATATATATATATATATATATATATGTACAAATATATATATACATATATATGTGTGCGCGTGTGTATGCTTGCGTGTGTGTTTGAGTGTGTGGGAATATTCCCGAGTTTGTTTTTCTTTTTTGCATCGAGAGTGGAAAGATAACTAAAGCATATCCTGAAATGTTTATAGGTGGGAATCTGTATTCTTTCCATGAGGAGCCATATCACTTGCAGTATTATGAGTAAATTATTATACATTAAGGACTTTTATTTAGTATCCCCCAATTACTCATAGCCTATCGTAATTACGTGGTACTAAAATACTGATAGCCATAATATCATAAAATCCACTATTTCCAATCAGTCATCGAGAAAGATAAGATTGAGGACAATTTTCTTGATCAGAAAAATAGAATGATCAAGTTTTTAAGGTTTTAAATATATATATATATATATATATATATATATATATATATATATATATATATATATGTGTGTGTGTGTGTGTGTGTGTGTGTGTGTGTGTGTGTGTGTATACTGTATATATATTCCTGGTAGAAGACAAGTTTAGACCTGCAGTCATAATTGTTTTGTAATTTCCAGCCAGTAAGATACATGCGTAAAAATAGCAAAATGTTTGTCACTTGCGATATCTTGCTGAGTGTGCTTGAAGGTAATGTAGAAGAATGTTCGTCGTAAGATGTCAGTTCTGCTCATACATACATCAACGAACTTTCAGACCTTAGGTCTAAATATTTGGTCAGCACGCAAAGCAGGCATTGTCATAAGTTTTTGAGTTAATAAATAATTTTATGTCACCTCAGTGCATTGTTTAACATTTCAATAGATTTTATTAGGATTTAATTGAGATAATATGGAAGTAATAAAAGTGAACGTATTCAGTTCATGTTGGATTTTTTTTTTTTTTTTTTATTATATGACGATGAATGATCAGTCCGGACTGAAGCAGTAAAGGGGCAGTTTTGAGAACCACGGGAGCAGGCTTTAACGCTATCACTGAGCCGATGCTCAGTCCAACGTTTCCTACGTTCAGTGTTACTTGAAGGAGGGCGATACAGGTGCACAGGTCAGGGCACATACCTAAAGTCATTATAGGAGGGTAAGGTCTGGTTAGGTTAGGACACGGTTATGCTTTTTTTTTTTTTTTTGTCTGTGGAGTAAAGAACCCTGAATATTTCACGACTCTGATTAAAGCTAAAATAAAATTTCTTCCTTACAGCTTCTCGATTCTCGATTGGCAGTACCATTTTCCTCATAAAAAAAATGACAAGGATTTTAAGTTATGAGCAGAAACATTTAGTCCTCGTCATACCATTGAACATATCAGTTCAATTTTTTTTATTTCCTGGTAACGAATTTTTGTGTTATAATAAATCTAAACGAATCACAAAAATCTGCTCGAAATGTCTTTGAAATATCCACTCGATTTAAAAATATGATGAAGTTCAAGAATACTGTTCATCAAATTGATTTATTTCCGAATAGCTCTATTCATCATATATTGTAGATTTAAGCAGATAATCTAAAATGCGGCATCATAAGGAAAATTTTTAGAATTGTATGTGCCGGCTGTTTGGCGTAAAAAATAATTGAGTCCCCCTTCCTCAAACACTAAAAAAATGGGACGTTAAGGAATATGCCTTGCGCCGCCTATATCATGGTCAAAAATTGCTTGTAACGCAGTTTATTTTTTTTTTTTTTTTACCTAACGGGAGGGACTGCACATCATGTTTGGAGAAGCTTTTTGATGAATTTTTGTCAATAAGGATGTTATAAATCATGCGGCGGTCTAGATAATATACAAACCATGTTTCTGGAGAGCCGTTATATGGGTAACTCGCCATCGAGACTAATCGGCGCTTTGTTGTTGTCACATGAGAGCCAATCAGCGCTCGGACTCTCGAGTATTCACTATTCAGTATTCATTTAGTCACCGGAGTCTGGTGTATGTACGCAACTTTATCGCTGTTATCGATAGTATTATCAATTATCGAGCAATAAGATTATCGCCTTAATGATTTTAAACAACGTAGATACTATGGAAGCGTTCGATGTGGCCAGGCTGTACCCGGAGAGTGTGAAAAGAAGCGGAGAGGACAAAGGTGTGTGTCGGTGGGCTTCTAGCTTTTGGTAGGCTAAAGTTAAGGTTATTTTCGATGCTGTTTCGTGTTCAGATAATAGTGATGTGATGATATGAGCCTTTTCCAGCAACTGATCTTGTTGATAGTGATGGTAAAGAGTAAAGTAGCGAAATTGAAAATACGATGGTAAAGGAAAGCCTAGTACTAACGTGAAAAGAGGAGCAAAATTCACTATTATGACTGTTAAAGTAACAGCGACGCAACGAATGACGAGTGTGTCCGTCTCAGTAACAGTGATAGTGATACAGAATGTGATGGTGTATTTCCTCGTGCCACTAGCAGACCCATGCGTATAGACAAGTATTCCACCCCATCAGTTTTGAACCCAGTAACAGTCCCACCACCAACAGTGATTTCCTACCTGTGAAACCTTCTATTGATGTGGCTGAACACCCTGTACAACAGGTAAAAGGAAAATATTGTATATGAATAGTACACCAGAAACGTGGGCTGCTAATGTTGTTAAAAGACAAAAGAACCTTGGCTTGTCCCACCGAAAGTTTGTTAAGTAGACTAGGCCTAGTACTAAGAAAACTGTTCCCCAATATCGGCTTTCTCCTTGCTAAGAAGTATGCCCACAACACTGAGATCGGCTCACGAAAGCTCTTGCTGATAGGAAGCGAGCTAGAACAAGTGTATCCCATCCTGGACAAGAACAAAAACACAGAGTGAACAAATATCTGTTGCTTCCAGTGCCATAAAGACCGCCTAACTCTGTGACGATGAGTGGGTCTGTGTTGCCGTGGACTTACAGTAGACCATGCCATGCCCTCGTCTTTCTGTCAGGTCGGCGTATAACAAACTGCCGGGCTCCCCACCCCGCCCTTTTTGTTGATGGTACCAGCCTGTCTATGGATTAATGCAACTGACTACTCTGCGAAAATAATAAACAAGACAAGAACTCAATTTTGGTGAGTAAAACTGTTTTTTTGCCTTTGGTCACCTTTTTTTCATGCCGTTTCATCTATTACTGTAGTAAGTTTTTCATGCATTATTCGCTATTATCTTTATCATTATCAGTATTCACAAGTTTGTAAGGATTATTAAAAACATAGTTCATGTTTATTGATGAAAAGTGGCTGTGTGACAATTTTTTGGAAATTTTTGGAATTTTTTTTGCATTAATCGCTATTATTTTCGTCATTACTCATTGTTCTCAGGTATGTTGGGATAATTTTCAGTATAGGGCTTACTCCATATTCATTAATGGTTATTAAATATATGTGCTTCAGACAGTATTAGCCTGGCAAAATTTTGTACACTAATCAAAATTATCTTCATCATTACTTACCTGCACATTTTTGCACATATTTCCAAACTAATAATCTTTTTCAAAAATTATTACATTGGTGTAATTTACACAGAATCACCTTTAAATTAAAAAAAAATGTAAGGTCACAGCATCGTAAATAGCGATGTTATCGCGAATGAAAACCGCTGATTTAAAATGGAGATTTGCTCAAATTTTAAGAAATGTCGTATGGCTTGTTTCTCGAGTGGCACATGTAGTTAATCTAGGATTCGTCTGGCAACATGACTGTTATCGGAGAAGTTCTAGTCAATAGGTCCATGACGTTAATAATCAAGATTCGTTGATATATATATATATATATATATATATATATATATATATATATATATATATATAAATATATATATATGTATTATGTATATAATATATATATATATATATATATATATATATATATATATATATATATATATATATAATATAAATATATAATATATAATATAAATATATATATACATATACAGTATATATATATATATATATAATATAATATAATATAAATATATATATATATATATATATATATATATATATACACATACATATATATATTTATATTATATATATATTATAAATAATTATATGTATATATATCTGTACATATAGCCTATATATATATATATATATATATATATATATATATATATATATATATATGTGTGTGTGTGTGTGTGTGTGTGTGTGTGTGTGTGTGTGTACATAAAAGTTCCTACTATTCAATCAACCAAATCACAGACTCCTGCTGACAGCTGATGGTAATCCCTCAGCAACATGCAACCGCTGCTTTATGGTTATCTTAACACGACCACCATCAATAAATTCTTCAGTGCTTGTCTGACATTCCGGTTTCGTCTCGCTAACTTATTTTATGGCCATCCCAAATGGATTTACAGACGCTTCGATTTTACTTGGCATCATGAACAATCTCAAAAAATGTGAATCCAGCGGGGGAAGGAATCTAATGACTTCGCTGAATTACTACTAGTAGACATTTTTGCCACATATCGTATTCCAAATTGGCTGTTGAGTTTCAGATTGGTTGTGCTTATAATTTGTTATCGTATTCTTTCTTTAGTTTTAATGACCTAATTCTCCTTCGACTTTAATATTTCGGGTAATTGACTGCTTAGCCTATTACCCACTTAGTATAGCTCCTGTGTCTTTTCATGCGTATTGACTTATCCCTTTTCTTGGAGAAGTGAACAATAACTTATGAAACTTCAGTCATTGCACGGGTGAGAAAATTGTCGACACTGTGTTCACCCAGCAAAAATAATTACCAACTTTAGAGAATGAGCATCCAGGATTTTGTCACATGCTCCACATTCGCTTCGTATAAGGAGGCATGAAGCATAAGTAGATGTTCATTCACAAACAAGGGTACAGTCATAACATTCTTCAGATTTACTGAACGTTTATAAGATTAAGAACCCATGCTGGTATAAAGTCAGCTTAATCTAAAGTCACAAGAACATTTTCAAAATTATATAGATCATTTCATAGACGTGATGAGAACATTCTATCCATCTTTACAAAAGTATAGCACTCCTAGCTTCCCTACACTTTCAAAATCAATATTATGATTATATTTCTTAGAATTATTGAGTGCTTTCAGAAGCACCTATCGTCTAGTCACTTACTTCATGATGTTGGTATTCATTTTGAAAAATTTGGTGTCTCGTATCTGGAGCTTTTGAAAAATTTGGTGTCCCGTATCCTGTAGCTTTTGAAAAGTTTGGTGTCTCGTATCCTGTAGCTTTTGAAAAGTTTGGTGTCCCTTTGAAAAGTTTGGTGTCCTGTAGCTTTTTTGAAAAAAGTTTGGTGTCTCGTATCCTGTAGCTTTTGAAAAATTTGGTGTCTCGTAAAGCTTTTGAAAAGTTTTGGTGTCTCGTATCCTGTAGCTTTTTTGAAAAAGCTTTGAAAAATTTGGTGTCTCGTATCCTGTAGCTTTTGAAAAGTTTGGTGTCTCGTATCCTGTAGCTTTTGAAAAATTTGGTGTCTCGTATCCTGTAGCTTTTGAAAAGTTTGGTGTCTCGTATCCTGTAGCTTTTGAAAAATTTGGTGTCTCGTATCCTGTAGCTTTTGAAAAGTTTGGTGTTTGGTGTCTCATCATCCTGTAGCTTTTGAAAATTTTGGTGTCTCGTATCCTGTAGCTTTTGAAAAGTTTGGTGTCTCTCGTATCCTGTAGCTTTTGAAAAGTTTGGTGTCTCGAAGCTTTTGAAAAGTTTGGTGTCTCGTATCCTGTAGCTTTTGAAAAATTTGGTGTCTCGTATCCTGTAGCTTTTGAAAAATTTGGTGTCTCGTATCCTGTAGCTTTTGAAAAATTTGGTGTCTCGTATCCTGTAGCTTTTGAAAAGTTTGGTGTCTCGTATCCTGTAGCTTTTATCCAAGACAGCTCGGAATATTGGATATAACCCAAGCTAGTTCAGATTAATTTACTAATTTCCATATGCAAGTTAGCTAGTTTATTTTTACGCATGGTAATTGCGTGTTAAAGGATAGGTACCTGATATTCTCCACATTTTAAAACGACAGGTAGTAGAGAGGTAATTTTTTTTTCTGAGACAAGGTCAGCTTTTTCTAGTTTCGTAAGGGTTTTTCTGGTAACTGATGCCCGTAAGTCTTAACCAACACCATGATCGCGAACCCTTGAAATAAAATTACATCCCATTTCCTGCTATAGCTATTTTCTTTTCTCAGACTTGAGCGAATTAGGTGCCAGTAATCACAGAAGTATAGAGTGGATCAGCAAACTGTGGTAGGCAGAGCATCAGAGACATTATCTTGAGATACTGGGATGTCAGAACCAGAGTTCTTTCATTTTTCTTTGTAGGGTTGACTCCAGGTGCTTGTGCTTGTGTAAGCACTCGATAATTCTACGAAATATAATCGTAACTATCGTGACGCCATACCACAGAAATATATCAGTCAATCAACAGTGTTATCTTTGGGACGATCCTCTCAGCAAAGCCGTAGGTGCTGATGCTTCACTGATAAGAAAAAAGTTGCTAGGCTATCAAAGGGTCCCCATTTACAAATGAAGTTGCATTTGTGAGCAGGAGCAAGAAACGATCTGTCGATTCCTATTTTCCTGTTTCACAATACCTTTTATATGGATTTTACTTTAACTTTTCTTATTTAATTGTTAATTTTGTTGCTTGGATTCTTTTCCTTTTAGCCTACTTACACAGAGAAATGCGTCAGTTATCTACTTTTAAACTGAAATGGACTTGATATCGTAAGATTGTCATCATTTGTTCATGTATATCATAAATTTGAATGGTAATGCGACGTAACATTCAAAACGGAATTAGAATAAAACGTAAATTTGCAATTATTCACAAGCTATAAAAGGCTCTTTATTTATTAATAATACATTTCTGTGGATGGAAATATATTATATATTCATATCTACAGGTACATCATAAGAGAGTAGACTACAGTGTTAGTATACATAGTTAGGAGCTTATCCTGCTTCGCTTAAAACTAGGAATACTATGACCTTGTAAGTTACAATGTTGCCATCTCTCTTTGAAGGTCTTTTGATTTTCTGAGTATTTTTGAACATTCCTATAACGTGACATATCATGGGCACTATCAGACTTAGCCAGTCGAGAAAGCGAGTTCCTTTGGCACATAGAAAGAATTGAAATTTACTCATTTTTCACATTCCTTATGCTATATCCCGCTAACAAATGTGGAGAACACATTTCTAACAGATTCGTTGCAATTACAATTTTTACGAGAAACATGATTTTGACTGTAACAAGGGGATAATGATGATTAATAATAATCCGTCAATGGCATCCTTTCATTCAAGATGGTCGTTCCTCAGTCCTCCCTTGAAGTATGAGAATAATGCCCAGTGGTCAGTATTTATCAGCGAATATAAAGCAGGGAAAAAATCCTTGAACAGTTTTGTTCAATATACATCTTTGGGAAGTAAATTTGTTACGTTCTTAACTAGCCAAGAAAAACAGTCGATTTATTCACGTTCGTTATTGCGTAACCCTGTAGAAAAAACCTCCACCCGGCAGTGAATGAACTACTGTGGTCGGTTCTGAATCCTTTCTGCTTTGGGGCACGTGTCTGAAGGGCAGCGTCTGTGTTGCCTCATTTTCTCCGTTGAGGAACCCGCCTTCAATGGAAAATAGTTTCCCTCGAAGAACGCTTGAAGGCGCAATCCTTCCGCTTCCTTTAGCCTGCGTTCTGGACGGTGCGCCTTCAGTCGTTGGTGTCGTGACCGTTTGCTCTGTTGTGCGCAGCTCCACGGGCTTCTGTGTAGTAGTTGCCCAGATCGGTTTGGCTGTTGTTGTCTGTGACTGCGGAATTCTGGAAGAAGACTTACTAGAAGTGGTAGACCCTTTGGTGGTGGGCTTTGTTCTTCTAAGCCCGTCGGTTAGAGGAACACTTGTCACAGGTATAGTTTTGCCTGGAATGTTTACTTCTGGAATGCTCTGGAAAGTTATTTTTTTCTCTGGAATATCAGAACCACCGGGAATGTTAATTTTTGGAATTGTCACTTCTGGAATTTTAGTTTCTGGTATAACAACTGATGGTATATTGATATCTGGAATGTCTAAGAGGAGATCTGTATAATCAGGGAGGAAGCTGTTGGGGTCAAAGTTGTCATCTGCAGAGGAACCGGTTACGGTATCTGAGGAAGCTAATTGAGATATGTAATGTAAAGCAAACTCTACGGCATCAAGTACTTCCAGCTCGTCAGCGCCTATTTTGCGGCCCTCATCTTCAGCTTGAAACTCGAGGGTCTTTCTCATGAAGGGGATGAAGAGCTGTATGATATCCCTGAAGCGCTCAGCATCCTTGAGACTGGATGGCGAAGCTTGATCTGTGACATTCTGTACGAGGCTTTCAATCTGGGGCATCAGAGCAAAGGCAATGTCCCAGATTCCCCCTGACTCGTCTGCTTTTGAATCAACATTATGGACAGATGTAAGCTGATAAGCCTGCCCTCCTGATGGATTCGGAAATCCTGTTACCACTAAAGGTAACAGTAATGCACAAATCAGTACCTGGAAAAAAATTAAGTTTCTGGGTCAGTGGCCAAGTATTATAATAAAATAAAAAAGATGCTTGTTATATTTACAAGAATCAGTCCTAAATTAAAAGACTGTCTTTGCATTGTAACATGATTATTTTCTTCATAGCTTAATGATCAGTGCATTATTATGAGGCAGTCATTAAAAGTGGACTGAGAGATGTCACTGTTTGAATATTATGATAATGTGACCTGTGTCCGATTCTTGGGCTGAAAGATTTGTTGTGACAGGTTAAAAGTTGGCTTCATGTTACTCATTTTTGCGTAAAGCTGAAATACTACCTTGTCCAGACACATTAAAAAACTGCATTAGATTATTAGTATTTATGTTATCAAAGTTATTCTTTTTCATTATGATAAATACATGCTGACAGCTACCCTGTGGAACAGGCTTAATGTTACATAACTCTTGCTCGTCCACAAAATATACTTTTTGAAAAAAAAAAATCGATGAAATGTACCGAGTT
>NC_089760.1:29247500-29267500 GCF_040412425.1 Macrobrachium rosenbergii
TATTTTCCTTTTTTTTTTTTTTTTTTTTTTTTACCGGCTACCCAAGAGCAAGAGCCCGTGCTGGCACTTATCCAGCTTAATTTAGACTGACTGACAGACTTTCCATATTTTTATTTTTTGCTTTTGAATTATTTTTTACTTGCTTTTTTTGTTATTTTGTTATGCTTTTTTTTTATTATTTTTTATGTTTTATGCAGTGACTTGATTAATGTTTATAGAAATTATACGTAAATTAGAATCTCTGGTTACAACTTAGTTATTGTTATGGTCGGTTCTTTCTTTGCTTCTTTCCACGTTTACGTAACGTCATTATTAATAATAATAATAATAATAATAATAATAATAATTTATTATTATTATTATTATTATTATTATTATTATTATTATTATTATTATTATTATTATCGACGGTACCTAGAATAATATTATTATTATTATTATTATAATTATTATTATTATTAATTAATAATAATAATTATAATTATTATTATTATTATTATTATTATTATTATTATTATTATTATTAATAATGGAGAAACAAATCCACAGTTATGTAAGGGTACATCTATTTAAATATAACTCTCAACAGAGTGCTTTCGTTAATCTGTTCGAAAAAGGGACTCGAACAGATTCCCGAAAGCTCTCTGTAGAGATGTATCTTTAAATATATGTACCATTACATAACTGTGGATTTGTTGTTCCATTTCAAGACTCATAATAATAATAATAATAATAAAATAATAATAATAATAATAATAATAATAATAATAATGAAACAAGACCCATGTAACGAGGCTATAATATCGACAATTAAAAGTCACAGTAGTGTTAAAAATTTGTATGTACAAAGTTAAAAACTAAAAGTAGATACTTTCAGATATGGAGTAGTAACTGAGAGTCTCTCCTCTTCGTTTTTAACTTTGTACATAAATATTTTTAACACTACTGTGGCTTTTAATTCTGAATAATAATAATAATAATAATAATAATAATAATAATAATAATAATAATAATATCTAAAAACTCCGACTACACACACACAGGTAGCCTAAGCAAATTACTGGAGAGCCTCATTAAACTTCTCACGATATCCATTGGGGTGATTTAAGAGCGCTTGCGAACATGACTGACGGGGCTTAATAAGAAAAACAGGACTCAGTCATCCGCACGTCATCATTTTAACATGCAAGAATAATTAGACTTCTCAGTATGTTTGTTGAGTTAGACGTCTTTACTGCCGTCCAAAGCAGGGTATAAAACCATCTCTCAATTCACTGATTCAACAAACATTTTTTCAAGTAAATTGTTACCTGTTATGTATTCTTCAGCTAAAAGCACATCCCAAATCATCTGTGAAACAGGGACTTTGCTAAACTGTAAATTTTTAATCGTCCATATCGCGTTCAGAATAGCAATTAAGGTAATCAGTTCTAATGTTTTTTTGTTTTATCTCTTTCCTCTCTTCCGCTCCGAAGTTCCATATAGTCTCTATAACTCGTGATGTGTAATCTCTTTTATTAAAACGTCTCACCCCTTATATTACATCTTGTGGCAATAATGTTACTTCTTCCTTGTTTGGCTTGCGAATTCTTCTCGGATGGTTTTATTTCGATGTTAGTGAGTGTTCTATTACGCATAGTAGGACAATTAAAAGAACTACAGAGCAACTTTGCAACTTGATAGGTTGATTGACGCTTTTGCAGAGTGAAATGTATATAATGTTCCTGTGAATACCATAAAACTACCCGTACAAGATTTAGTCAAAAATATAGTTTAATGCACAAGTATAATAAATTTGGAAGCTCTTTTCTCAATGTTTCATAATCCCTGTGCACTACAGATGGTAGGGTTCTCTCATGATGCATTGGTTTCGAAACTAGGACCATAACGAAACTTCATTCTACACCTTTTTGAGATTGTACAGGCAGGAATACTGGATGCCACAGTTATCAAACTGGTTAACAAATCATCGAAGCGCACCTGGTAGGCCATACATCTTTTATTCAGAATTTATAGTAGGGACAATGGAAAATATAATGAGACTTCCTATTACGTCTAAATAAGGTGCCAGTAATATCTTTCCTTTACTGTTATTAAGAGGGTAACAAACCACAAAAAAGGATAGAAATATTCAGTAGGTGGAGGTGCAAAAAGTGCTATTGCCCTCGGGCGATGGAAACACTTGCCAAAAATGTACGTTAGCAAGGGCAAGGTCATGAGGGTACATGAACACGAGGAAGATAGAGCAGTGAATGCCAGTACGGATGGTGGAAGAATGGAAGTGGTAGATTCAAACATACACATGGAAGTGAATGTAATGAACGATTCCAGAACGAGAGAAGAGATGGATCACTGACTGTTTGAAGCAAGGGAAATAGCTGCTTTTGTGCAAAATGTACAAAAGAAGAGTAGCCATGGAAGCATTAGTTACAGTATGAAAGAATTGTTGACATCCTCACATTACAGAAGCATAGTCTGCATGACGAATGCAAATTAAACAAAAAATTTAAAAACTGTTGCGATGAATTGTCTGTATAGGATGATACGTAGAGGAAGTATGGCTAAAGGCGTAAGAAATGTAGATACAACGATATGGTAAATAGAGGAAAAGTTAGCTTAGTTGTTTTTGAAGTGGTTTGGTCATGTGGGGAGAACA
Organism: Macrobrachium rosenbergii; assembly: GCF_040412425.1. NCBI lineage: Eukaryota > Metazoa > Arthropoda > Malacostraca > Decapoda > Palaemonidae > Macrobrachium > Macrobrachium rosenbergii. The sequence continues at coordinate 29,250,157 of NC_089760.1, forward strand.
GAAAACGAGTGGTTGTTCTTGGAAGAAAGAGGGAGAAAGACCAAGATATCGTCAGCTACATAGGATTAAAGTATTGGCATTGTAGGACGTTAGTATCCAAGGCATATGAAAGACTTTTACAGCTGATTTCATCTTGAGAAAAAAATTCGATAATTGTATTACAAAAAATTGTTATTGGCTGTGAATGTTTGCATTATTTGGAGTGTTTGGAAGAAAAAAGGGAGGAAGACCAAGAGAGTGACAGCTGCATAGGACTGGAAGTTTTGGCATGGTGGGACCTTAACATCCAAGGTACACAAATTACTTTTACAGGTGACTTTACCCTGAGAAAAAAAATCAATGATAAGGACATTAAACAAAATTTTGGCTTATTCATAATAATTTTTATGCAGACAAGAACGCCATGTACAGTCATTTATTCTCTTGAAGCAACGTGATGAAGATATCAGCAGAGAATATGATGGGTCACTTAAGCATAAAAACCAACCCCGTTTGTTAGGCGAGACACAATCAAGACATCTGTAACTGGAGTGCAAATAATGGCTGTTCAGTGCAGAAGACTCATAGACCAGGTTGCTGATCGCAAATCTGGAGCTTCTTATTTTAAAATTTTTAAAATGTTAGTAATCTTAAATGTTATAGGACCTAATAAAGACATCACGAACTTGAACACACACACACTGCCTGTTCGGCCAGAAGACTTGTAGCCCAATTTGTCATCAGAACTGTTAATTCTCTTGTGGAAGATAAATTACCTTGATCTTGTCTTGCATCATTCGCTCCTCAGTATGTATTTTTCATCATGGCGTTCATACAAAAGAGATGAGTTGCAATTCAAGATCAACAAATTGCTGGGGAAAATAAAGTAAAAAAAAAAAAAGTGCAGTTAAATAAAAGAAGGAAAATAAATAGAAAATGCGATGCAGTATTAGTAAATTGATAAATAAAAGAATTAGAATCCGATTTAGGAGAAGTAAACTGATGAATAAAAAAATCAAAATAGGTAAAAAATAAAATTCACTTAAAATATAAACAAAATGAAAATAAATGAACGCACAACAAATTATAGTTTCCAAAAGATACAAGACACGGAAGAATGTTGACAATGTAAAAAAAAAATCACTAAATTGAAATTAAAATGAGACATTTCTCCGACCTTGGTCAAAGGCCATCAGACCCAGTAATAATGAGCGAAGGGGAATCCCCCCAACATGTGAACTCACAGCACGACTTTGGTTATAGGAAGGGAATTGTTAATTAAATGTTTAATTAGGAATCCTGTAAGAATGAGGTTAAGTTAGTATAAAGAATGCCAAGCATAAATGCTTGACACATATTCAATGAAAGTTAGCTGATAAGCAAATTGATTATTATTATTATTATTATTATTATTATTATTATTATTATTATTATTATTATTATACCTGATGTGTAGACAGCGAAAAGGAGTTAACCAGAAAACCATCACCTTTGATAGGAAGTCTCGTGCGGAGTTAGTGCCGTCAGTGCACCTCACGCGACGCACTGTCGGCATTACTTAAGGATCTTTGCAGTGTCCCTTCGGCCCCTAGCTCCAACCCCTTTCGTCCCTCTTACATTCCACCTTCCATCTTAGTTTCCACCTTCTCCTAAGAATAGTTTCAACATTTTCGGCGTCGAATGAACTCTTAGGTCCCAGTGCTTGGCCTTTGGCCTAAATTTTATATTGCAAATCCAATTCCATAGAAAGTTCCCACTTGGCAGGAACTCCATTTAGAAATGGAGAAAGAATATATACATATGTATATATATATATATATATATATATATATATATATATATATATATATATATATATATATATATAATATATATATATATATAGTATATATATATACATATATATATATATATATATATATATATATATATATATATATATATATATATATATATATATATATATATATATATATATAAAGCAATATATATATGGTATATATATATAAATTTTTAATGTATATGGATAAGTAAACATATCTTATTGTCCAACCTCTCTAAATAATAGGGCAGTTGTTAAGTAATCTCCCAGTTGCGCCTTTAGATCCTTGTATTTCATCACCTTTATTTCCTGTATCTCTCCATCTCTCTGTCCGACCACTTCTGCTCCCTCTGTTCATTATCTTAAACGCTGAAAGTCGTAAAATCAAGCAATTTATAAAGAATACATATGCAAATTAGCAAGAGGAGTATCTTGATGAAAAACTCATCAGCATCTCCATTCTAAAATGCGTTCAGACGCTAATATCCTTCCATCAGATCGTTGTCTTGGCTTTAGCAGAATCGACAAGAAGCAACTTCAGAGTGAAGTGACAGAGCAGAAAACGATCAGATTATCAGATCAGCCCCTGTAACAGCTGCATCCCACAGCTGCATGTTTATAAGTAGCTTGTGAAGGTGGTGTGACGCGATTACCGCTAATCTGGCATCTTGTAGAAGTATTGTTAAGGGCTGAACAGAATCGTGAAGTCTGGTGGAAAGATTGGTACAGAGGAGTTAAAATATACTGGAAGACTTGCTCTTTAGAACTCAGCTCCTAGACCAGCACAATTTCTCCTATTTCTAACACTTCATCGCCATAAACATGTCCTGCAATATGTTGTCAGACAAAAACGCAGGTTTGTGAACAGTCATTCCGTTGGAAGAAGAAGAAGAAGAAGAAGAAGAAGAAGATGGGGCAAAAACAGATGTTTAATTTTATGAGCAAGTGGAATCACACCTGTATTCTGATACCACACAGTAATGTTTGTGATTGAATATGATTTTATAGTCTCGCCATGAAAGGTTGTCCAAATTGTTGGAGATCACCTGTGAAATTGCACCATCTCTATCGATGTAAAATTTTATCTCTCTCTCTCTCTCTCTCTCTCTGTCTGTCTGTCTGTCTCTCTCTCTCTCTCACGCATACAACACACACACACACACACACACATCACACACACACGTATTTATTCAACATTCACGCTTTACAGACACACACACACAAACACACAATAAGTAACACGATCAAAACGTCGAAAGTCAAAAACCAATATTAAGTTTCTGTTAATTGTATTTATTCTAATTCATTCACCAAAAATTAATAACTAATGCTTTACAGAGACAGAATTCAGCAACAAAACTACAGTAATAAGCAATAACGAGAGAGAGAGAGAGAGAGAGAGAGAGAGAGAGAGAGAGAGAGATATATTAAAACGTTGATGAAAGTCACAGCACTGCTTTCTGTAACTAATATATATGGTGACACCATCTCACAATTTCCTCGCTCAGAAATGTTGCAACCGAACTCAGGGGTCTGATGCGAGCTGGAACGAGCCACGGTGGTTTCCTGGAAGTCTGTACAATGAATGAGTGAGCTGTGACATTTTAGACAATTGAAATAATCATAGACAATTCACAGTGACATTATCCTTGTGGTGGAGATCAGATCTCTGATATATATCTCTCTTGTTGTCCGATTGCGCTGGCCTTATGCCAGCACTGGTTCTTGCTCTTCATAGCAACAAAATCAGCGGCAGGAAATCCCTGCAAAAACAGGACAAACCAAAACAATCTGATACGCTTGGTTCAAGGTGACAGGCGGCCGACACCTTACCCCAGTCAGTTTCAGGAAGGCACATTGTTTATTGCCGTGTTATTTCTTACATGTCTGTTTAAGAATGAATGAATTTACATATTTGTTGGTTTATTTTTCTTTGTTATTTTTCTTTGTTATTTCTCTCTCTCTTATCTCTCTCTCTCTCTCTCTCTCTCTCTCTCTCTCTCTCTCTCTCTCTACAAAGGTGCTGCTTTTAAGTAAATGGCGCTTTGATTCTTTCTCCATGTAAATGTCTGCTTGAATAATAATAATAATAATAATAATAATAATAATAATAATAATAATAATAATAATAACAACCCTTTTCCATCCCTGAATTACTTGGTCGACGAACCAAAAGGCGTCATAATATGGTTCGTACCAGGATCCAGCTTCTCTGGGTCCTGGTTCGTACCACCAAACAAAAGAAATCGCACAAACAACAAACAAAAGAAAAAAAAAATTCCTACCAAACAAAAGGAATCACAAAAACAGTAAACAAACAAAAAAACAGGAATCACACAAACAACAAACAAACGAAAAATTCCTACTACCGAACAGTAGGAATCACACGAACAACAAACAAAAGAAAAAAAAAAAGGTTGGGGAGAGAAACAAAAGAATGTATCCGCTAACAACTAAAGTATTGGATGAAACTCGACTCACCTTACAACCCGATGTCCTTGAACTGTCACATTCTCCCTTTACGATTCGTTGTATTTTTGTTATTTTTATATACCGTCTACTTTTTTTCTTTTTTAATCGACACCTAAGAAGGTCGCTTCGATGTATGTGGGAGGTTACGCATGCTGTTTATACGTAATGTGTCCGTGAATGTATACATAAATGTACTGCGGTTATACGGTGTTTAAATATGTTTTTGTACTTACGTACAGTATCAGTGAATGTATTCATAAATTTACTGTGTCCGTGAACGTATACAATATATTTAAATATATTTTTATACATAATATATGAGATTGTATGTTATACAGTAATGTACACACATACATAGAGATAAAACAAAATCCTTAGTCATACATTTCGAACGTGCTGCAATTTCTATGTATTGAAACGATCATGTAAGAAATCAGAAAAATAAGAGAGAAAGCGTAGATAATTGAAATGCAGGACCACTCCCGCAATACATTAGATAAGCACCAAGTCCGACTTGACCTCGCTTCTATTTTTTATTGGACGTGTGGCGACAGAATAACCATGTTCCCGTTCCAGGTAACTGCGAGGGAAGAAATAAAACAAGTAAAAAATGCGCTGAAGTGTCTTCGGCGCAGTCGAGTTTTCTTTACAGGGTATAATGCAGTGTGAAATGCTCAGCCCGGTGATGGCCTGTATTTTTGGCACCTATGCCGGTGCCAGACGGACGATCATGGCTAATTTTAACCTTAAATAAAATAAAAACTACTGAGGCTAGAGGGCTGCAATTTGGTATACTTGATGATTGGAGGGTGGGTGATCAGCATACCAATTTGCACTAGAAATCGACGTCTGAAATTAACACTTGAAGTCGACGTCTGAAATTAACACTAGAAATCGGCACCTGAAGGTAACATTTGAAGTCGCGTCTGAAATTAACTAGAAATCGACATCTGAAATTAAAACGTGAAATCGACTTTTGAAATTAACACTAGAAATCGACATATGAAATTAACACTAGAAATCGACATCTAAAATTAAGACTAACTTGAAGTCGACGTCTGAAATTAGCACTAGAAATCGACATCTGAAGGTAACATTTGAAGTCGACGTCTGAAATTAACACTAAAAATCGACGTCTGAAGGTAACATTGAAGTCGACGTGTGAAATTAACTAGAAATCGACATTTGAAATTAAAACGTGAAATCGACGTCTGAAACTAACACTAGAAATCGACATCTGAAATTAACACTAGAAATCGACATCTGAAATTAACACTTGAAGTCGACGTCTGAAATTAACACTAGAAATCGACATCTGAAGGTAGCATTTGAAGTCGACGTCTGAAATTAACTAGAAATCGACATCTGAAATTAAAACGTGAAATCGACGTCTGAAACTAACACTAGAAATCGACATCTGAAATTAACACTAGAAATCGACATCTGAAATTAAGACTTGAAGTCGACGTCTGAAATTAACACTAGAAATCGACATCTGAAGGTAATATTTGAAGTCGACGTCTGAAATTAACACTAGAAATCAACATCTGAAATTAACACTTGAAGTCGACAGCCTTGCCAGATAGATGATCATGACGCCCCCAGTTGTCATTTTTAATAAGTAATTATTATTACCATCGACTAACCCGCACCCCTGGCGGGTTAAGCGTTGGGTAAGTTAGGGAGTCGCTGACTGCGCCGTTAAGTTATAGTATTACCTACGGTCGCATTATTTTAGTTGTTACTTTTTTATTATTGATTTCTTTTGTTATTTTTTTTTGCAAATAATAACATTTTAGCAGTGTTCCACAAATATTTGCATTTAGGTGGTAATAATAATATTACAAGGATGCTATATAACGCTGCGGTTAAGCCCGTATTACGTTAACGTTCCCCTTCTCGAACAACAAGGAAGAAGCCTCATAAGAACGAGAGAAGAGAGAGAGAGAGAGAGAGAGAGAGAGAGAGAGAGAAGCGGGGAACCGCGGTAGGACAGTCAGTCGCAATATATTTCTTATAATTTTCACGTTCATATACAGAAAGATGTGTGAGATTCGCTTGGTAATATACTTTTCTGTTAGGCCTACGCTTAATTTTCAAGTCAAAAAGTAAAACACACACACTTTTGGGCATATTTAAGTAATAGAAACCACAAGATATCTTCAACTGAGTTACTAGTATCTTGTATGTTATAAGAAACGTCTTGGAAAATTCCCACCGATATTTTGTAACAAATATTATGATTTACCTCAGTTATATTAGTTCCTCATTGGACTGGTTGGTATCGTTCCCGGGTAGCACTCTGCTGGGCCCGCGGCCAATGAAGAATTAGAGAAATTTATTTCTGGTGATAGAAATTCATTTCTCGTTATGGTGTGGTTCGGATTCCACAATAAGCTGTAGGTCCCGTTGCTAGGTAACCAATTGGTTCTTAGCCACGTAAAATAAACCTAATCCTTCGGGCCAGCCCTAGGAGAGTTGTTAATCAGCTCAGTGGTCTGGTTAAACTAAGATATACTTAACTTATTGCGCTATTTTAACAGTGTTTTTGTATATTATAAAACGGGTAATCGCATGAATCATCACGAAGCTTAAACATAAACTTTAAATATATCTTTTAGTGGATACTTTTTTATCTCATGTCATGTCACTTGACCGATGTTGTTTGTTAGGAATGTTTACCTTCCAAGTCCGAACATGACACTTCTTTGGGATAACTGAGTTGAAATGTATTACAACAATTTCCAATTTATTAGTAAAGATTCATGTTAATCTTTAAACAAACCGCCACAGACATTACTTGAGGGTCTTTGCAGCGTCCCTTCGGCCCTTAGCTGCAACTGCTTTCACTCCTTTTACTGTACCTCCGTTCATATTCTCTTTCTTCCATCTTACTGTCCACCCTCTCCTAACAGCTGATTCATAGTGTAACTGCGAGGTTTTCCTCCTATTACACCTTTCAAACCTTTTTGCTGTCAATTTCCGTTTTGGCATGTATGCCTAAAATCTATAAATCAATGAATCAGTCATCAGTGTTTAGGTATTTGTGCAATAAATACCTAAATATTATATTGTACATTTTTCAACTGTTGATCTCTTGCCCAGGTGTCAGCAGCACCCAACAATCATTAATCTTCCAGACGTAACATCTAATTTTCATCCAGTGGTTTCCAACACGCACACGCACACACACACACACACAAACAAACACACACACACACAATAAAGATTTAGTTAATTTCAGATTATACGAGACTAGAATTCTTTTTTTTTATAGACCCTGTATAACGGAAACTCGTTGGGTAGCCTTTAGTATGTCCGCAGCTAAGAGCAACTATTTTTTTTTTTTATAAACATGTACCCTTTTTTTTTAAACGTGTATAACGAGGGGTTACTTAAAGGTTTTGAATTGTCTAATAATTAAAAAAAAAATCTCGTCAGACTCTACCTATTTCCTGGTTAACTTGTTCGTTTGAGTTTTTCTGGATAATTTTTTTTCTTTTTTTTTTACTTAGTGTATCGATGTTTATGCAGAGGTGACCTTGAAGGATAATCTTAGTCAGTTTAAGTAAATTTAATTCGGATTTTTGGGGCAGCAGTATGAGAGCTTTGTTTTTGGCTAGGTGATCTTAAACTTATGAATAATAATAATAATAATAATAATAATAATAAAATACCAGCTAATAATTAATAATAATAAGAAACAGTAAACAAGCGGTACGAACACCAGCCTGAGGGAGTGATAGAAAACGATCAGGCAAAGATCCTCTGAGACTATGGTTTCAGAACAGATAGGGTGATACGTGCCAGTAGACCAGACGTGACGTTGATTGACAAAATCAAGAAGAAAGTATCACTCATTGATGTCGCAATACAATGCGACACCAGAGTAGATGAGAAAGAAAGAGGAAAAATTGATAAGTATCGAGACCTGAAAATCGAAATAAGAAGGATATGGAATATGCCAGTGGAAATTGTGCCCATAATCATAGGAAGACTAGGCACGATCGCAAGATCCCTGAAAATGATTCTGGAAAAAATAGATGCCGAAGTAGCTCCAGGACTCATGCAGAAAAGTGTGCTACTAGAAACAGCGCACATAGTGAGAAAAGTGATGGACTCCTAAGGAGGCAGGATGCAACCCGGAACCCCACACTATAAAAACCACCCAGTCGAATAAGATGACTGTGATAGAAAAAAAAAATAAATAATAATAATAATAAATTCAGACACTTTAAAGTGAGTGTTATTCAGTTTAATAATAATAATAATAATAATAATAATAATAATAATAATAATAATAATAATAATAATAATATTTATTATTATCATCATTATTATCATCATCATCATCATTCAGTTACGCATAACAAGATATGAATTATATGTATTAAATTCAGCAGATCAAAGCTTTAGTAAATCTGCTTTTATTTTTGCAGTTGCATACTTGTGAGAATATTCTTCGGAGAATGATACACCCATCAAAAATTAATCTTGTTGGTATAATATTCTTATACTGCATTAACAATTTTCGGAAAATCTTTCCTTCCGAGTCTAATGTCACAATTTTCAAAAAAGGATACAGATTTTCGAAAATTTTTTTCACATCTTTGGCATACTTCGGCAACATCATCCGAGGGGTGAACTAGATTTGCCTTACTTTTCAGTCTAATTAAGCACTGCGCTGTGCTCTTTGGGTCACCAGTGAGAGCATCAATGCATGTTTCACAGCGCAAAGATTTCTTTAATTTGTACACAATGTTCCCAGCTATATACACAATACTGTCGGAGCACAGTGGCAACTGACCAGAACTAGGAACATATGTGTAATCATCTTCATTCGGTTTGTTGTAGGTGGTGGTTGTATCAGTGTGGCAAAATCATTTTACATATGTGTCCTCATATGTTCTTTTCTTGTCATAAGGACAGATTATGTAACACAGTTACAGTAACAGCGGGAGCAAAGGTGACGTGGTCGAATCCGAGGTCTTTCACCAAAAGATGATTCATTACGCTCCACTACCTTTACAGACAAACGCCACACGTCCAGACTTTCCCATCAGTATTCTCTCAAGTTTGTAAAACAAAGCTTATCGTGTTATACAGTCCGTACAATTATGTATGTCCACAGAAAAAATTATTAATATGCCACATCGTTACATATTAACTCGGGCACCAGAAACATGCGTCCTCTCATGCCGGTGTTCGGTTGTATCCCGAACATCAAAAGTTAATAACCAGTGACCCAAAAATAAAGAAAAATCATGGTAAAATAATATCATAAACCAAAACATTTACGCACACATTCATACTAACCGATATCAGCAAAGCAAAAAGATTACTCAGTTAAGGGATTTGAACCAAACATTGTATTGAATTGAATGAATGAAAAATTATCATATAACTTCAGCTATGCATGTCTTAGATTCGAAAAGACAAGTTATACTGTCAGGTCTCACACGGGCCCACACACCGTCCATCTTACCCTCACAAGAGCATCTCCTGACATAGGCTACGCGCCAAACACACGCGCAGAAGAAACACGGCAGATGTCACGCATCCTTTGCACATAAATTATCATTCATATTAATGTTATGTTAAATGTGTCATTCTTAGTAGCCTACAAGCATTACAATGTCAGCATTCCAGCTATATGTGTCATAACTTCATTCGTGTCTTGTATATTGACGTAAGTACATCTTTCCACGCTCCAACAAACACAGTTGATTGTGCTCTGACCTCTGCTTTGTTCGCCTCGTGTCAGGCACTACATTTCCGCTCGCAAGAGCTATGGCCCCGTCTGTTTGTTGTTTGAATAAATGAGTGAGGTTTGAACGCTGCCCCTTACTCGCACACGCCTCCGCACAATACATACAGCGGATCATAAAAGGAAAAAATATGCATAGATATATATCCGCCAAAAACATGTAAAATGTATATAGCATTCAAGTAAAATCAAACTTATAATGGCTATTGCCAAGTTTCAAAATTAATGTTCATTGTCCATAGCAAGACAAAATATCAAAAGTTCAAACATTGCTCTTTCTGCAAATGAATATCAAGTCACCAACTCTCAGTAAATAACATAAAATATTCCGGAAACACCGGATGCAGCACATCCAACACCGGACACTTTTATGAATCTATAGAAATATTAATCCCATGCCAAATGCACATAAAAGCAATGTCTTGAAAAACAACTGAACAAGACCGTGTACACAATGTACCAACTATACAGGCAACGATACTGTCGGAGCACAGTGACAGCTGACGAGAACAAGGAACATAATGTGCAATCATCTTCATTCGGTTTGTTGCAGGTGGTGGTTTGATCAGTGAGACTCAGTTTCCCATTTCCTTGTTGTTTACAACATAGCCGAGTTCATACTCCTTGGGTTACCGAGAGGTTTTGACTTGCCTTGAGTTAAATTAAAGTCCTCTTGGGCCTCTGTAACCTCATAGGGCAGGAGCTGATCTCCTGTTTCTTAGGCCGACAACCAGGGGGACAGGTCCCAATGCCTATTAAACATGGCCACTAACAGTTGAAAAAAGTTCACTCATACATTACCTATTTACTGGTTAACTTGTTCGGCTGAGTTTTTCATATTATTTTTTTTACCTATGGTATCCATGTTTTTGACAAGAGTGACCTTGGTGAATAACTAATCTTAATCAGTTGTTTAATTAAGTAAGTTTGATTCTAATCTTTCGGCCGGCGGTGATGAGAGATTTGCTTTTAGCTGGGTGCTCTTGTTAAACTTTAACTAATAATAATAATAATAATAATAATAATAATAATAATAATAATAATAATAATAATAATAATAATAATAATAATAATAACAAATTCAGTCACTGCAGATAAGAGATATTCAGTTTAATAATAATAATTATAATAACAATAATGAGTATATTAATAATAATGCCCCATTCAGGAACCCATATAACAAAATATGCGTTAAATTCGGCGGATTGAAGCTTTAGTAAATCTGCTTTTATTATTCCAATTGAATACTTATAAAAATATTTTTCAGAGAATGATCCACATATTATCTGGAACATTAAATAGTTTCCATTAAGCCAGCAGGTCCACATTCCATTGTACTTATATATATATATATATATATATATATATATATATATATATATATATATATATATATATATATATATATATATATATATATATAAAAAATACTATTATTAATAATATTGTCAAGTTATTATAACGCGATCTTTTGATGATCTGCCCTATTGGCAGGATCGATTTATTGATTTGTTGTCGCACACTGGCGTCAAAACAAACGTGGCTGTCGACGCCGGAAATGCGTTGTTATCAAACTAACAAAACGCTGTAATTAACAGTATTACGCTGCGAGTTTTTCATAGATAAAATCTGCACCCTTTTACCATCTGTTCACCGCCAGCTCTGTCTCCTCCGTTGTTTTAAGATTTTGAATTTTCTTTCATTTGATATTTTTTGGTTTATTTCTTAAGGGTATAAGGCTCTACAGGTGGTAGCCTCATATTGTATCTGTAGTTCACGCTTTGTCTTTTGCTCTTTGTCATATCCTATTGGTTTTATCCCAGAGTGCTGTTCAACTCCTCTCTCTCTCTCTCTCTCTCTCTCTCTCTCTCTCTCTCCAAATTTTTCCTCTCACTCAAAATTATCCCTCAGTCTAGTCTTTGAATTAAGGAAAGCGAGTCACTTATGGTAAACTGCTTTCAGATAATACAGTAAGTCTGTTTGGGAGAAGATTTTAACGAGTAACGATAAGCCATTAATGTCACCCTTCCCTTGCTTTCGCAGCACGGTTCCTGTTACCAGTCCTTACATATCAGTGACGAGTGATAGCTTAATTTGTCTGACATACACCGCATTGGAATTGCTCATTTGCTATCGCTGGAGACCAAGGTTATCTCCCCTTTCGTGTCACAATCGTGTTTATGTTGTGTCCGTACGTTTGTCGAGCAGAACTTTCATTTTCCAGCGACCAGGTGTGACGTTTTGGGGGAAGACTCGAGATGAAGACAAGCAGCGCTTGACAGATTACAGTTGAGTTGATTAGACTTACGAGAGTCGTTTCCCTGTGGAGAATCTTAGAAATGTAGAAAGGCCTCTTTACATAATGCATTTTATGGGTTTCCTTTACATCATTATTAGGTGATGGACAGTTATTTTTTTTAACACTCTCCTTATTATTATTATTATTATTATTATTATTATTATTATTATTATTATTATTATTATTATTATTATTATTTAGAATATGAGCCCTATTCATATGGAACAAGCTTACAGGGACCACTGACTTATTATTGTTATGTAGAATATGAACCCTATTCATATGGAACAAGCTTACGGGGACCACTGACTTATTATTGTTATTATTATTATTGTTATGTAGAATATGAACCCTATTCATATGGAACAAGCTTACAGGGACCACTGACTTATTATTATTGTTTTTATTATTATTATTGTTATGCAGAATATGAACCCTATTCATATGGAACAAGCTTACAGGGACCACTGACTTATTATTATTGTTATTATTATTATTATTGTTATGCAGAATATGAACCCTATTCACATGGAACAAGCTTACAGGGACCACTGACTTATTATTATTGTTTTGTTATTATTGTTATTTAGAATGTGAACCCTATTCATATGGAACAAGCTCACATGGACGGGCCATTGACTTGAAAATCAAGCTTCCAAAGAATATTATGGTGTTCATTTGAAAGAAGTAACAGAAGGTGATAGGAAATACAGAAAGAAGAGATCAGTTATTAGAAAAGAAAAATTAAATCAACAAAGTAATAGGTAGATAAAAATTTAAGTATATAAACGATTAACATACAAGCAAAAGCTTACACATTAATAATCTTTTTGGCCAATTCTGATTCCTTATAAATCTGTAGGCCTACGGAGTTTCGATATCAGTAATGGGAAGAAAAATAATAAAATTTAGATGATGGAAGAAAAAGTCATATACGTTATAGCTAATTCGTGATGGAATCCCTTCACTCAAAAGTAGTTAGGAAATCATATAAGAGCATTAGCCTGTGCTTGCACGGCGCCTGGTTAACCTCATAATAGCACCAACAACAGATTACAACATTTCCCTGAGAGAGAATACTTTTCTTCAGTTTTGTTTATAAGTCATGAATACAGTTTCAGACGAATTTGGTATAAAAGCAAAAAGAATTTTGTAACTGACAGTGTCTGTCAGTTATCTTCCGTTATGTTCATTGGAAACATTCATATATATATATATATATATATATATATATATATATATATATATATATATATATATATATATATATATATATATATATATATATGTATATACATATCCATATATACATATAGATGTATGTATATATATATTAGTATATAAATATATATCAGTATATATATACATATATATTAGTATATTAATATATAATATATATATATATATATATACATATATATATATATATATATGTATGTAAATTTATATATACACACATTCTTGTAAAAAAGATTTAAGTTTTCCAAACCCCGTAATTTCTCTCTCATTCTCCCGCCTTGTTCTTAGAGAACATTTGGTTACTGTAAGGTTTTTAGGTTGATTTTCCCCAGTACACTTGAGAGATTTTATCTTTAAATAATGTTAGTCCAGATGTCCGCTATATCTGATCTCTCTCTCTCTCTCTCTCTCTCTCTCTCTCTCTCTCTCTCTCTCTCTCTCTCTCTCTCTCTCTCTCTTTGTGGTTTTGTCTTGGAAGTGTTCTTGCCTCACATATTCGCTATCCTATTTGGTTGATAACCTTCCTCGGTCCCTCTCGAAGGTTAATGCAAAAGACAGAAATTGAACTGCAAGGGGATAAATTTGCATTTTGTGGAGGCTGTCTGGAAGACTTTAAGGAAGTAAACAGATGTCCCATGATAGCCTCCGCTCTCTCTTTACAGTGACGCATAATGTGGTATGTATACATAATACAAACAGGTTTATATATGTACATATATATGTGTATATATGTATACTGCATATGTATACATATATTTATAGATTATATATAAATGTATATATATATATATATATATATATATATATATATATATATATATATATACTTTATATATATATATAATATATATATATATATATATATATATACATACATATATATATATATATATATATATATATATATATATATATATGTGTGTGTGTGTGTGTGTGTGTGTGTGTGTGTGTGTGTGTGTGTTTTTGTGTGCCTGTGAGTGTGTGCATGTTTTTAATAGCCGCTATGATGTCTCCCTTTTTCCGACTGGTTCACATTTTTTTTTGGATACGCTTATCACTACAAGACAGCGAGTTGTCGTAGGAACCCTCTCCCTGCTACAGAAGGCTCAGTATCTTAAGTTAATCGTGGCTTAGATAAAAAGCTCGTAGTGATTGGCTTGTCCACAAAAAAATGAGCGGAAATCGGGAAGTTAAAACGTTACCGGAGCCATTAAGCGTAGAAGTATGTCCTGTAAAATGGACCAGTAGATTCTGCATATAATATGTATGTGTGTATATATATACTATATATATATATGTATATATATATATATATATATATATATATATATATATATATATATATATATATATATATATATATATATATATATATATATATATATATATACATACAGTATATGTTAATTAATTAATTTATATATTTATTTATTGTCAGGGTCCTAAGAAGGATAGACGAATATATGTTTAACACAATTTCTTTCTTTGACCACAGACTGTGCCAGTATTCAGTGTCAGTATGAGAAATTACGGGCTGCTCTTTGAGTAAGAGCCTGTGCTGGTACAACGCCAGCTTGATCACAAACAGCAACAGCAACAGCAACATAATTTTGAGAGTTGTTCGACATATGAAATTCGTGAGAATATGTACATCTTGTAAAATCTTGCAATGCTATCTCCAACATACAGTAAAAGGGAGAAATGAGACTCGTGAGGTGGTCGATGGGTTCTTGTCAGAGTACTTCTGTTGTAGTAAAATAATAAACAAATTGTTGACGCTAGAACGGTGCAAGCAATGCAGGTACTGACGTATGATGATATTGAGACATTTTCGTCATTCCTTCTCATATAGCAGTGATAGTACTGGCATTGATTTTTAGTTTTCTGAAAAGAAAACTATCGTGTCGGCTTTGTCTGTCCGTCCGCACCTTTTTCTGTCCGCCCTCAGTTCTTAAAAACTACTAAGGCTAGAGGGCTGCAAATTGGTATGTTGATCATCCACCCTCCATTCATCAAACATAGCAAAAAGCAGCCCTCTAGACGCAGTAGTTTTTATTTTATTTAAGGTTAAAGTTAGCCATAATCGTGCGTCTGGCAACGATATAGGATATGCCACCACCGGGCCGTGGTTAATGTTTTATGGACCGCGGCTCATGGAGCATTATACCGAGACCACCGAAAGATGGATCTATTTTCAATGGCCTTGATTATACGATGTACAGAAAACTCGATTGCGCCGAAGAAACTTCGGCGCGTTTTTTACTTGTTTATTATAGTGCATGCACTGTAGGCATTTTGTGATTGTAGACGGTCATATATCAGTTACAATACTTTGCTTGCATATATTTAATAATTTAATTGTTTCTCATTCCTAAATTTAATGGAGGAAGTCAAGTGGCCCCATGCCTTACTCTGATTACACTCTTGTATGAAAAGAAAGAGAGGTTTGTTCGAACTTTTTGCCATATGACGGAAAAATACCATTCAGTTAACTAGAGTGAATTTGTACTTTTGAAAGTTCAAGTACTGAACAAATAATATTGATCTGTTATGGGCCAATCGCTCCAACAAATGTAGGGAAAAGAAAAAATAAAATTTTAGGTTAAAGCAATGGATCTGACAGACTTTAGTGGAAAAGCAATGGATCTGACAGACTTTAGGGGAAAAGCAATGGATCTGACAGACTTTAGGGGAAAAGCAATGGATCTGACAGACAGTCTTTGGCTCTGGACTTTAGGGAAAAGCAATGGATCTGACAGACTTTAGGGGAAAAGCAATGGAAAAAACAATCTGAGACAGAAAGCAATGGATCTGACAGACTTTAGGGGAAAAGTAATGGCTGACAGACTGGGAAAAGCAATGGATCTTTAGGGAAAAGCAATGGATCTGACAGACTTTAGGGGAAAAGGATCTGACAGACTTAAGGGGAAAAGTAATGGCTCTGGCAGACTTTAGGGGAAAAACAATCTGACAGACTTTAGGGAAAAAGCTGGCAGACTTAAAAAAACAATGGCTCTGGCAAAAAAAGCAATGGATCTGACAGACTTTAAGGGAAAAGCAATGGATCTGACAGACTTTAGGGGAAAAGCAGTGGACCTGACAGACTTTAGGGGAAAAACAACGGATCTGACAGACTTTATGGGAAAAGCAATGGATCTGACAGACTTTAGGGGAAAAGCAGTGGCTCTGGCAGACTTAAGGGGAAAAGCAATGGATCTGACAGACTTTAGGGGAAAAGCAATGGATCTGACAGATTTTATGGGAAAAGCAATGGATCTGACAGACTTTATGGGAAAAGCAATGGATCTGACAGCCTTTAGGGGAAAAGCAATGGATCTGACAGCCTTTAGGGGAAAAGCAGTGGCTCTGGCAGACTTAAGGGGAAAAGCACTGAATCTGACAGACTTTAGGGGAAGAGCAATGGATCTGACAGACTTTAGGGGAAAAGCAATGGATCTGACAGACTTTATGGAAAAAGAAATGGATCTGACAGACTTTATGGAAAAAGCAATGGATCTGAGAGACTTTATGGGAAAAGCACTGGATCTGAAATACTTTAGGGGAAAAACACTGGATCTGACAGACTTTAGGGGAAAAGCTATGCATCTGACAGACTTGCTTCTCAAAAGAGGAAGACTGTAAAGATTACTGTAATGCGGCTGTAAACTAATTAACCGTCGATGAACCCTGCCATTTCGCTTCGGATTTCATCCGTGTTACTGAAACAATAAGAGAGAAAAAGAAGAATAATGCCCGAGGTTTTATT
>NC_089760.1:29272500-29280000 GCF_040412425.1 Macrobrachium rosenbergii
TCTTTTATACCTGGCTAAGATGGCAAGTAGTCTTTTATACCTGGCTAAGATGGCCTTTTATACCTGGCTAAGATGGCAGCTAGTCTTTTATACCTGGCTAAGATGGCAGCTAGTCTTTTATACCTGGCTAAGATGGCAGTTAGTCTTTTATACCTGGCTAAGATGGCCTTTTATACCTGGCTAAGATGGCAGTTAGTCTTCTATACCTGGCTAAGATGTCAGCTAGTCTTTTATACCTGGCTAAGATGGCAGCTAGTCTTTAATACCTGGCTAAGATGGCCTTTTATACCTGGCTAAGATGGCAGCTAGTTTTTTATACATGGCTAAGATGGTAGTTAGTCTTTTATACCTGGCTAAGATGGCAGCTTGTCTTTTATACCTGGCTAAGATAGCAGCTAGTCTTTAATACCTGGCTAAGATGGCAGCTAGTCTTTTATACCTGGCTAAGATGGCCTTTTATACCTGGCTAAGATGGCCTTTTATACCTGGCAAAGATGGCAGTTAGTCTTTTATACCTGGCAAAGATGGTAGCTAGTCTTTTACACCTGGCTAAGATGTCCTTTTATACCTGGCTAAGATGGCAGCTAGTCTTTTATACCTGGCTAAGATGGCAGCTAGTCTTTTATACCTGACTAAGATGGCAGCTAGTCTTTTATACCTGGCTAAGATGTCCTTTTATACCTGGCTAAGATGGCAGCTAGTCTTTTATACCTGGCTAAGATGACAGCTAGTCTTTTATACCTGGCTAAGATGTCCTTTTTATACCTGGCTAAGATGGCAGCTAGTCTTTTATATCTGGCTAAGATGGCAGCTAGTCTTTTATACCTGGCTAAGATGGCAGCTAAGATGGCAGTCTTTTATACCTGGCTAAGATGGCAGATGGCTAGTCTTTATACCTTTTATACCTGCTAAGATGGCAGCTAGTCTTTTATACCTGGCTAAGATGTCCTTTTATACCTGGCTAAGATGGCAAGATGGCAGCTGGCAGTCTTTTTTATACCTGGCTAAGATGGCAGTTATACCTGGCTAAGATGGCAGCTCTTTTATACCTGGCTAAGATGGCAGCTAGTCTTTTATACCTGGCTAAGATGTCCTTTTATACCTGGCTAAGATGGCAGCTAGTCTTTTATCCCTGGCTAAGATGGCAGCTAGTCTTGTATACCTGGCTAAGATGTCTTTTTATACCTGGCTAAGATGGCAGCTAGTCTTTTATACCTGGCTAAGATGGCAGCTAGTCTTTTATACCTGGCTAAGATGTCCTTTTTTACCTGGCTAAGATGGCAGCTAATCTTTTATACCTGGCTAAGATGGCAGCTAGTCTTTTATACCTGGCTAAGATGTCCTTTTATACCTGGCTAAGATGGCAGCTAGTCTTTTATATGTGGCTAAGATGGCAGCTAGTCTTTTATACCTGGCTAAGATGTCCTTTTTTACCTGGCTAAGATGGCAGTTAGTCTTTTATACCTGGCTAAGATGGCAGCTAGTCTTTTATACCTGGCTAAGATGTCCTTTTATACCTGGCTAAGATGGCAGCTAGTCTTTTATACGTGGCTAAGATGGCAGCTAGTCTTTTATACCTGGCTAAGATGTCCTTTTTTACCTGGCTAAGATGGCAGCTAGTCTTTTATACCTGGCTAAGATGGCAGCTAGTCTTTTATACCTGGCTAAGATGTTCTTTTTTACCTGGCTAAGATGGCAGCTAGTCTTTTATACCTGGCTAAGATGGGAGCTACTCTTTTATACCTGGCTAAGATGGCAGCAGACCATCGTAACAAATAAAATTCAATTTAGCTCACGAAAATAATCCCCTCACCTTCGCTAGACTGTTGTTTATCCCAGATACTGGAAAATGAAACACTTCACATTCAGCAAGACGTAGCTGCTAACAAACAGTAAAGAAAAAGGTGACTGAATAATGGGTAACACTGAAGAGGGAAATAATAGAAAGGGAACAGCGAACAAATGGATAAAATTTGCGGAAAAAAGGGGGGGGAGATAAATTTCAAGGATTTTCCATAATTGGATACAGTTCTCCACTTTTAGATGCAGTCGTGTGCTCAGTCTGATCTATTCGCTTGTCTGTATGTATATCTATTTCTTTATCTTCTAACTGACAACAAAATATTTCGAAATGTTTTGTTGAATGATTTCAGTTAGATTTTTTGATGGGTGGTATGTAGGCCACTGTAAAGTTGATCAGAGTATCAGACGAATCCAGATTGGGATAGAATTAGGATCTTTTTTCATTCAAGTTACACCAACCTCGAGAAATTTAAATTTTATGCATTCATGCCTTATCTATAACCAGTATAATCATTAGTCATAAGATTCTCGAAACAAAAAATTTCCTGTTAACTCCAATTACTGGATCTGGTGGGTCAAAGTTTTCGTCCACAAGGGTTGCCATTGGTGGAATTATATTTTCTCTGAGGAGTTTTTAGTTTTTCTGTATTTCTAGAGCTTTTTTTTTAATCTCTTCAGGCTTATTCTATACGAATACTCGCATATTTTGACTACAGTAGTAATAATATAGAAAAGTTTTTTTTTCATGACTGCTCCCAGTACACGTGTAACCTTTTGGGCTTTTGGACGAATAAAAAAAATCCACGAATCCTTCACAAAACCACTATTCTGCATAAAATCACCCATGACGTTACATGTCTTTCAACGATGCCCTTCTAACTGCAGTTAGCGCGAGATCCTTGTGGTCAGCAAACCGTAACGAGAAAGTTCTTGTATCCTACAAACGGAAGGCTCTCGTGGTGAAGACATTCTTAAAGATAAGGAATAAAAAGGGAGAAACAATAAAGATAGGGAATAAAAAGGGGGAAACAACAGCAAAGAGGAGCATGACAGCATGCAGGTAAAAAATAGTGAAAGTAGGGAAATATGGAAATAAGCATATAAATAGATAGCCGGGAAAAATCATGGCTATTTTCCAGCAAAATGGGCTCAGGGAAAACCTTTTATATTATAAATCGTTTTTGTTTTCATTGTTCAGGTTGCTGAAAAGGATTGAATATAAATGCTTAGCCAAGAAAAAGTGGATTGTCTCCAGTAACAAAATCCACGAGGAAAACCTTAACTATGGTAAGGCGTTTCTGCTCTCAGTGTTCAAAGCACCAAATTAAAACAAGTAAAAAATGCGCCGAAATTTCTTCGGTGCAACCGAGTTTACTGTACAGCGTATAATGCTGTATGAAACTCTCAGCCACGGCCCATGGAACTCAGCCGCGGACCTTGAAACTTTCAGTCACAGTCCGGTGGTGGCCTGTGTTGTTGGCACCTATAGCGGTGCCAGACGCACGATCATGGCTAACTGTAGCCTTAAATAAAATGAAAACTACAGAGGCTAGAGGGCTGCAATTTGGTATGTTTGATGATTGGAGGGTGGATGATCAACATACCAACTTGCAGCCCTCTAGTCTCAGTAGTTTTCAAGATCTAGGGGCGGACAGGAAAAATGCCGACAGAAAAAGTGCGGACGGACAGACAAATACCACATCAAAAGTTTTCTGTAAAAAAAAAAAAAAAGGATTGCTTCATTGCCGCAAGAGTTAAGAGGAATTCAGTGCCACCTGCTGCATTCCACCTGAATGGATGCACTTGCCACATTTGCGCAGTGACTTTCTCTTCCTCCACTGATTGTGTTTAATCATCTCTTTTTACTTGCATCGTGATTGATTTACGATCATTTGTTACTACGCTTTTGATTTGTTCCATCCTGCTAAGTGTATAAATACAGTATATATATATATATATATATATATATATATATATATATATATATATATATATATATAAATTTACATATATATATATTTGTGTGTATATGTATATGTATATATATATATATATATATATATATATATATATATATATATATATATATATATATATATATATATATATATATAAATATACATACATACACATGTGTGTATATATATATATATGCATGTGTGTATATAGCTGTGTGTTTTGTTTATATTTATACCTCAAGATAACATTCAACTTCCTGCTTCTCCAGTGTCTTAGATATGTTCTTTGTATGAGAACCTTATATCCCCAAAATAAAGAAGAAAATTAACTAGACCGGAATCCCATTACTTTTCCATTCAGCCACCAAAAAAACGCAAGATTGCCTGTCAAGATCAGATACCTTACTGAACCAGAAATAAACCCACCCTCACCATACAGTGTTAAGGAAGCTGTTTTGTTAACTGGACAGAATGACTCTAGGCAACAAAAAGACATCAGCCACTGCCACATTCCTCCTTGAACTTAACAAAAAAAAAAAAAAAAACCCTGTGTACAAAAACTTACAAACTGTGGGCTGTACAGGAGACTCATTAACAATTCTCGACCATCTTAATTAATATATCTCAACTATCTTGTACTCGCTTCATTACCATGTTCCTTGGATTCGTGCTCTAACTAACCAGCAACTACTTCTCCTTCCTCCCAGCGCAGTTTGTTTTTTCAGCCTTTTCACCAACCTACAAACTCCCATTTTCTCATCTGGACCATTCCACCTCAAATACTCTGTTTCATCTGTTTACTCATCCTAGTATATTTACCTCGTCTTTACTTTATATATGCTGAACGCACGGAATTCATTAAAACATTTTGTTTTGAGTTTCATACAGTTATTTCGTTACAGCTCAGTAGACGCTGTAAGGCCCTTTGAACAAATCCAGATGAATAAGAAAACATTCAACTGAACGAAAATGAACCTAGAAGTAAAATAAAAAAAAACAAAACAACGGCAAACTTATCTCCTGACTCATGTTTACGGTATGTGTTTGCCCCTGCCCACAGAGCTGAGGAGTAAACAACCTTCATTTGCATATTTACAAGTTCAGCTTTAGTCCCTACTACCACAACATACCGCACCTAGAGAAGCTTAAGTTGGTTGTGGCAAACGACCATAATGTAACTGAATATACAGGTCTATAAAGGACATCATAAATATAAACAGTTTGCCTCGAGCCGATTTCGTCTACGTACTCCAACACCACTACCTGTTTCCTAATCCGCGTCTGTGAATGAGAGAGAGAGAGAGAGAGAGAGAGAGAGAGAGAGAGAGAGAGGATACAAAAACAATTACGTCTGGAAACGGGCCAAGCAGTCTGGAGAATGTCAGGCTGCTATGTCATTTTGCACCTCCCATTACCCAGCCCTTGAGGAGTCTGCCAATAACACCGAGGGAGGCGGAGGAACGCACCAGGAAAATCGGACGAAAATTATCTATTGCACCTTCCTTTTCCGTCATTCCTTCGACGATGCGTCGCTTTGTTTTGACGGTAATTTCAATTGATCCCGCCATTTTCTTACCCAACACTCCCAAGGCTTCAGTACCAGAGCACTGAAGGCAGCCGTTCTTTCCGTTACGCTGTTCACAATAACAGGGTCGGTCGTTAAATCTCATCTTAAGCACTGGTCTCGGACCATTAGAAATCTCGCTCACAGTAATCCAGTGTTAATGAGACTTCGCGTGGAATTTAAAGTTATGATTTCTGAGCGGCTTGTTCATCTGTTCCGACATTTAAAGATGAACATGATGCTAAACCCATTATGAGGTGTTATTAGAGAAAGAGAGAGAGTGAGACAACTTATGCTTGGGAATACTTAATTAAAGATCTCGTGTTGATTAGCCAAGTGATGTCTGTCTGGGCTGCGCCTTCTTGATATGTTAAGCAACTGGGTTTGTTCATTACTTTCACTTCATTATTCACATTCTAGGTTTAAGATGTGATGTTTTTGCATGCTAAATAATATTACACACACACACACACACACACACACACACACACTGTTTTAAGGTGAGGTTGTTGACCGCATGCCCTTATCCCCACGAGGGGCGACCCTCCACATGCGTCTAACTAACCGATACGGATTTAATTAGTTAGATCAACTAATGCCTCTTGAATTTTCCAAGAAAATGCCTAAACCACCTCTCTCTTCTGGGACGAATCTTGGGAATGCGGCTGACCACCCATTTCTCTCTCTCTCTCTCTCTCTCTCTCTCTCTCTCTCTCTCTCTCTCTCTCTCTCTCTCTCTCTCTCAAAGGTGTTTAGCTTCCACTTTCCAACTAGTCTTTATGGGATGGGGTTGCCTGCCCCATGATTGCGGGTCAACATAATTGACTAAATAACAAGAATATGGATCACTGGTTAAAGTAAGAAATAATGGAATTTAATGGGATGGGCATCAAGCGGTTCGGTTTACACGGTAATCGAATCCGTGACCTGTTAAGATATATATATATATATATATATATACATATATATATATATATATATATATATATATATATATATATATATATCATACATACATATATATATACATATATATATATATATATATATATATATATATATATATATATATATATATATATATATATATATGTATATGTGTGTGTGTGTGTGTGTGTGTATAAACATATGTATGTATATAGAAATAATCAACACATATTTGGGGATATTTCCCCTCTTATGCAGTTCCTATTGAAGTTAATGGCATTATTTGCAGAGACTATTTTTTTGTCTAGACCCTGATGTAGAGACTGATTCAAAATCTATCTAGATAAATAAAAAATGAAAATAAAAAAAAAATTTAAACATGCTTTTATTAAAATGCACTAAAAAGTAACAAATAATTTCTTGATCGTGTTCGTTGGAAGGGAAAGTGGGAAGGGGATTGGTGGGGAAAGGGATGGAAGAGGGTAGGGGAGGGGGGGAAGAGGGGAAGGGGAGGGGGATGGAAAAGGGAAGAGGAAGGGGATGGAAGAGGGAAAGGGAAGGGGATGGAAAAAGGAAGGGGAAGGGGATGGAAGAGGGAAGGGGGAGGGGTGATACAGAAGATAGATTCTACCGATTCAAAGAACTTGTGAAAAATCCCAAGAGTTTCATACGAATCCTGAGATACTGGGAGAGGTCATTGTAGGGTCACTAGAGGTCACTGCTGACCTACTGATCATGTAAGGTTGTATTGTTACCGGGATTGAGTAACCATGCAAAATTTCAAGTCCATCGGACGAAGGGAACAGGTTGAAAATTGAGTTACAAGATTTGACGACAGACAGGCACAGACAGACAGATGCAGAAGTCAAGTTAAATAAAAGCATGTAATAAAAAGATAATCTCTGCAAATAATGCAATTAACTTCAATAGGAATTGTATATATACTTACATACATACATTTTATAATATTTTATAATATATATATATATATATATATATATATATATATATATATATATATATATATATATATATATATATATATATACTGTATATACATGCTCTCACACACACACACACACACACACATACTTGAATGCGTTGGCTCCGGAGGTGTAACCCTTCTGGAATATTTTGGACGATGTTATTAGGACCATTTCTTGGCCCACTGCTATTCAAGGACCTTCTGTGCCGACGGCCACTGCCATTTTTTGTCGTCTAACGTCCAGTGACCGACTGGGACCAGTG
>NC_089760.1:29285000-29367500 GCF_040412425.1 Macrobrachium rosenbergii
ATGGCTCTGACCGTTTTGTTTACGTCACCCTTAAGGGATTCGACGACAGGCAACGCAGGTGATGACATTCTTGCAAGTCCCGTATCGTTGTTAGCTGAACCTGCTTCCTCCAGGCTCTCGAGGGCATTGATGAGGGAACCCAACCCTTCATCCAGTTTGAGTGCTTGTTCTTTCAGGGCCATCACGCACATACAAGGATCTAAATAAACAAGGTATTGTTAGTAAGCCAACTACTACTATTACTTATATTATTATCTTTTTCATCGTTAAGACAAAGCTTAGTTTTATGAAATAAATGCGAAATTTTCTCCTTTTCTTCGTTTTGTTTTGTTTCAAACACTTTCCAGACTTGAGGAACTTGAACCGAAGAAACTGGAACTAGATTTCCTGCCTGTTATTTCATGGAACGAAAACCCTTAATCTCTTACCCTGATCGGAGTTAGGTGCTTCTGGTTTCCCTCCTCCTCCTGTGGCGAACAGAAAAGAAAAAGGGACCGATAAGTCTTCGTACTAAATATATATGTCAACAATAATCAGAAAGCAAATTTAGCAAAAGCGGGAAAGCCAGAACACTAAGCAAATCAAATTTCAAACGTGAGAGAAATGCATATATATGTATATATGTATATATATACATATATATACACATATATTTATATAATACATGTGTATATATATATGCATGTATGATATATTTACATATATATATATATATAATATATATATATATATATATATATATATATATTTATATATACATGTATATATATATATATGTATATATATAAGTATATATATATATGTATATATATATATATATATATATATATATATATATATATATATATATATATATATATATATATATATATATATATTTTATATATAATATATATAATACATATATATACTGTATATATATATATATATATATATATATATATATATATATATATATATATATATATATATATATATATATATATATATATATTATTAGAAACACAATTTCTTACAGAAAATCCAAGACATCTTCCATGATCTTAAGGCGAAATATTTCTAGTTTATCACTAATTTTCTTAGGGCACAAAATGCACATCTGTCTTATGAAGAGAAGAATAATACAAAAATGAATCCTGCCTGAATGATAGTACTAGATATTAATTCCTTTCGCTCTAAAGCGCAAAGTTCAAACGAAAATCTCAGAGAGGTTTGATGTATAACAAACCTTTCTGCTCAGTGAACATGAATTAAGTATAGAACAAATATATTCCTTACCTTTTTCACCGTGGACTACTTACGCTTACGTTTTCGTACAAAGGTGTAGAGATAGAGTCAAAAGGTAATAGAATTATTTTGTGGTTGGTAACCAGTGATGGAATTCAGTTGCCTTGGGGAGAAGCTGTTAGGTGTAGAATACCGCTTGTAAAGGACGCTCTGTGGCAGTTGGTGGGATTCTTGTCTCTTGAGAGACACTGACAGATACTGCAAGATAGCTTCGCCTGGTTTACTGCATCATGACGAAGCAGCTGAAATGAACTGGGTTCCGACTCTTGAGAGCCATTACCAAATAAGAGCTACTTTCTCGGAGCCCTTTTGGAAAGTGACATCAACGTTGCTCTGTTTCATGATGGAGTCACCGAGTCGTTGAAACTTCTGGACACCAGCTCTTGAGGGTCCACACGAGAGAGACGCGTCTTCAGTGGCTTGCTAATGCTTGTCTTCTGACGGAGTATTGGTAGAACTGAGTATTTAAGCTCCGCTGCTTTTACACCTACATAAGATTGAAGAGAACAGGTGTTATGGTAGTTCAGCCCCAAAAACCATTAGCCCCTCCCTCTTCGTGGAGAGAAAATGGAAAGGATAAAAGAAAAAACAACAACAGAGGCAAAATGATTACAGAAAGTTAATAAACAAAGTACAATTCGGTTAGAGTATATGTTTACATATATATATATATATATATATATATATATATATATATATATATATATATATATATATATATATATATATATATATATATATATATATATATATGTGTGTGTGTGTGTGTGTAATTCCCCTTGGTTGTAAGTTATTTGAATGTGAAAGTGAATTTGATATATATATATATATTGATATATATATATATATATATATATATATATATATATATATATATATATATATATATATATATATATATATATATATATAAATATGTATGTATGTGTGTATGTATTTGTATATATATGTAGATATATTGAAATGGTTGTAGCTGAAGGCTCTGGAAACTTACCTTGGGCAGGCAAAATCTAACTCTAATAATCGGCTCAGTTAATACCATATACAAAAGGAGTTTGGCTGAGGACCTTCTTCAGAAGGGGGAAGTTATTAGGTAAACATTTAGGTTTCACTTAATTAATTGTATTTAAATTAGAAAAACACATATCAGAAGAATGGAAGCATAAATAAGGACAAGGAGACGTAGTCCTGTCGTATAGTAAGATTTACAAACAAATGGTTAATTCTCTGAAGAAACTCAAAGGGGGCCCGCTTCAAAGTGCATCACAGGGGAGAGGAAACAGTGGTTATGCACACAAAATGATAACAGGTCCACAGCAGGCTAACTCTTATCTGCAATCGAGAGCACACGTGGTTACTTAGCCGCAGGAAGGTGCTTTGGTCCAGGAATCGAGGACATGCACAGAAGTGCCTAGAAAAGGACTTGGTTCCGATAACTGTAATTTTACACAATTACGTTACACTTTCTTCACTGATTCGTAAATGAATATAACTCAAAATAAAAGCACTTTAGGTCTTGCTATGGGTGCATCACACTATGAAAGGAAATGGAAAAACAGGAAAAGATTTACAGGGATGTGACAGCCATAAGAAACTTGACTCTGGTGCATTACCTTCGTTGGGAGATGGATTCCTTGTCTTTAGGGGCACCAGCAATGAAGGGTAGTGTGAAAGGGGCTCACTACAAAAGTAACTCAGGCTCTAGACAGCCACGGGGAACAGCAAGGGGCAGCTCATGGGACCAAGAGGGAGGATGGAAGTGTCCCATTAAGGTTCCAGCATCTTCTAAGGATGATCTGTCCGTGTGACGCCCTTTTATCTTGTTGGAGGATTATGATCCTGATCTTTGTAGATGGTGCTGTATGGTGGTGGGACCCCGTTTTCTATGCGGGTCATGACGTGGGATGTGGGGTCCTCTTTGCCCAGGTGTTCAAGATGGCACCAGACACATGGGTCAGTTGCTAGGTGTGGTTGTCGCTTTCTCTTTTGACTTGTCTCCTCTGCCAGCTTTGCCTCAGGCGGGATTAGCTTCTCTGACAGAACAGTACCTGAAATCAAGGTCTATGGGCAGTCACTTGGACAAAGAAAGGGATCAAGGGCTTACCCAGAAGGGTAGTGGTGAGAGGAGTGGATAGGGGTGAATCTTGCCAACAGCTAACCTTTTACTGTTTAAATTAAAACAATAGGCATTGTTTCAATAGAACGATAAATGCTCTTTTATTGTGTCTTTACTCCAGCCTGGAGGATGAGATGGTGTGTGCGAGGTTTACCTCATTACAATAGATATATATATATATATATATATATATATATATATATATATATATATATATATATATATATATATATATATATATATATATATATATGTGTGTGTGTGTGTGTGTGTGTTTGTGTTTGTGTTTGTATGTGTGTGTGTGCATGCACGTGCGTGTGTGTGTGTGTGTGTGCATGCGTGCAGTTGTAATAGACACAGTGATCTCATAACAATTTCCTCATACTTTAAGTTTAGGTTAACCTAACCATAACCTAGTATGCGTAGGTTTGAATCCCATCACGTGAGTTAGAGTTTCTTTATTGGCCCCTCATTTAGATCCAAGGCTTTTTAGAGACCACGAGCCAGGTGTATAGAAAATGATTTTAGCAAATTATATGTGTTGCCTGATAAAGAATTAAAAGATAAAATATTGTGTTAAAAAAAATTCGAAAGAAGTAAAATTTTCTTTACGCAGATGCAACTGAATATTTCAACAATTCATTATTATGTTTACTATTCAGATGGTAACCATGAGGGATCCGATAATTTTGTTAAGCCCAGCAGAACAATTTTGGGTCATTACAGCTATTTTTCATCCAGACAACATGGGACATTCTGTTCACATACATATATATACATTTATATGCAGTGTAAATATATATGCATATAATATATGTATATATGTGTAAATATATATATATATATATACATATATTATATATATATATATATATATATATATATATATATATATATATATATATATATATATGTATATATATATATATATATATATATATATATATATATATATATATATATATATATATATATATATATATATATATATTTACACACACACACACACATATATATATATATATATATATATATATATATATATATATATATATATATATATATATATATATATATATATATATATTATTATATATATATATATGAATGACATTGTCGCTTCTAGAAAGTTGAATCTGTAATAGGAACAATTTGGCCAGCAGAAACTTCAGCATTTTCAGTTATACATTAATTTATTTCCATTACCTACGTTTCGGGATACAAATCCCATCTTCAGGGCTAAAAACGGAGAAAATTGAAAATCCAAACCCGGTAGGGTGTCTTTGAACTTGAAGTGGCTTCTGATTTTTAAGGGGTTCTTGAATTGCCTAATAGACCATTCGTCCATTCTACCTTCTCGCCTGTTTGTGTTTGCCTTCCCTTGTGTCAAAAAATAAATAATAATTTATTCAGTCTTTTACATGCTTCTGTGCCGGTGAGTTCTCGTCTCGATGTTTTTTGCTTTTTACTTTTTTTGTAGTTATATACAAAAATTTTTGCTTGTTAGGATTAATATTAAACATACTTTTTTTGTCTTTAGGAATAATGTAATTTCTCAGATATTCACTTGTGATTTTTGTGTTAATGTTCCGGTTTTCATTTTTGTTTTTTCCTGAGTGTCATTATGCTTATAGTAGCTTTGATCTTTATGTTAATTTCGTGTTTAATTATTTGCCATTTTGCTTTCATCTAGAATTTAAAGGTCATTGATGTACTGATTGTTATTCATTGTTTTAAAGAATAATTTACTACTGTGTTCCATTTTAGTCTGATTTCTGATGTATGGAGTTTCAATCTTCTCCGTTTTTAGCCCTGAAGATGGGATTTGTATCTGGAAACGTAGGTGATGGAAATAAATAAATGTATAGCTGAAAATGCTGAAGTTTCTGCCAGCCAAACTGTTCCTATTAAATATATATATATATATATATATATATATATATATATATATATATATATATATATATATATATATATAGAGAGAGAGAGAGAGAGAGAGAGAGAGAGAGAGAGAGAGAGAGAGAGAGAGAGAGAGAGAGAGAGAGAGAGAGAGGGAGGAATAGCCTTCGTTAACCAAAATAGATACATGAAAAGGAAGAACGTGTAATCCGGTAGTATCGCTTAAACTCTGCATAATCATGACTTCCGAGATTACTTCTAAAATTTCAGTCATAGCGAAAAGTGCGTACAATACACGTTTAAGTAGTAAGTACGATCTTCTAACAAGATGTACTGTATTACGAGTCGGTGCGTCACAATGCTAGGCTCAGCCAACTTTTTTTTTTTAATGAAGAGGCCGATAGGACGGCAACCCAATGCCAGTCAACAAGACTAAAAGAGGAAATAAAAGAAGAAGGAAGAAGGCAGGATATAGCCTTCAAGGAAACGATAGGTGCGGTTTTTGAAGTACGCAGGTCAATAAGAAAGGAGGAAAACGGAGATAGGGAGAGAGTTCCAAAGAGAAATAAACGGTCGCAGAATCGTGCTATCCGAGAATTACTAGTTTCCATAAGGAAGAAGTAGCTAGACAGGTGTAACGAAGATGCCTTGCCGGGAATCGCGATTGCCTAGGTATTCCAGGATTCCTGTCGATACGTCAGTGTAGTTTTATGACTGATGGTTGGTAGACAATTTTTATTTCAGTCAGTCATTTTCGTAAATATTGTATCTCTATTTCAATGTCGATGGTCACGACTGTCCTCATTATATTTTTTAACAGTCAATAATAATTCGTTTAAGTTTGCGAATAACTTCTGCGCAGGTCGGAATGCCATGGGGCGTTGAATCTGAATTTCCAATTTCAAAGGGAATGCGCTCCCAGTATCTAACAATCATTTGCAGATGCAAACAATATATTTTCCTAGCAAAACTTCAGCCAGTAGATTGACGTGCCTTTTTCATGTGAGACAGTCATAAGTTGCTATCGTTGTTATTCAGATGATAAACTCTGTTTGTATGGAAAACATAAGAAATGTTCTCAACAACGACGCCTTCAAGTGACTTTTTATTGATAGGTGTGGGAAGATTTTTGATGAACGTCTCTGTAAACGAAACCATCAACATGATTCTGGCTAAGGTCTACCAGGACCTGAGGTCTACCGACCAGCTTCTGCGCCAGTGGAACATTAAAATCTTGATGGAACGCTCTCATCTCATATTACGATAGCCTGCTTTGAAGGTCAGGTAGACGATTTAACAATGGAATTTGTCATTTATTGATGACTGAACTTGTCTAATAAATCTTCCCTCGGAATCCTGTTTGGTAAGTCGAAAAGACTGAGGTCAAGGGACGTTTTTAACATGTGTGTTACAGATATTTATGCTAGGGATATTATGCTCATCGTCATTAGGATCTCGTCACTTTTTACCAGAAAACTGTAACGGGTATCATGAAAAGAAACAGTTCCGAACTACGTTAGTTTTTAGGTCCTAAAGTTTCGGCATTTGACTGGACGTTCAAGAAGAGAGCAAGAACTCTTACGAAAGTGAAAGAAGACGACAGATATATTTATATATAAATAATATGTATATGTATATATATATATATATATACATATACATATATATATACATATATTACATATGTGTATATATATTATATATTTTTATATATAAATAATATATCATACAAAAACATATGTGTGCATGTGCGGGTGGGCGGTTGTTATATAGAAACCTATTACCTCCCCCAACAAAAAAGAAACTGTGGCATCATTTATCAGTGAATGATGCAATCATTTACACTAGTTTCCCTTACCTCGTCCAGTCCTGAGGTGAACTATCACGATTTATATTGGAGAGTGGTCACAAGTGTCTGTTCCTAATGGTTTTTAAGGCCGTTGTGTCATCTTCATTGTGGAAGGAAGTTTTTAGTGCCTGGCTCAGAAAATGCCCCCATTGTTTTGAAGAATAAAGTTCTACAACTAAATCAAGAATTAAAGAGAGCTTTTTTTGGAAGAAGCTTAATATAATGACGATTGCTTGATACTTATCGTTACGGGAAAGGACAGATTAAAAAAAAAACTGCTTGAGTGAGTTATTATTGTTGCATCATTCTTCATCACTTCATTTGCAATTCTGATCATTATGATATCTGGCAAGCTTGGTTAAAAAGATTTCAAGATCAACAAAACAAACTTTGGAGAAAGTATGCGAATACATCTTCATCATGATACAAAATAGTTAGGTTTTTCAAGTAGAAGTATCACTCTAGAAAACATAGATTCCTTAAAACATTATTTATTTTGTGCCTACAGAGTGCGCAGTACGATTAAACCCAACGAGGAAGCTGTTTCCCCAACAGTAATATTTTTCCTTAAATAGATGACATAAAAGCGGAGGAGCAGCTATGGATCGTATATCATAAGAGATAGTATAAATTACTTGGCGCCAAAAAAAAAAAAAAACAATTTATCTTTTACGCTTGTGTGGGTTGAGAGAGAGAGTGTGAGAACAGATGTCAAAACCGTATCTTGTGATAGTTCACCTCACAAATGTTAACCAGTATATTTCACAATGCTCGTTTTTTTTTTTTTTTTTTTTTTTAAGTCGTAGAGCCTCGTTATCTTTCATAACGCAACGTGGCGCCCAGTCACCTTTTCGTCCTAGATAAAGTGCCACACAGACAGTCAGTTCTTGAAACCATTCTCGTATGAAAAAATTAATGTGAATATTTTTTTTTCAAAGGTTTAAAGAAGAAAATAATTTCCAGAACGTGTAATTTGTATTGCGTCAGAAAAAATAATTATGTCTTCCATGTTAATTATCTTCTTGCTTTATCTCTCCCTGATTCTTACAGTTCTTCGAAATTGTGAGCCCATTCTTCCCAATTCTTTTTTCTTTTATTTCCATCTGGTTGGGCTAGATACGGGTATTAGGTTGACCATCATCTCACCGGCCCTTGTATTAAAAAAAAGAAAAAAGATATTAATCAAATATAAATTATCATCATTTGATGCCTTCAAAAATAAATTTTCTCGATCGGGTGTCAAAAGATAAAAAAAAACAGTCATATAATACAGCTTTTACCGCAGCTGCAGAGATCTGTTGTCTCTGTTCTCCGCGTTCACTTAACTGGATTTATGAGGCTAAGTCTGTTGCATCGTGAACTGCTTCACCAAAGGAGGTCATTTCGTGAAAAGGTACCCGTCAGTGCTTGGCAATTGTGAGTTGGTCAGGCCTAAATAAAAGGAAGTTAAGCAGAGGCTTAAAGTTCTTGTTTTTAAAAACACCTGTCGCAACCTGAAATGGGTCAAAATGGGGCCTGAGTGCTCTCGGTGGATGGGCGTGCTTCCATGAAAGAACAAATCACAGGTCAGTGATCTAAGTAGGGTTTTTTCTACTAGATAAATTTAATATTTAAACGACGCAGATCCAACGCGACCAGTTAGCCGGACAATGAAACCCTTCATGCAAAAAAACCCCGTATATAAGACAAAAATATTTTCTCCAACTTAAGGAATATGAAAATTGGAACTGCTGCTGCTTTAGCTACTTCCGCATGGTATTTTTATATTCTGTACATTTCTTAGCCCTCTTTTTTTTTAATGATTATATTCCTTAACTGTCATTCTTCCTCTGTTCTTGTGGTATTTTGATACATTTCTTATCCTTCCGGAAGACGATGTAGAACTTCCTAAAACTTAACAAATCGCCACAGTGCTTTGCACTAAGTTTGAAAATTATCAGTGAAGTGTATCTAAAAGTAATTCTAATCTTAAGATCGTAATGAGCAAAGGAAATGTGTCAAAACTTTTTCATAGACGAAAAATTCTCCTTTCCTAACCCGCACAATATGTAGAATGCGACCTATTGCAAGGTTCAGTATTATTATTCAGTAGATGAAATCTATTCATATGGAACAAGCCCACAGGGGCCATTGTCTTGAAATTCAAGCTTCCAAAGGATATGGTGTTCATTAGGGAGAAGTAAGAGGAAGTAAAGGGAAATACAGAAAGAAGAAATCCCACTTATTAAAAAAAAAATCAATAAATAGATAGATAGATAAAAGTGTATTAAAGCGCAAGAAGAATAGTATTAGGGTAGTAATGCATTGCATTATCTCTTGAACTTCTGAAGTTCCAACTGCTTAAAAATAAGTTTTTCAGCAACTTTGGAGAGAACAGGGAGAATAGAGATTGGCCTGTAGTTACTGCAGTCTACAGATATGCCAATTTTTGGAACAGGCACTGTATTACTATAAAGTTTGCGCTCATCCACAAAGATACTACGTCGACAAAAAAAAATCCATAAAATCTAGTAATCTTGGAAGACAACACACTAGAAACCTTTTTAAAAAACAAAGTGAAGAAACCATCAGAATCTTCTCAACCCCAGCTATCAAGATTATCGAGAATTTTCTTAACATCCCTGGAGCGAAATGCAAAGAAGAGGTTCAGGATGACAAGTATCAGGGAGAGGGACATCCTCAGCTGATTTCTTAGCTTCAAAAGCTCGATGAAGCAGGCCAGCCTTTTCCCTAGGGCCAGTAACCAATATGCCATCATCTGTTGGTAGTGGTGGAATGGAAAACGAGCCTGACCCAAAGATAGATGATTCCAATTTGGTTCACCACAGATGAGGCTGAGTAATTCCTTCAAGGTTCCTCTTCAAGGAATTATTGTAATTTCCCTCAGCTGTACGGTAAGTTCTATTCCCAGCACGGCGAGACTCGACAAGAATGGTGTAATTGTCATTTGAACAATTTTGTCTCCCTACGTTGAATTTGGTCAGTATGTCATGGTAGGCTCGTCTACATGTACCATCAAACCATGGCTGGTCATTTGTCCAAAATTTGATGACCTTTCTAGGGACATATTAAAATAGCCATCAGCATTTCATTTAACTTCTTGGGATCAGGATCTAATATAGCAACTGAAATATTAAGTGCCTTACAAGCTTCAATAATGCGATCCCGGTCGGCTCTGAATTTCAACCAGACCGTTTTTCCAGTGGTGAAATTAGGAATATACTGATTGACAGATGTGTAATAGGTGGTTGTTTAATCAGTGAGACTCGGTTTCTCATTTTCTTGTTTACTACAAAAATAGTAACGGGGTGCTGGTTGAGATGAGACCAGCGTCTCCCCCGTGAACCCCATTCTCAGTCACGCTATTTCACACAAGCTCCACGCACCCAGGGTTAGGGTTTTCCAAACTGTCACAAAAGATCAATTTAACAACATAGTTTATACTAAAGATGATACAGAGGTCACTGGAACATGATGATAAAATAATTGTGTTATAACATCTGAGTATTTTTCAAGATAATAAAAGGACAATGTGGCAACATCATTTTACTTATGTGTTCTCATATGTTCTCTTCTTGTCAAGAGGGCAGACCATGTAATACTCTTCCTGTAACACGTCCAGACTTTGTCTTCGGTATTCTTTCAACTTTGTAAAACAAAGCATATCACGTTGTACGGTCCGTATAATCATATCTACAGAGAAATTATTATGTCCATCTCAGTGGCGCAATGATCAGAAGTGCATGTATATTCGTAGACCTAGGACTTGGCAATAGCTCGAACTTCTGTGTATATGAGGTCTAATATATTACCAGAAATGTGCGTGGGTAACTGTTGGTCTCTTCACAAGTTAGTGACGTTAACGCCACGCTCAAACGTGCTCTTATATCAAGCATTGGCTTGAAATAAGCATGTAGGTGAACAGTAAACTACTACACAACCAATACACTGACTTTTAAAAGGTGGCGAAATATTGAAAGCATTCGGGAAACGCATATATACCTGTACGTTACATGCACTTACGCAGGCATATCATATTGTCTTGTCCTCTTCAGGTTAGGCTGAAATGACGTTCCTAGAGTTTCACAAAGATTGTAGTAAATTGAACATAAGACCACTAACCTTTTAACAAGCGAGCACAACAGCGAACTTTGACTGTAATTAGATAAATCAGATATATATATATATATATATATATATATATATATATATATATATATATATATATATATATATATATATATATATATGTATGAAAAAATATATACGTATTAAGATGCTCTGCAAAATTAAAGAACGCATGTTTTTGTGGTTAGATTTCTTCTCAAATGGTTGAGACTTCTTACCTGATCAGTTGTTGAGGCAACGTTGTCTATAACAATGCAATGAAGACTTGGCCATTGAGATACTTGTCTTCCTTCCCCTTACTGTAAAAAGGGGCATGACCATCAGATAAAGAAGACCTAGCTTGACTTGAACCAGAGAAGTAAGTTGTCTTGCCTATAGATGCATCTCAGGAATTAACATTTAGTTTGTCGTAATTCGTACAGAACACACACACACACACACCACCTAGGTGAGGGTAATAACGCGGCGGATTAAATCCCTCTGGATGTAGGTACCTAATATTTAATCTAATTTCAAATGGATAACAACAGAATAAGCATCCTGTGAACATTTTTGGAAAGCACCAAGTAGGGCAAAAATTCAATGGAAAGTTGGTCATTCATTTAAATAGTTCAAAACTAATGTTTGCGTCCTAAAATTCCTTAAGCTTGTGAGGTGTAGCTTTCGATGAAAAAAAAAAAAACTTATCTGTCTTTTAAAGACAACATTGCACATACAAATTATATAAATAATCATGTCAGGCTTTGTAGTCCAACAGGTAGTTCCTAGAAGTCGTGAACTATATTTTGAGAGTCGAGTCAACTGGTTTGATCCATTCTTCAGTTATAGAATGTAGAGTTCCCTCATTTCGTCAGCATGTCCTGAATCAGTTTAACCTTGCTTCCTCTTGAATGGAGGATGTGTCGTCAATTATGAAGAGAGACCTCTTAACACGCTTTTCGTATGGTGGTCAGCCTTGATTTAGAGAGGCTTACTTTTCTCAGCCTCGTTACTTTAAAATCATCATCTATTATTTTCTTTCTTATTTTAAAGGCTTCTGTGCCAGTTGGTAAACTGCTACAGATATCGGACAGGAACGTATATACCTTTTAATAATGTCAGCATAGCCTATTCTGACATAATGCCGTATGGAGGCCACCAGATAAACCAACCATCGCCATTGGTTAGGAAAGCTTGTGTTAAGTTCCGACACCTGATGTTCTAGATCCGTGCCCTTGAGAGAAACACATGCGCAGAGGGACTTAAACGCCTCCTCGAAATTTATATTTTGACTGTATTATTAAAAGAAATAGACAGCGGCGATGATGATCGCTAACCCGCAACTTGAAAAAATAAAAATCTCCCTAGTTCATCTTCAGTAAGACTGCGCAAAGAAATTTAGTCCGCGTCAAATTGAAGTTGCCCTCTCTCTCTCTCTCTCTCTCTCTCTCTCTCTCTCTCTCTCTCTCTCTCTCTCTCTCTCTCTCTCTCTCTCTCTCTCTTTGCTTCACACCTGACCTCCCACGGAAATCGCTAATTGCTATACATGACATTCCCTTTTATTACACCTGTCATTAAATGAAAATGTTTCTTTTCCTTTTAGGTTTCAAGAGTAAATTGGCTTTAACTTCATCAAACCCTCTGTTGTTACCTTAATTACTTAGGCTATTATTGTCATCTTTTCAGAAAGCTGCTGTGTTTTATTTAGCTTTGATAATTTTATCATATGAAAGGGTACAATTAATGACTGTAATAATATATATATATATATATATATATATATATATATATATATATATATATATATATATATATATATATATATATAGCTAGGAACAATTTAGGGTCATGAAAGTGGAAAAATTGGAAAAAGTCAGTAGCCATTATATCTGCATACTCCTTAATGATACAGCTACGTTTGTTGAAACTGCACAGTGGATCTTATTGTAATTAATCAGTTGTATTCAGTTATAGCACGAACAAGAAATGAGAACATGAAACCAGCAAGGATAGGAACCCCATGAAGATAATAAAATATAAAACATTATTGAATTGATTATCCGTCAACTTTATCGTTATGTGGGGATATGTTACCAAACTAAGGACGGCAGGGTAGGGGATGGGGGCGTTATTGAAGTCGTGGGTCCGGTAAAAGGTGCATGAAACAGCATAAGTTTAAGGACATGAGAACTTCTGTGAGATTAATTCCATGTCAGTATCACGCTCTGCTATTTCCTGTTATCTAGAGTGAGATCAGAATTTTATTTTTACCAGTAAAAAAGCTACTCTTATTCAGAATTAAGTATTGTGATAACTTTGGTAGCTTCCATAGTAAGTGATTATTACATTTATGATTGCAGAAGTGTCTCAACTGGTAGTTGAGGTAAAAGATGAGCACAAAACGCATTACTCCAACCAACTTTTTTCTTTCTTTCCTTCACTGTTTTTAAAGACTGTCTTGGGAACTTTCGTCTGGAAATTACTCCGTCATATCATGGAGTTAGCAAAATACATTAGTTGGGTTTATATTGGTCTACAAAAGCTTATCTGAGATGGATAAAAGTAATTTCTAAGGGAATCAAAAGACGACTTGTAAACGTCCTTAAAAGATCAATTGCAACTAGAAGTGTGATCTTGTAAAAAAAAAATACGGAAAGTTTGTACTGTTGCTCTCCCTCACTGTATTATCAGTGCATAAATTGTGACTTTATATTTACTTAGTGGTACACCTAGTGCACTTTATAGATGTGCTCACGATGTAAATGACTATCATTCTGAAATAGACATAACTAAAACACGTGTTGTTTGAATGGAGGAACTTACATTTTCAAAGCTGGAATTTTTAGCAGAACCTGAAGCGTTAGGTTAAATAATTTTATCATTAACTCTTTTGTTCTGTTGTCTCTTTGGCCCAAAGCAGTTTTGCCTTAGTCCATTTCTCCTATTTTACAAGATTGAAGGTTATGCTCATTGATTTCTAACTTTATAAGGTTACCGTATACTCCAAGTTTTGGAGAATTTTTTTCACATTTAATGCCCCCAAAAAATACTAACATCTGACCTGTTAAAACTGACCCGTCCTTCAGTTTTATAATAATTATTTGTAGTTATTCAGCGTTTGCAGAAAAGCTTTATGAATAATACAGTTACTCATCAATTTTCAGCATATACGTTTTCTTTAAGATTTAGTTCACATTCATAGAAAATGGCATGTGTATGTGTATGAATGGGGCGCAGTAGAAGAATATTCAATATGAATCTTTCATGGGAAATTTCATCAATCATGCACAAGTAACTCTTTCAGTCCTGGCAACATTAATATATTTGATTTACAAAGCTTCATAGATTGCAAAGGCTAGTAGATGGCAAAATAAGATAAAGAAAATTTAGAGTATCATATTGCCTGAATGATCACCTAGGCCTAGTCATTGTTGGGCACAAATGATAGATTAGGCAATTTCTTAAATTCTTTCATGTTCCATTTTGGTAATGTAAACAACATTTATTCGGTAAAATTTTACCTGGTAAAACTATAGAACAGCTCCGCACGGGCTATTACCTTGAAAATTGAATTTTCCTATACTTTCAGTGTTGCTGATGAAGGCGGTGGTTTTTATTTTCGATCGATGGGTGGGGACCCTTTGGGAACGCAGAGTTTTGGGTAGGGAAAATCACTGGGAGAAAGACTAGACTGTCATGTCGTTATGGAATGGTTCTGCGCATGGAATGGAACCATATGTTCAAGAAGGGAGTGGCTAAGGACACCAATCATAAAAAGGAACTATACTAACCTAACGTACCCAAACCTAACCTAACCTAGTTGGCTGTGCTACTTAGCTGGTGGGCCCGGGTTAAGGAAACTCCACTTTTTACCAAAACTTCCCTCATAACACTGCTCGTGCATGATAGCATTCCAGGAAGGCCAACATACAATTACATATCACTTCTGAGGTTAATTATAGTTGACCAACAAAAATTTACGGTGAATTCTTGATAAGCTACCAAAATATAGACAGTCCCCGGTTTACGACAGGTCTGGCTTACGACGTTCCGAGGTTACGACACTTTTCAAATATATTCATTAGAAATTATTTCCCGGTTTACGACGCATGTTCCGGGGTTACGACGCATCGTATGCCAATCTGACGGAAGAAATATGGCTCCAAAACGGCAGAATAATAAAAATTTGGAGGCTTTTTTGATGAAAAACTCAATAAAAATGCAGTTTACATCGTTTTCAATACACCCAAAGCGTTAAAAGTAAGTTTTTCTTAGGATTTTTGACGATTTTTTGGTTTACGACGCAGCATAAAAATGGAACCCAGTCGTAAACTGGGGACTGCCTGTACTATAGAAAAAGTCAATTTCCAAGGTAATATCCCATGCAGAGTTGTTCTATAGTTCTGCATTTTACCGTAAATAGGCTTTCCCTATCTGTGAATTAGTAGTGGGTAGTTTTTCCAAGTATACATCATTTTATACTCTTGCCACGATGAATAGATCTCTCTGGCGAGGCTTTTAAAGCTGCCCTGTTGCCAGTTTTACGAAAACAGGCAACTGACATGTGTGTGACAGACCTTTAAATGTCTTCGAGACAAACCCTGAGGCTATACTTATAAGATTTTCGGGGCTTTTGATTTCCAGGTACTTTAATCTCCTTCCTACTCCACCCTGCTCTCTCTCTCTCTCTCTTTTCTAAATCTTACAGCTTTTTTTTTTTTTTTTTTACATATGATCACCTTATCTATTTTGTCAGTACTTGTAGATAGGTGTACATTTATCATTATTACACAATTAGATACTTAAAAGTATTTAATTAATGCTATAGAAATAGGTGATATATTTCTTGTTCATTTTTCAAATTACGAATTAAAATAAACTTCTTTGTCGCCTATATGTTATCTATAACGAAGAGTGACGACCATCTTGAGTTTTAAAATACTATTTTTTTCAATCAAACTTTTTTTCCACACCACCACTAAGGTAAAAGTCAAAGTGCGTTTTTTTTGAGAGAGAGGTTTCCCCTGTAGGCCTAATACTCTTTTTTATATATAATTTATTCAGAAAACTCGTCATCAGAGCTATCAGCTATGTTGATGACAAAACTGTCAACCAACTTGTCTACAGCCACATCTTGCCGGGCATCCTCTTTTTGAATTTTCTCTACGTGCCCCACTGCATTCTTCCAGTTTTCCGCCGTAACATTATTCAGTGCTTCTTGCACTAAAATTTTAAGGTCTGCCAGTTTGAACGTATTCTTTTTCGCTATATAAGACTTCACTTGAGCCCATATGAGCTCAATAGGGTTGTATTGACAATGGTACGGTGGTATACGTACTACCCTATGCCCTGCTTCAGCTGCAATTTCGTCAATCTTATACTTTTTTCCCATGCTATTAATACGTCGTTTATAGAGTTCATACAGCTCAATTTTCAGCAAATCATCACTTGGCTCTTCGCCATTCTCTATCAACCAATGCTTTATGTTTTCTTTCTTCCAAGATGAGGTTGGATGCTTTTCCTGTTGCATAGAATGGTATGATGCGTTGTCCATCACGATTGCACATTTGGGAGGGTTGTTCGGTAGCAACTGATTTCTAAACCATTTTTCAAAAACTTCAGCATTCATCTGTTTATGGTAGTCCCCATCATTCCTAGCTTGAAAAACCAGTTCTGCATTGTTGACAAAACCATCTTCTGTTCCTGCAAATATATAGAATTATCAATCGGCTTCCTTTACCGGTGGGAGGTTTTACCCCCGTAGCCTGCTGGGATGATAAACCTGTCCAACACTTTTGAACAGTGTAATTTTGATTGACCCAAGTTTCGTCGAGATACACGAATTTCAGCCCTGACTCCTTGTGAATATTACCGTGACCACCAAAAGTGCTCCCTAGAGAGAACCTACGCGGCTTATCCTTGGATTTAAACGCACGAGGATCTGTGTGTGAAATACTGGCAACGCCACCAAAATGAGATGCCATATTGATAGAAAATCTGATTCCGTTTCTTGTTATTGCGTAAAAAACCATTATCAATCGTGAACCTATGTCATAGACTTGGAATTCTGCGTAACGAAAAAGATTTTATTTGATATCTGTAATGGGAGAAATGGTTTTATCTCTCTGTTGTTGTTATACATTTGGCAGATATGCCATACCTGTGAAGACCCAAACAGCCCCACCGGAGAGCTCTCTTCATTTTAGAAATAGTATAGTCAAATTATTCTTCACATATGCACATTCTAAATGAAGGTATGTGGAGATGTCAGTTTACTTTGGTATTTTTATGTGTGAGATAAGGGCATGGAGGGTAAGGTTGTGCATTGCCCAGCCATTCATAGAGATGTTTACCCAGATTACAAGCTTCAACATTTCAGTTGGATGTTGAGTTAACCCCTGTGCCTGAGCTGTCACAGACTATAGACTATTACCCTACTCTTAGGGTTTTCTACTCACAGGTACTCTGCTGGGATTCATGACCTATTCTGTCCCCAAGTAGTCTCCTTGATCCAATGGATCTTCAAAGCTGGGACTCAAACTTTTTGACTTATCACCTCCCATTCAACTCTCTCACTGTGTTATCATTTTACATTAATGACTGAGGAGAGCATTTACTCCCTATTGATGGGTCAGAGGCATGGATGTGTGAACAGTTGAATCTAGCTGTACTGCTGCTTATGTCTTCAAAACATCTTGTCTGAGGGGGATTCAAAACTGTGAATAAATCTAATTAAGACTGGTGATTTATATAAAAAATTTTTCTAAGACTGCTGAGCTTGTAAAAAAATTTTGTTTTACATTAAAACATCTTAGTTTTTGGGTTAAAATACTGTATTTATTATCACATCATTTACCATACAACCAACGGAACCTTGAAAGCAAAAAGACAAAAAAAGAATAAAGATTCCTCTGTCACAACACTTCCTAGTGTTTGTGACTGAGGGAGACTGTACCAAAGGAAAATGACTTCTTTACTGTGCTTAATTAAACTTCACAGCAATTTCACATAGTGGAAACACGACATACCCAAATGAATTCACATAGTTTAAGCTTTCTACAAAAGTTTCAAATATGCAAAATTTCACAAACTTGAAGTATAAAAGATGAAAACTTAAGGGCTGCTTTTGGCAAATTATTTGAAAAATAAACTACATGATGGGTACAAATGCAGATGGCAACACTGCGTATATATTGCAGTATGTGTACTGTATTGGATTTTAAAGTTGGCACATTCAAAACACGCACCACAGCATACAAAGCCACTCCACTACATTACATCAATTATAAAAAGTAAATCTCAGTACTGTCTCACTTGAAAAGAAAAGGCAAATTGTTCAATGGCATTAACAAGAACTGACAGAAACTGCATTAACAACAGAGTTTACTCACAAAGTGCATATTAATAAATATGTACAAAATATCTACTTTGTGCAATAATAATACCTTTAGCATATAAAATATACTTTCTCACAAACAAATACTGTAAAAACGCTATCTACTTTCCATTCATATACAGTGTATCAGTCAATAACACATACAAAGGATAAAGAATGTGTTTATTAAAAAACCTCTGTTAACTTTAGTACATTTCATAAAATTAACAAGACTTGCACCGGGATAACAAAGAATATATGTATATATTTGCATATATATTTTACATACATATTTATGTATACCTTAAAGGCATGGCATTGGAGATAGTACTGTACACAGTAATTCACAATGATAGATGTCATCTTAAGATGAAACCTGTTGCTTTGAGCATTCAGAAATAACAGAAGCACATGTAAACTGAAAGCAGAACTGCTTAATAACTGTGAACCACAACTATGTTGCAAACCTTTAAGGTTATAATTATATTGCTAAATAAG
This sequence comes from Macrobrachium rosenbergii, assembly GCF_040412425.1. Taxonomy (NCBI): domain Eukaryota; kingdom Metazoa; phylum Arthropoda; class Malacostraca; order Decapoda; family Palaemonidae; genus Macrobrachium; species Macrobrachium rosenbergii. Next base: position 29,304,132 of record NC_089760.1, read on the forward strand.
TGTCTGAATGACATTTTTTTTTTGAGGGCCAACCTAGAGACTACAGTAACACCCCATCTAAGGTCACATGAAATAACAGTATAAAATAAACCAATTGTAGTCATTATAGATTCTCAATAATTTGGATGTGGTAGGTCAATTACAACACAATCATGCATCTGTGGAAAACAATTATCTTTCATTGAAGACTGATGTCAATTAGCCTGGATTTGAGATTATGAATAAAATAATATACAGAATTTCATCCATATAAAATTTATAGACTGAAAAACCAACTACTGTACTCTGCACTTTGCTCATATATAGCTAGAAAAGCAAGTTACCCAGCTGTGGCATTAATTGTTACCATACAAACTTCCTGCCAAAGTGGTATTAGCAGAATCAACAACGGTTAAAAATCCTAGACTGCTTGCCCAGTGGGGTACCACTTGCATGGCACGTTGTAGATGAAACTTTAGGTTCTTTGCTGTGTCTTGTCAAACCAACTTATAAATAACCTTGAATAAGTGATAAGAAATTCTAATCAAACAAAAATGTAATGCGACTGGAAAACTAGTGTTTCTTTTAGCAATTTTAACATCCCTTAGCAAATCAAGTTAAAAATATAACCAGGCAAACTGGTCAAGATTCCATGACTTTTAATGTTGATGTAAGTAACTTGCAGCATTCTAATCTTCATTAAAGCCACTGTATTATCCTTGTTTCAAATTCTATTGCAAGTGTCCTCTTTTCACTAGGTAACAACCCTCATATTTAACACAAACAGCTCACAACCAGACAATGTACTGTCTGTTACAAATATGGGCAAGAAGTTGAATATTTCCATAAGTAACAAAACAACTAATGTTTTTTACTATTTTCATACATACACCTACATTAAACTTGTAAAAATTAATTAATTTTCGTTTATGTGCTGCTTAAATAACAAGACAAACTACTAGAGTAGTCCATAATATCAAATGATATTTCCTTAACAACAGAGGACAGGAATTAGTTTTGTGCCATACTTTCCATTGTCTAGGTATGATGAAAAGAAAGGATGAATGTACAAGAGAAAACTGACTGTAAACATGCCTGACGACTGTCCTTTACACAACACAGCAGTCAAGTGGGTTTCCTGAAATTTATAAAGTAGAAAAATGGCAAATAATCAATTACAGATTATCTCTGCAAACTCCAGTTCATGTTCCTGAATTTACCATGGTTCATCAATTTATACAGATTGTCTCTGCAAACTCCGGTTCACATTCCCGAATTTACCATGGTTCATGAATTTTATGTTATTATGCTATAATTAATGTGAGAAATATTTACCGAAAATGTTTTCACACCTTATTTTGCTTTTTAGATGTTTACCAATTTTCTTACTTCTGTTGACAGTAAATTCTTGATAAGCTACCAAGATACTGTAGAAAAAGTCAATTTCCAAGGTAATATCCCATGACATAACTTCGGAAAACTCATGTTGAATTTTTTCTTCTTTCTTCAGTCTTAAACTTATCCAAATTACTCCCAGGAAATGGAAAACCCAACAAGAAGACTCTTCTTCAATCCCACAGCAGACAGCACCTGGAAATAAATGATTAACATATAATTTTTTTCATGTCCCAGGCAAATTAATCTTTTGCATTAAAAAATACATTCGTTTAATAAACTGAGGCCAGTAATACAAAAACAATTTTTAGCACTGCATATACTGTACCTGTAATAAGATTCCTTACCAAAAAAGCATTAAATGCAGTTTTGTGTTTTCTTTTTCCTTTACATACCTCCTTAGACCGATCTTCCTATGAGGTCAGTTGTTGAGTCTCTACAAACTGATTACAGTAATGTCTAATTTGGTTATCCATAAGGCTCCAATGTGCTTGATAAGTGACTGACAGTAGTTAATTATGGTTAACTGTATTTTTATAACTCTAAGGCTAAACCTTCTGGTGAATTTCTTGTTACAGGTTTTTGTCACTACAGCATATACCACTGGCCTTGAAAACAAGGAGAGGTTAGCAAATAAAGTTGCATTTATTCACTCCCAGCTAATATGTAAGGAAGTGGCCATTACTTTTAACAAACATCCACATAGAACAACAGGTGGTGTTATCACTAATCTCATGCAATTAATCCATTCAGTCATTTGTTTTATATCGAATATAGAATAACAAAAATTTAAAAGTATATCTTAGTTTAACCAGACCACTGAGCTGGTTAACAGCTCTCTTAGGGCTGGCCCGAAGGATTAGATTTATTTTACGTTGCTAAGAACCAACTGGTTACCTAGCAACGGGACCTACAGCTTATTGTGGGATCCGAACCACATTATGACGAGAAATTAATTTCTATCACCAGAAATAAATTCCTCTAATTCTTCATTAGCCAGTATGAGAGTCGAACGCTGGGCCAACAGCGTACTAGGCGACAGCTCTACCACCCCTCCAACGAAGAACTACAAACTGTGTAGACTCTTGAGGTATTATTAGGATGAGGCTAATCTAAGGTAACTATAAGAATGAGGTTAATTTAAGGAAAATTTTTAAATTTTCCCAAATTGCACCAGCAATTTCTGTTCTCACTATATAAACTTATAAAGTGAAGTACTGTATACAGAATGCTAGGTAATTCTTATACGAGATTTTGCCAACAAGTATTTCTCAATTATAATACTTGTGTTATTATAACACAGACTTGTAGTGCTTGTAGTTAAATAAGCTACAAGAATGTACTTAATATAAAATTATTCAAACTCTGGTCTAGTGCTCCAGTAATATTAAACATAAACATTATTCCAACGGCTAATGCTCCAGTAATATTACTCTACTGTACTGTATTTAGACTTTGGTCTGAGTATTTCTTGATATTACTGTATTTATAATATATATGAAATATATAATGTAATACAACTTTGCAAGTGTATTAATGTAATGAACATCTCATTAAAGCTTTTTTTTTTTTTACTAAATTTTGGTTTTATTAACTACTTACTTAAGAGATCAACATCCCCTTGCCTTCCCCAAACCAATAGGCCTTTTTGGCCACTTATTAATATATTAATAAAAACCCTGGTTGGAGACTGGGTTTGATAAAAATCTGTAATGCATTGTACACATCACATCACCATCCTTGGGAAAGCTGAATGAACACATTTCTGACTAAACAATAACAGCTCTCTTACTTTGTTCTTTAATGCTATGCACTCTATCCTTAGATTTAATTTGGGCTTTGCTTTTAAGAGATTCTATAATTCACACTGCTACCAATTCTTGAGCTGTGATATACCCATCAGGCTTTGCATTCCTATCCATAATGCTAAAAAAATTAACATGGTGCACATGATTTTAGTATAAGCAAGTACTATGGGAAAATAACAAGCAGAAGATCAGTACCAAGCACTGTCACGTTAATTCATGCATAGCTGGGGTACAAAATTTTGTGCCCCGACGATGTGTGAATAAACATGAAAGTGCTTAGGACTGATCTAATGCTTGTTATTTTCTTGTGATATTTGCTTGTCCTATCCATAATGTAAGCAAGTTACAAACTTGACACACAATCTATTTGATCAGTCCATAGTATTTACATCTAGAGAGCAGCACTCTCTGCATTTCTTTACATTTCCTAAGCAATATCTTAAATCTATTTAAGAAATTAAGTGGGGTAACTGGTTAAGCAACACCTTCCTTGCAATAAGTAAGCTTGATAAGGGCATCTAAATTTGTCTGTCTCTTCAACATAAAAATAAATAACACATAAGTGCTACACTTCAGAAGGCATCATGTACAAAGGACTGGCAAAGATACACAAAGTAAGACAGTACATAAATACAATTACAAGGTTATAATGAGTCCAGGCTTGGCACATAAAATAGCACATAAACAGGGAACAAACAAATCTTATTGTTTTACTGGTTTTCAGAGCTAGGCCTCTCCATCCAGATCATCGATAAAGATAACATAAAGATGATACGCATAAATAATCTTACCTTTGTAATTTCTTCATATGAAAAGGTAACTTTTTTATTGTCTACATAGACAGCAGTAACATTTCCATCTACTCCCAAGATCTCGAAATAACCTAGAAAGCATAAAAATAGTTAGTATAAAAGAAACTGACACTAAAAGCATTTAGAGATCAAACCATAAAATACTCACATTATTACTGTATTAAAAGCAAACCAGTAAACATTTTTCTATGAACAATTGTTTCATTTTCAAACTTGTGGTTTTGCCATATCAACTTTCCAGCAAGCTATTTTATTCTCTTATGTTATCATGAGGATATAGGTTTACTGACAAGTGAATTCAAACAGAGCAAGCCTTCTTCAACACTAGGGACATGGAACTCTCATTAGTTTTACTATTTGATTCGCCTACCTCAGGAAGCAGGCTGGTTGTTTTGTGGCCATTTATTGAAGGCTACAGCCTACCCTAGCTTTGGCTTTGGCTTGAGTGCTTTTCATCTTGCAATACACACATTATTATACAAAGCTTGTGTACATGTTGGGCAAGCTTAGGTTCTATTTTGTAGATTGCATTCAAGTAGATCAAGCCTTTTGTAACACTAGGGATATGGATTTCAAGATGGGCAGCCTGTGTAATAGAACCTAGGATGGAGTACATTTAAACAACAAATTATGTATATTGTGAATGTCTCACAAGACCTATTAGATTAATCTAACTTTGACTCGTGTAAGGTATCCTCAACTAAGGTGTTTTATGAATGGAATCCCATTCATGTAAGCTCTGCAGACCTGAAGAAAGCATGCAACCCAGTGTTACAGAGGGCTTGATCTATATAATGCAACAGTTCCTTACAGTTCTTTTCTTGCAAACATTCATGTGATAAACCAGTAATACACAACTTACAGTTCAACATTTTGTTACCAGAATTTCCAGTGTATACACAGCAACATAATACAGTAATTGATTTAAATATTTTGATTTGCTTTCATTAACACTGTAAAAGTTGTTTAAGAAGAGGAAACCTACTTATTTGATACAGATAAAATAACTGTTGGTGCAGTGGATACAAACTCCAGCTATAGACAGTATTTTGCAACTCAACCTTATTCACAGTAAAATAACCTGTGTGCTGCTCACCCAGCAGCTGACCCATATCATCACAGTAAAACAGCATATGCAATACCTTGGTAATAGATGGCTTGGCAGAAACACACAAGTCCAAAAATGAAATTACTGCCCATGCATACTGAAATTCATGACCAAACAGCAACTGAAATGCAAAACTGTCTCAACAATATACTGTACCCGTTGCATAAAATGACTACTGTATAGTTAAAATGCAACTGGTGGATATTAAATACCACTCCAAATGGTAAATTAAGTAATCCCACTGAAAATGGTTTTGGCCAATATTAGACTTTCAAAATTTTATTATGAACTGCTCGACTCAAAACACCAAAACTCGCGATCAAAAAAGTGGGAAGGCTAATACTCTGCAAACTTCTGGACTTCTTTAAAGAGATGCAAATCTATATTTCTCCTACTTTAGCTACAAGAGTTGTGAAGAAAGGGAGAAGTGTGGCTTAACTAAAACACTAAGCATTTACAACTAAAAGCTTTTGTATCTTCTCAGTTATTCAACATACCTAGATTTGCTGGTTCTTGGTATGCTGCCAAAGTCACATTCACAGACACATTCCCAGGTTCAGCTGAAAAAACTACATGTGTGTAGTTCATGTTTTCTGCTGTATCTGAAAGAGATTCAATCGACACCATTTCAGGTTTAATTTTTATTTTAAAAACCTTCATTACAGGATACAGAAAAATAAATTCTAGGGGAATACATTAATGTAATATTAACAATAACATAATTCTGAGGTGATTCAATGACTGTAAAACAACATACACACACACACACACACAACTATGGTAAATTTGAAGTTAATATCTTTTCAATTTCTATGCCAGTTAGTGATTTTTCTATAATTCTATCTATTACCATCATCATCATCAACATCTTTAACACTGTCAACTTTTCACTTTATGGGGTTAGATGTAAAATGAGTTCTCTCCACTCTCTGTCCTGTGCACTTTCTCCTTAAACTCCTATGTAGTCTAGGTCTCCACCTATCTAAATTTTCTATGAATTCCAAAGCCTTTGCGCAGATCTTCATCCAGCTATTTCCATAGCTAATGTTTTTCTGACTAATTGGTTCCTCATCCCTTCTCATTACACATCCAGAACATCCCAATCTTTGATAGGTCAGTCTGTTTTCCTGCCACTACATATACAACATATCTGTGCCACTTCCTCATTCCATCTGCACCTGGACATGAATCTTAACATTCTAGTGTCACGTTTTCAAAATCTCCATCTTTTTTGTCAGTGCCCATACTCCTGGAATATGTTCTGCTTATAGAACATATTCCAGTAAACATCTTTATTCCATAAACTATTCTCCGATGAAGGTACACTTGTACCAGCTATTATTGGACTCATTTTATTGAAACTGTCTTTCTGTGATGGGATTATCTTCTGTTGGGAACAGTGCAATACCTGGCAAAACTTCCACAACAGATCCTGTGTTTCAATATCCAAGGCACAACATACTGGATATACTTGGTAGTGACAAGAATTTCCTCACCTGCTTCTTATAATAAGTTGCAGATACTGTACAGTTCAATAAATACATCCTTATGAAAGACTTAAATTAAAAAGTTATTTTTAATTTTTTATACAAGAAGGAAGTTCCTCAGGTCTAGGCTGACTCCCAACCATATGATACACTTCAGAGAGATTCTTATCTCTCTCTCTCTCTCTCTCTCAACAATAAAAGTCTATTCATTAACAAAACATTAATGAGTTTATATGGAAATAAATGCTAAATTTCTATGTGAAGATAAATCAAACCATCTACAATTGCTCTCTCCTGAGAGAGAGAGAGAGAGAGAGAGAGAGAGAGAGAGAGAGAGAGAGAGAGAGAGAGAGAGAGAGAGAGAGAGAGAGAGAGAGAGAGAGAGAGACATCATTACAAGAACTGCATACCTAAGCTTTCACCGTCATCCCAGAACCACTCTCCTGCTGCATGTCCACTTTCGTCAAGTGCTGCTATGATGCCCATGTCATTCTTTCGACTGAAAAGAAAATAACAGGTGGTTATTCCCTATTCTGGCATATAATGGTCGCATTCACATAATGATAAACTCAAGTTGTGCCTAAATCCATCTGATAATACCTGTATTACCTTGCGGAAGAAATTAAACCTCTACAACTCAGTAAAATGTGTCAGTCAGTTCCTTTAACAGTGGCAACCAAAGAATTCACATTTGCTGAATAAGGAGTACAAATTTTATTCCAAGGAAAGGAGGGTCGATAAAACTTCACATCAAGGAGGATTAATAAAACCTCCTTTCAAGGTCTCTCTTCCAAGCTAATTTTTGTGGCATTTTTGGCATTCTGGAGCAGAAAATATGCCTTCATGACAATGAGGCATAAGTGTATGTAACCACAAGGAGCCAAAAGATGAGTCAAGCATGCTAGTTAACAATGGCATGTTCTTACAAGGAAATAAAAAAAAGACTGAATGTGCAACTTGAAGAATAAACACTAAGCGCAACAGTAGCAGTGTGTAACATGCACTAAAATAAAGAGAAGTCATAATTAACGAGTCCCACGGGTAACCTATGGCTACGTATGTCATCCCATCAGTAAGAAGGGTGAACTAAGTATTTATAAATGATCCCAATGCAGCCTGAAATAATAAATGAAACCTCAGAATGGCCTGTCTAGCACATTTCTCTTCTACAGGGAGAAAGCCCTTAAGAGTTACTGTCAGTGACCACGAAAAACCCCAAGCGAGTAGCGAGGCTTAGCAATAAAGCATGAAATCCATGACACTGTATAATGCGACATGATCCAAGAAAAAGATCAAGGATTTTGGAAGTATTTTCAAAAGGGAAAAAGACGACTCAATCCAAATAGCATGGTAATAACCAAATTAATGAAACAGGACACAGTAATCGTAAATCTGCTGACGTGCATTTGTTTGTTTGTAGAGCATTAGTACCATTTTTAGCTAAAATGAGATATGGCATGGAACACAGCAATGTAATTTACTTGTAAAGAACCAGTAGGCTTACCCATCTAATAAATTTTGTAGTTTTTACAAAGTGTTCATGTTTTCCTGGAGGACATGGTAAAGTTTGTTTGGATTTTTCACAAGTGGAAAGATTGTGTTAATTTTCCAATTATTTACTGGAAGTGTATTCTGAATTTGGAAAATGATTAAATGAGAGGTTAATACATAAAACCCAACTAAAAATTACATAATTTTAGACAAATTCTTAATAAATACTTGTTGGGCAGACCAACTCTTTCATAACTGAGTCAAGCACCATTTGCTTGACAGTACCACATGGGTTCGTCTTACTGACATTTATCTTACCTCCTGGTCGTGGTAACCGCAGGTACCTGAACTGGCATGATTGTACCTCCTCGTATCAGCAATGGGATCACATCACTTGGGGCTGCCAGCATCTCATAACTTCCTTTTCCTTCTATAATGGTTTTGGAATACCAGTCATACCAGCGTCCCTCTGGAATGTATGCTTTGACTTCCGTGACATTCTGATTCATGATAAGAGAAAAATATATTTATAAATATTGCACAGGATGAAAGAGAATTTAGAGTCATGAATTCAGATACATAAGTAAACCTTACTGTCATTAGGTCATACCCACATAATAAGAGTATTTTGGTGAAAGAATACATCATTTGAAATTCTTGACAGGATGGGGAGATGACTCTAATGCTCATAGCTACTGAGCTCTTTGACCCACAAATCAAAGAGCTGATAGAGTATATAATGTTTATAAATGTAATATCACATATCTGTAAAGGTGCATATTGTAATAAAGGGTTATCAGACAACTAGAAAGATGTCTGTAGAAAGAGACATACAGGAGTCAAAATGACATTCATATTGTGCGTCCAAGTCAAGCAGCACTCCTATAGGCAGATACATCAGAGCAAAAAATTTAAAAGATATACCCAATCAGTTACACAAAGCCCATTTGGAGACTATCTAATAATACTGTTGAAGTAATGAACTTTAACCTGACTACGGACCCACTTCTAAAGTTGCGCAAGTATGAACCAAAGGATTTTTTTCATATGGGAAGCAAAGTTGAAGCGAGACCACATTACTGAAGTGCAGACATCAAGCAATACCTCTTTTAATGCTGGAGCAATCATTAGTCCTGACCCCCACATGAACTGAGTGTCGATTCCATATGTTCTTTCATCTTTGTGGAATCTGAAATGAGAATTCAAAAGTCACTTCCAGCTGGATAAGACCTCAACAAACTAAGAAAGTTTCAAAGTCTTAGATATAATAATAACTATTAGTGTTACTGTTTAACCAGATTGTTGAATCAAAACTCTGTACTCATATAGGCCTGGACTTAAGGATTTGTTCCTAATAACAAAGCAACAGTTAGAACACAAAAAAGATGAGGACAATAAGCAACCAAGTAAAACAACAGCACCTAGAATAAAAGTACTGTAGCTGGAAAACCAAGGCTAGTTGGAGCCAAGTAGAGGCTGCCCCCAATGTCCAATGCACAAAAAACCGTAGATAGCACCTTGTTAAGGCAGTTTCTATGCCTCCACCATTGTTCAAAAAACTTCAATCCAAATTCTAGGTAAAATATCATCAAGACTATTGCTAAAATGAAACAAACAAAAGGCCCGTACAGTTACACTTGAATAACTCGTGTTTATAACACTAGAAGCAAGGTCATAAATTCAGCACTCTGATGATTAGTTTGGTACTGTATGGATTGTGTGGACATGCAACATATGCATGTCATATTTGGTCCTTAAATAGTGTGATGTTAAGGAAAGGAATAATGTGATAACTACTGATGTAACTGTTGAGGGTATGAAGAGATGGACGTAGAAGAATAAGCTGGATTGATATTGTGAGGAGAATCAAGAGGACCTTTAGTACAGACAGTAATCAAACCTAATGTTAAAAAATCATGAAGAGAGAGTTGATATGCCAACTTCCTAAAAAGATGAAACATATATTAGGAAACAAGATGTTAACCAGAATTTAGCAAAACATTTCGTTACCCAGAATTCAACAGAAGACTATGTATGATCAGTATAAAACATACAACTACTTAAGAACATGTACTAATTCCACATGTACTGATTCTAACTACACATCTCTGGCATCTCTCCCAAATTTCAGTAATGCATCTCTAGTGTAATTAGATGCCTACATATTCAAGTCCAAACTCACAATAACATCAACAAACCACACTTTGAAAAGATAACAAAAGAGAAAGATACCTGGAACAAGTTCACTGAGCTCCAATATACAGTACAGTACCACAATGGGTACCAGAGAACGATAGATGATCTCACTATGCAACTAGGGTTTAATTCAAGTAGCAAATACAGAACAGTAATATAAAATTAGCTCCAAAGCATTTTTGCTTCATTTGTGGTATCATTATATTAAAAAAAATGGCATTTCTGTGAACACTTACTTTCAACAGAAGATAGCAGGTCATTTAATATTACTAATAATAAAAAAAGTCTGGTCCTCTTAAACTGAGGGATGGCCAATATTTGGAAACAGTTTTAATTTCCCAAATGCTGAATAATGCATTATGAAAAATATAAGGTCTTGGAACTATGCAAAGTAATGCATGACCACAATGCAGCAAGAACAAAAGCAACAATTTAATACATACTGGAAAAACAGAGGCCTAGCTACAGGCTCCCCCGTAAGATGAGCGTTGAAGAAGAGGGAATACAGATATGGCAGAAGGAGGTATCGTATTTCCAGTGCTTTGCGTGATGCTTCCACAACATCTTGGCCCAAGGCTACAGGATCCTGGTCCTGAAGTATATAATAATAGGAAGGTTAAAATAAGTTTAAGTCAATATATGGTGAGTGCTGAAGACTGGAATATAACTTGAATTGGCTATGGAAGCCAAGGTGGGAATGTATGAAGAGATTACTAAGATAGGCTACCTCTTCTTGAAGGAAGGGAAGTGTGAATGTTGAATTCAAATAAGCTTCCACATTAAAGATACTTCTAAATACTTTTTCCATTGCCATAGGTCTGCCTTCACTTCAGACAGTATCTCTTCATTTGAATTTTTATGTGACCAATCAATTTACTTCATAACAGAATTACTTTTTATTTTCCCTGTTCTTCTTCTCACCTCCCTATTTTGATAGCTCATTTTCTTTATCACTTTATTCTTGACTACCATATCCTTCCACCTGTTGGCTTTGCATGATATCTTCTGTCATGTGACTGCACCTCATATTATCTTCCATCTAGTCTGTATTCACACATAATCTAGCAAACTAATTTTGTCATCACTTTCTCTTTCCCAAGAGTACTCATATATTCTTGTTTAGAAACAATGCAATTCCAACAATCAATTTCCTTTTCCAATATATTTTCATGAGACTATTCTCATTTACTCCAGCAATGCCACACCTATCAAAACTGACATACCCTTTGGTCACTTAACCTTTCATTATCCAAACCAAGTCAGGAAATGAAAAAGACTATCCCAAAAAATTAACTTTATCTCATTTTTCTACTCTTGGACTGTATAAATTCACTATTATAACTTTTTCTACTCCACAGATCTTCCTCATGCTAAAGCACTACCCTTTCCCTAGTTCAACACCTTTTAGCTACCCCAGACACAATCACTCTGTCCTTCCCTTATCTGCACACACACTGCCCTTTCATTTTTGTCTCACTTAGTTCCAACACATCTAGCTATTCTGCCTTAAATCAATTGTCATAGATTTCTCCCCTTCTGTGACATCCATGCATACACACACACACACACACACTTGGATGTAAGGCTTACAATACTTGTGGAAATGTATGTATGCATGTACTGTATATACTTTGAGTCTGTGCCTTCCAGATGTGGAGAACAAATACATACAATGCACTCATATAAGACATCTTAACTGTTGATTAGTAAAGAAAACTTACTAAGTATGAAAGGTAAAACCTGACAAGTTACTTACATAAGCAGTGTCTGTATTGTGATTTCTTGAGAAAGGGTAAAATGCTCCCAGCTGCATCCAGCGCAAACAGAGGCTGGCTGTTACATTGCCATTGAAACCACAAATGTCCGCACCAACCATTGGAATTCCAAACATGTTGAAGTTGAGAATACCTATACAAAATAGAAGTCTTCATGAAAAAGAAGAAATCAGACGTATCATGAGAAAGAGATGGTGTACAGTAATTAATTTAAATCACTCATTCTGATGTCTTGTTAACAGAAATCAATATGTTGTAACTAAAACCACATGCCTTTGATATTTTGTTTCCCTAACCGACTGCCATAAGAAAATGATTTATAGATAACTCTAATACAAGCAGTCCCCAGTTTGCGACAGGGGTCCCGTTTTTATGCCGTGTCGTAAACCGAAAATCGTCGTAAACCGAAAAATCGTCAAAAATCCTAAGAAAATCTCAGTTTTAATGCTTTGGGTGTATTGAAAATGATGTAAACTACAGTACATTTTTATTGAGTTTTTCATAAAAAAACCTCCAAATTTTTATTATTCTGCTGTTTTGGAACCATATTTCTTCCGATGGATCGGCATACAATGCGTCGTAACCCCGGAACATGCGTCGTAAACCGGGAAATCATTTCTGATGAATATATTTGAAAAGCGTCGTAACCTCGGAATGTCGTAAGAAAGGACCCATCATAAACCGGGGACTGCCTGTATTGGCCTTCTTTTTGCCATTCACCTGTCGAATACATGACCTACATCCTTTGGAGCAGAGACCTTTCAAATACCAAGTTCACATGGAAAAAATATCAAGGCCAGTATTTCTGATTTTCTCTGTTTATGAATTTTTACCAAGTTTCTGTTTGCTTAAATTTTAATTACTTTTCGTCTTTCAGAAGCTGGGTCTATTTCTTCACATTATAAACCTCAATTTTATTTGTCTCCAATATCTGTAAATCATATTTTGTGTAAATTTCTCAATTTTCAACACCAGCATTATTTTAAATTAATTTATACTGGCAAATTACATACTGTACTTTAAGACATACATAGGCTATCTCACAAGATTTCTCCTCAAGTCATGGGTGGAACCAGAAGAAAGAAAATTTCAAGTGGATGTTGTACAACCAAGAGGGAATATCATAATAATAATAATAATAATAATAATAATAATAATAATAATAATAATAATAATAAATTATTATTACATACTTTAATTAGACCAATGTGTCAAAACACTTCATTATCACAGGGATGGCTTGAAGGGTTTGTCTTTTATAGTGATTTTTAAGTTCTATAAAAAAAACTGCAATTCTTTAAAATGCTTTTTTGGATAGTTCACGAATGATAAAGATTCAAAACAAATTTTCTTAACTGATTTGTTTCTAAAGATTGACATTCACTGTTGGCTGAAGTATGGACTTTCATGTAAAATGTGTTTAAATGTTAGTGTTGACCTGCATTCACTGCATAAAGGATCTGGATCAATTACCAGACAGAAAACTTCAATATGTTATTGTTTTTGGTTTCATGTTTTATTGGTGCCAAGTTCATTACTCCATAAAATCTGCCATTCATTTGTGAAAACGTGACTTATTTTACACGATGACAAAAATATAAGACTACTGTACAGTAAACACCCCATATTCGCGTTCTCGTGATTCGTGGATTTCTCTATGGAACATATATACATATTATTCATGGAAAATTCACCTATTCGCAGTATTTTCCACTAAGAAATATTCACTGATTACTGTATTTTCATATCATTTTCATGACTAATTGCACTTTTTGTGATAAAACTATTAAAATACTCAGGTATAAGCATTTTTAGAGGGATTTTTATGTTTGAACTATCAAAATAGGCAGTTGTAAGTTTTTTTAGAGGGGTTTTAAGAATTTGCAGATTTTAGCTATTCGCAGGGGAGTGTGGTACTAATCCCCCGCGAATACGTGGGGTTTACTGTATATTGATTCACCTGAGATGGACTGCCACAAGTTAAACCAGTCCGACCAAATGTCGCCAGTCCAGTGTCCACTGTAGTGGCCAAGTCCAGCAAATGAGGAGCGAGATATAATGAAAGGCCGCTTTCCCCGTATGATTTGTAGAGCCCTGTGAAAGAAGGTGAATGATATTCTGAGAAATCTAATGATGCAACAATAACCCATTTTTTACATTCAAGAGGTACTTGTCTTCATTTCACTCACGCCCTTGACCTTGCATTGTTACGTTTAAATGGTTTGTACTCCAGACATCAGAAATTTAAATAATTTCTCCAATTAATAATTGTAAAATTCATTTCTCCTTTTACCTAAATGCTGATAGGAGCATAAATAAAATTATCAGTGTAAAATGTTACATGGTTTCTTGGTGATATCAATTTTGGTTGGTTAACTGTGAATTAAAATGCTACATAAAACTGTACAGATTAAAAAAATATACTAAGAAATATCTGTGAGTAGTTTTCTGATACTTGTAAACACTACAATATCCACCACTCGTACACTACACTATAGTGTGTTCTGCAAGGGTTTTCTAGCTACAAGAGGTTCTGCCTTCAATTGCTGTATTAAGGAATGCATCTATGTTCATTGGCAGTTTTAATATGACATTCACACGAAAGGGGCAGTGAGTCACTGACTACTGGGAAATTTGAGTACAGTATATCTTTATTTGTATTATCCATAAATTTTCCATGCTGCTGAGAATTACCAAGGATAAAAAAATAAAACTAATAGGTATGGAAAAAGCTACCTAAATGACTGAAATCTATGCATAATGATGACTAAGATACAGAAGTATGGGAAGTGAATAACTATGAAAATAAGTGGAATGAAACTACTAGATTAACATGTATAAAATGCAGTAGGACTACCCCATGAAGGCTAAGATTTTGGACATTCATCAGGTTAAATTATTTATAACCAAAAATATGAACCAGTTTATCCAAACTAAGGAAAAATTTCCACACTCATTTGATCCTTCAACAAGAGACAAACTGGGCTAAGAAAAGATAAAAATTGAAGAGACAAATGGGAAAATGGCAAATTGATCTCATGATAAAACAGAAAACAGGCCAAAAAAGACTTGCTAGAAAGAACTTTCCCCAATGAGAATAAGTATATTTAGCTACTCACTTATTGGTTGCTATTGCCTCTGTAAAACCATAAAGATTGTGGATACTATAGTGCCTGCCAAAATAATGCCTTGCTGTCATACAGATAGTGTGGTAATAGAGGATTCCTCCATGAACGTGAGGAAGAAAAGGAGGATGCTCTAAATTGTTATCACCACAGCCATCATAGCTACCAGACCAAAAGTTCGATGGTTCATTCATGTCCTGTAAAGTAGAAAGCAAAGCATCAACTCCCAAACTAGGCATTTGAAGGCTTGTTTATGTCCTATAAAATATAAAGTAATGTATTAACTACCAGACCAGAAGTTTATTAGGTCATTCACACCCATTAAAGTACAAAGGAGCATTTACTTCATACCAGAAGTTTGACAGTTTATGCATCGTTAGGAAAAATACGTACTGTACAGACAAAGAGTTAGATAGCTCCTTCATGCCTTGTACAACAGAAAGCAGAGCATTAGCCCCTAGACCAAAGTCTGAAAGGTTCTCATCAACTGTAAAACAGAAAACAGGCCTTCTATCATCAGCATTTATTGATTATCTATAATAAGGTACTTTAATGAGAGACACAACTGAGTCCAATTTTGAGGCATAAAGCTTGCCACAGAAGAAGAATCAACTGATACAAAAGGTGATCCCAATATATGAGCTCCATTTTACTTTGGTTTGATATGTCAATACAAAGCATACTGAATACTGTTTTCTATAAAATACTGTAATGGGCAATTATGACGAGTGGAGAAAAAATTGTTTTATTTAAACTGTGTAAATATTAGCTTGCCTCATCACACACCCAAACTTACAGACTGCTCTAGGTAAATGAAGATATGTAAAATCAGAATAAACAGAGGATGCATAGAGTCTCTGTTGAAATTTTGTATCTTTACCGAGTCAGACATATAAAGTACTGTACTGTACCTACAAAACAGAAAGCTAAAGTAGTGCTGTATAATCTGCAATTCAACTTAAGTGGTTTCACAAGAACCCTGGGAGAACAGAATATGATAGTTCACATCTAGATCTGCTTGGATGAGAATTACAAGGAGGGAGGCTGAGGATAACTGGAGATTTGTTGAAGATAAAGCACAGGAAAGACATGATTGGATGAATTTCACATGGGTACTTTGTGTCACAAAATGTGAGTGGTAATGAAAAAGATGGTGTTTTAAAAACAAAAAGGTTTAAAAGTTGAAAGTTTATAAGTTGAAAGTTAGGGACAATCTGTACAGTTAGGGAAGAAAATATGAAGGTATAATATTAAGCACCTGGAATATGAATACAAAATGACAAATTTTAAAAATTAAGAATTGTACTAACAAGTAAATCACAAAAAACCCTAATAAACAGGTGCAACAAGAATTATAATTAAAAAGTAAAAACTTACAATCCACGCTCCATCAAATTCAACCCAGCTGTGATAGCGCAGCAGCTGACGACCCCAGTAGTATGTGCTGAGTGGCTGAGTGAAATCTGGCCAAGTTGTAGCAACTGTATTCCAAACCTAATGAAAGAATGACCAAAAACAATCAGCATTCCGCTTTCATGTACTTATTTGCTGGTCTACAGGGTCCTTTGTTAACATGGAGTCTAAAACGTACCAATTCAGTATAACAAATAATAAATAAATTTCTTGAGCTGCTAACCTCCATAAGTACTGTAGTATTTTGGCAACTCTTTAGTTGAGGATAAGACACTTCACATTCCCCTTTGATGGTCAGAACATTCAGTTATCTTATACAATGTTCACCCTGTTAATCTGCTTTCCTCTTTAAACCGACAAAAGTATGAATTATTCCAGCCTTATTCTTGACATTTTTTTAATATGAACTTATACAGTATTTAAACAAGAAAACATATCAAACTTCTGTGATTCATAAAAACTTTACTAGTTAATGATAGTAATTTTGTATTAGCAGATACGCTGCAAAAGTTTATATCTGCCATGTAACAAGATCTTTTATTTTGGTCCTTACAAAACATGGTGGTATTGTATTTCTTATCAAATGAGGGTTTACATGACAATTAAGCAAGCACCCTTATCAACCCCAGACTTAAAAGAAAAGATTTTTCAAAGTTCAACAAACAGTGATTTAGCCTGTCTCCTTAATTAATCTTTCTCTCAGTTTAATATCACTCTACAGTATTTCTGTAATTAAGAAATCAACAAATAATCAGTACTGTATTATTAATAACAACCATCAACATACAAGATAGCACTGTATTATAACATACTAGGAAAAGTACTTTACTTAATGAGTTTACAGTCAATCGTTCTTCATTTAATCAAACACCTCCATACTCTTACTTAAATGAAAGTCCTGCTTGACTATTTTCTCATAATCCCAAACTCTCCCATTTTCAAAGTTCTTTTTTTTTTGTGTCTCTAAGTCAAGATATATGTATATCAGCATCCTATTACACATCACAGTGACTTTTGTGCGACAGGGAAGACCTTATCATTATGTACCTATAGTTTACCTTTGTAAACAAAATACCCATCTCTCGGCCCTCTTACCTTTCCGACAAAAGGCATATTGGAGCCATTCCTTACAAAGACATGTAATGCAAGGCCTTCATCCCAAGGAGGATAAGTATGAAGAGGTTCTGAAGCACTGATACCTGGATCCACAATGGGCACATAATGCATTCCAACCTGTTGATAACAAGGCTTTGTGAAGTTCAATGCATTACCTTCCTTTCTAAATTAAAAAAAACTATAAAGTAGTTATCGCTACAACCACCAAGGGGGTATTGCCTACCGTGTACCTGGCATGGAAAATTGTAGGCAGTACTACAGATTCTCTGCAAGGTTTCTTAGACCAAACCACAGCTCCACTGCCTTCTCTCCATTACTATCCTCTGTTTATTCTCTTTCCACTTGACTATCCAACTTCAATTTTTCTCCTTCTTCCCAACATTTAAGAAAAAATATTCTGGGCAACTTTGGGAGCCTAGAAACTTGAACTGGCTGTCTTAGTATAAATGAACATAAGCAACTTACTGAGACTAACGAGTTCTCATATGAAAATTAAAAATACAACAAAAAAAGTTTAAGTTGGACAACTCTAAGTGAGCAGAGGCTAACGACAAAGGCAAAGCTAAAAGAATGCTACAAAGAGTATTTAGTACTATTTACTGTATAGTGTGCTATGCAAGGCATATTTGAATTGGTAATTACATATATTCGTCAGGTAAAGTTGAAGAAGCTAAACAGCAAAACAGGAAAAGGATTAAGGGAACATAGTAAAGTGACAATCAAAACAGTTTAAGTAGGTCTTGCACCCCTTTACTTTTTTTTACTTCTGTTTTGTTCTGTTTCTCTCTTTTTTTTATTTGCTATCCTATTTCTTCACCTCTTTCTTATTCTAATTTTCCCCCTCATATGATCCTTTCTAGATTAGCTGGACCTTAGTCAAGGTAACCTAAAACACTGAATATTTCCAAAACTTGCAGAAGTCTTGCTTATATGTAAACATATGTATATGAGGTAACTTAAAAGACTTGTAAAGCCTAAAGGTTATGGTACTATACTAGAATTTACTATATAAACTAGACCAAAATCTCATATGAATAATACATAATATTGAAATCTGAAGATGCCACAACAAACTTTTTCTATAAGAGTAGTTTTAACTCGAAAGAATGTAGAAATACAGGAATACAGTAACAGTAGTCTTCAGCAAAATATGCACAACTACTGTACTTTAGGTAAGCCTAGTAAAGTTTCACTCCAGCAGCCAGGTAAAAGTATTTTAAAATTCTAAAACCTTTACCTCATGAAGCTGTTGGACAAATTCTGGAAGTTCCCTGAAATGAATCAGATCATAGGTGAAGTCCTTGTTCTCCTCCATGTAATCGATATCATTCCACTGCACATCCTACAAGGAAGAAGAGACAGTGCAATGTTATGACTTGTAAATTTGCGCCTAACCATATCTTATAACATCCAAGCCAGTGCATATTATCACTTGTCAAGCTGATGATAATCCACCGCAATCATAAGACAAAATATTGTACAACAGTATTCAGAGCATATGATCACTAATCATAGTGATAATTTGTCAAAAAATAAGTTTCAAACTTTAGTTGGCTTAAAATCATTTTAAGATCAGGAAGCAGACATAACAGCTTTGGTCACTATCACTAGTATTTTCCCTCCTTTTTTTATCTGTGCTAGGGGAATTCCTTATTAATCAAATATCTATCTTAAGAAAAAATGTTTACCTTATCAAATAAAAAAATTAGTTATCTGTCAATTTTTCATATACAAAACAATAAAATCCCCTATTACAATATTATTTACATTCAGAACATAACCTATAACAAAGTCTTAATCTGCCAAGAATAAGTATACAAGTACAGTACCTGTATACTCTGTCTTGTTTTCATAGTATCTATGATGAAAACTACTTACAAGCTGAAGAGCACTATCGTGACATACAAGCACCCTGCTTTAAGATTTTTTCTCTTTAGTTGGCAAATATGCTAGAATTGTAAGTGTGCGTCTTACTCAAAAGTTAACATAAGTTGAAAATAAGTCATTACATCATACAGAATTCATCTCATGCCAGTTCACAGTAAAATCCTTAAGTGGGGAAAGATTTTTCCAATAGTGTAAAGATACAGTACTAAATTACTTAGAATTTATCCCTGTGAGAAAACACTTGTACTTACAAATGGTATTCCAGCATCACGTGTGCGCTGCCAAACTGCTTTGGTTTCATTCAAGGACTTGTAACCGTACCTGAAAGAAATAAAGATAAAAATGACAAATAAAATGTTATCTTCAAATCTGCTTTTAATATCCAACTTTTATTTTTTATCAAGAGAAAAACTGAGACCAGAAACCCCTGTACTTTTTATCTAGCCAAGCCTGACATTATAAGAAAAATGAGAGGGGCATAGCCCAAAGACAGTGACATTGTGCCTCTTGAATAAGCAGAGTTAAAGGTTATCAAATACCCCTTTCTCATTACAGGCCTAAACTTCATTGTTTGCGATATGATCTTCCTCCCCAATAAGATTCATATACAAACACAGGATTTATACACAAATTTCTTCTCTGTTTACAAATATTCTTACATATACAATGTATTTCAACTCCCTTCACCTTCATTTCTTGTGTATAAAAAGCCAATTATCAATATAAAGGTAGAAGAAAAATCTTATGCATTAATGAAATGCACACAGTTCTCTGTACTGTATTCACTTTATAGTAATTATTTAAGCTAATTATTTTTATGTCATAGATATGCAACAAAGAAAAACATCTCTCTTAACTGTACAATATCCCTGTTGCCTGTTATCTGTTGGCATTATTATGCTATTGAACTGAAGGGGGAAGGTACTCCATACAAGTTGCAACAAAATATCAAAAAACATACCTTATCCTAAACTTACTATGTAAAAATAAGTAATCCCCAGACTGTTCAATTTAAGAGTTTCTTTCCCTCCAAGTTTTGGAGCTCTCAACTTTCCTCAACCAGCCAACACTGGGTGACCTCTTCATTGTGACAATGTATTAGCCAACACAGTGAAAAGTTCATTGGTACAAAATAAATAACTCTGTATAGAAGAAATGTGTCCCACCCAATCTAGAAGCTTTGGACACAATCATACGGCATAAAGATAAAAACCATGTTACCAGCATCAGAACATTAAATAAATTATCACTCTCCAATTGCTGTGCCACTATGTCACCTAAATGAAATTATCTCTAGACAAGCAATACTCTATACAATGGGTATTGCAACTCCAGAGAACAGCTTTTAACTTTTCCACTGGTGGAAAAAAAGAAAAGAAAAAAATTAATACCCAAATCAATCTAAGTCACAGCAACAAAGCATTACAAGGCTTCCCCACTTGAGTAATGAAAAGTATCTCGCTGAGAGAGGCCTTTTAACTATTCATATATAACAAAAAGTTTCTACCCTTTTAGCATGAATTTCAAATTCACAAATCCGACAATATTTGTATTAATGCAAACCCAAGCTTTACTTTCAACTTGAATTTTACATAGGCACCTTAAAATACTCTTTCAATATTTCATTTTAAGAACTCCCTTCTCTGGTCTTTTATCTACATATGGTAGAGATAAATTACAGTCCTTACTTGCACTGGTGATATCCTAGGGACCAATATGGCGGAAGAAACGGGCGTCCAATAACCTCTGTGTACTGGCTGATAACATCATTAGGAGTGGGGCCTAAGAAGACATAGAGGTCAAGAATGCCTCCTATGATCCTGAATGTTGCAGCTGGAGTTGGCTGGAGAACAACGTCTGTTTGGAGACAAGGAAAGTTAATATCTCATTAAGAAAAAAGAGTCACCTCACTGAATTTATAGTACCATATATAACAAACTACCTGTCCAGCTATCAATGAGCCTTCAGGAGTATTTGCTCACATTACTTCTGAAATCCCAAACTTCATAATGAACCACTGTCTAAATATCTGTTCATACAGCAATAATTGGCTTAACAGACAGCCAAAGATTCTGGGATGTCTGTTGTTAAAATGACTATTGCAGGCGTTTTCTAGTAAACTGGTTACAGTAGCTAAAAATTGTACACATTACATTTGAAATTCATAGTGTAATGTAAATAAGAAGCTAATGCATCTTTTCACAAAGCAATTTAGTTCTCTTATAAAACAAAAGCTGTTATATCTAATGTATACTATGTCAAAATACTGTATATCAAATTTGAATGCAAAAAGAAATATTTTCAGTCTAGAATGTCATCCACGACCTGTCATGACAAGACAAAGGTAGTACCTCCCTAATTAAAGTAATTATACATATTCATCTTCAACTACTCAGCAATTAAGCTCCTAACTCAAGTCCAACCTCGATCCCTTACATCCTCTTTTTGTCACAGTGCATTATCACCTCAACTGAAAGTAGTTCAGCTACAGAAATAATTAAAAATTCAAAATCATCTCACCTGTCCAAAGTATAAGTTCCTAGAAGAGGAAAACTGAAGCTGGAAAATCTGAAGCAGTTGGGCAGCCATGTAGAAAGCACAAAAGGAACAGACAATAAACAGATAATAAAGCAACACAATTTGGGGCTACGTGGATGCTTCAGAAAATCTTAGGTGGTGCCTCTGCAGCATCATGAAAAGTACTAAGCAGGCAGAAAGCCTATTCAGTTTTTCAACAAAGATGACTCACCCATAGCGTTGCTGTTGAGAAGAAAAACGCCATGAGCATTACCATCAGGTTCCAGTGACAGATAGAAGGGGTGACTTCCATAAGTATTTTTCTGAAAGATGAAGACTGCATTACTATACTTATAAAATGAACAAAATTTGTTATAGTTAAAATTACAACATAATTTTTCGTAATATCATATACTGTGTATATAATAAAGTAGTTTAACAACACCACTGAAGCATGGCAAAGTTCAAGAAATTGGACACCTAGATTAGAAGAAACCAAGATGAGAATTAAGAAGTAAAGGCAGAAAGCAATGCAGCTGGGGCCCGAGGGGACACTGCCAATAACCTGTAGCACCATCTACATTGTGTTACAAGGCAGTAATCTGAGCAAGAGATCAGCTCAAAATTATGATGCATCACACTGTTAGCATTCTCCACGATGCATCACACTGTTAGTATCATCTCCATGACATCTTGTGAACCAATAAAAGCAGTAATAAAACTTCTTTGCACCACCCCTTCAGCTACAAGCTTCACCATGGGCAGAGCAGACACTGAAGTACATAAAAAGAAGGCTTTAAGGAATACCTTAATTTATTCATATTAAACTACCTTTCCAGCCACTATGTATTCAAGTGTGTATTTATTCAAGTATCATATTACAGTAACTATATACTGTACTCATATGCCTTTTATGAA
Organism: Macrobrachium rosenbergii; assembly: GCF_040412425.1. NCBI lineage: Eukaryota > Metazoa > Arthropoda > Malacostraca > Decapoda > Palaemonidae > Macrobrachium > Macrobrachium rosenbergii. The sequence goes on from NC_089760.1 coordinate 29,327,159, forward strand.
TCTTTTTGGAGATGGTTAGATTACTGTGAAAGTTGTTTATCTTTTTAAGCAATTTTGTTAAAATGACTACTGTTTGAATAATAATAATAATAATAATAATAATAATAATAATAATAATAATAATAATAATAACAACAACAGCAAGCGAATGTACGGCGCTTGCACAGAACCAGTACAAAAAGAGGCATCATTCAGTAGCAAAAGCCCTCCATTGGAGCCTGTGCAAGAAACACCAGCTAGCTTGCAATAATAAATGGTACAAACACCAACCTGAGGGAGTGATAGAAAACGATCGGGCAAAGATCCTCTGGGACTATGGTATAAGAACAGATAGGGTATACGTCCCAATAGACCAGACATGACGTTGATTGACAAAATCAAGAAGAAAGTATCACTCACTGATGTCGCAATACCATGGGGCACCAGAGTAGATGAGAAAGAAAGAGAAAAATTGATAAGTACCAAGACCTGAAAACAGAAATAAGAAGGATATGGGATATGCTAGTGGAAACTGTACCCATAATCATATGAACACTAGGCACGATCCCAAGATCCCTGAAAAGGAATCTGGAAAAACTAGATGCTGAAATAGCTCTAGGACTCATGCAGAAGAGTGTACTACTAGAAACAGCGCACATAGTGAGAAAAGTGATGGACTCCTAAGGGGGCAGGATGCAACCCAGAACCCTAAACCACCCAGTCGAATAGGATGACTGTGACAGACCCCCCAAAAAATAATAATAATAATAATAATAAAAAATAAGAATAACAATTAATAATAATAATAATAATAATAATAATAATAATAATTATAAGCAGGCAATTTTGCATAGAAACAAATCTCTTCTTTGGAGATCTGAATTGCAGACCAGAGATTCACCAAACTACATCCACCCATGCCCTTCAAATCTGAATGGATATACCACCAGTAAGCAATTCAAATTCCCAAAGATGAAGTCTGTTTTGTAATTAATACCATTAGTACACTGTATTTGTAAAATATATTTCAAAAGACAATAACTAATTTTCAGTAATGTACTATGATGATGATCCATGCCCTATTAATTTACTTGTTAATTTCATCCACACTTTAGTAAGTTTATATTCTTCTTTTTCTTTTTTACATAAGGGCATTCTATGCAGTGGAAACTTGTGCATCAAATTGTGCCCTTTTTAACTTGTTCCATATAAGGTAGAGGATATTTGAATAATAGTAATAATGATAATGGAGTATTTGAAATATTTAGCAAACTATTATAGCTTTTAAAAAAAACTTGCCAAATTAACCCAGTCTCTAGTATTACAGGCAGACTCAATCATTCTATAGCCCCTAGCAGACTTACCCCAGGTTCTGGAATCTGATCCAGGTTCCAGAGAACACGCCGTTTCCAGAAAGTGTCCAAGAGCAGTCCTTCAAGATGTTCACCAAGGCCATACAAATATTCAGATGGCAAGCGTGTTGAAAGCTGCAGGAACTGATCAGCATACACAAGAGGGGCTGCACTCCGTGTATCAAACCTATTCATAAGAGAAACCTTATCCAAATGTCATAAGATCACAAAACAAAATGCAAGAATGATGTTTTATCATAAAAAAATACATGATCATGTGACTCATCTTGGATTATCTTAATGTCAGCTAAAATCTCTCTAGCTTTCAGAAAAAAGGGTTTCATTTGATTTACCACAGAGGCCAAAACTGTTCCCATCCCTGAAAAATTTTATGTGTAACTTAATTTCATGATCTAGTCATTATCTGATACATGAATATTGCCATATGAGGCAATTCTTCAAATGACAGTTCATTTGTTTATTTGACAGTGAATAATATGCAATCTTAGCACACATCAAAAGGTTAAATTTCTCTATTCTACCTCAGAATGTGTTTTACATAATCTTACCTCTTGGATGAAATCAACAATGTAACATCTTGCTTATACTACAGTAATTTTAAATTTATTTTACCAACAATGTGACATCTTACTTATACTACAGCAATTTTAGATTTAGTAAAATATATATATATATATATATATATATATATATATATATATATATATATATATATATATATATATATATATATATATATATATATATATATATATATATATATATATATCTAAAGCAACATGTTTATCTTCCAGTTTACTAACACCTTGGAACAAATAAGTTTCTTGTACACCTTGGTATTAACAAATTTATATCTAATTTTGTATTATTTTTCTGTTGGAGTGTTAGGTTATCCCTCCAATGAAATAAGTTGAATTTTCTCAAATTAAATCTGGAAGGAAATATTCAGTGAACTATATGAAGAAACATCTACAAACTTGCAAATACTGTATATGACAATATGTAATGAATACCTGAATACTTCGCTCAAAGTAACTCTGACTGCACTTAGCTCTTATCTTTCTCTGAATTTTACCACTAATATACTGAGTTTCATTTATTCTTCATATTACCCTCTACACAGCCAAACTTTTTTCACAGATTGCATGGATACCCAAACTTAATAAATACAGTAATTACCATCTAATAGCATACTCACAGAGGAAGAGAAGATGCTTTACGGAAGATGACAAAGGCACCGTCATCTTCCTCAACAGTGATGCCATACAGAGGTTCTACAGCACCAAGTTTAGCATTAGGAACTACTGGAAGTGGTGATTCCCATCTTGGTGAACTTGGATCTTGGATCTAAACAGAACAAAGGAACTATTTACAAATGAATTCAATTTACATGAATTCTGCCACCAACCCTAAAAGTCTCATATGTTGCAAGAAAAATAATTCACAATAAAATGTCTGTGCATGAAAAACCAAAGTGATTCTTATACTGTAAAAAGTAAATCAAGCTAATGTAACGGGTTAATTTTACAATATTCATATACCATTTATGAATAGCATACATTGTACTTCATGTTAGATTTTCACAAGGCCAACATTTTCATTGTAAAAGATTAAATGCTGTATGATACTTCAGAGAAAAACAGAAAAATAACTTATACAGCATCAGAAAGAACTAATTCATCAGTCTTGAGAATGAAAAATAATCCTGATGGCACGTGACTGCACTAAGATCTTATAAGAAGCATATGATGGAATATTTGGAAATTCCTGCTTCATTACATAGCCTGCTTTTGATGAGCACTAAGATAATGAATTGCCAGACAAAATAAATCTTGGGTATCCTGCGTCTAGAAGACAATCACTCCTTTAATACATCAAAAATGCCATACAATGCCTCAAACAAAGCAGTTTTGCATGCTCTATTTTCCTATGACCTATAAAAGACCAATGATGATTTCTTATAAGCTCTACCATTAAGGCCAAGATGTGCTTCAGTATTGCACTCCAAAAAAAAAGCCTGTCCAAATTTCTAAGAGCAAGAATGTCTGGTACTGATTGTGGGATACTTTGGAGGGGGTACATGTTGGACTCCATCTGTTAACAAGAATATGTGGTAGGTGATACCATTTCTGGAAGCCACTTAATCTGATGTCCCAATATGATGAAAAGTTAATTTGTTTTTCTTATGTAGAAGCAAAAAATGATTTCTATACAAAATGATGAGAGGCAAGGTAAAATTATCCCCTACATGATTTCCTATATTTTTCACCAAAGAAAAGACACTATTAATTTTTTTCAGAAGTAAAATGTTTACCAAACTGATTTATTTTTCTACTGAATTTACTTAAAAGGATAGCATTTTTGTTGTCTTCCTCTTCTCCTTACTGGCATAAGTATGCACTAACAAAATACAGTAGTAGTTTTTCCATATAAAAAAATTACTTGTCCTTAAAACTGGCACAATTTCATGACCCTTCAGTCCCTTTCAAAAGAAATAAAGAGGAAAACAACAGAAATGTTAGCAATTCTGCAGCCCTGTGTATGTGCCTGTGGATCCTTGAGTCTGCAAAGGCTAATTGTTTCACTCTTTGGAAGACTTAGCTGTGAGGAATGAGTGGGATTGGAAAGCAGAAACTATGTATTATTAGCACATGTAATGGATAAGTATGACAAAACTAATTTGGAATTCTATCCCAAAATCTAATAATTTGTTAAAAGTCATGAGGATCACCTTTGGTATAATTTTCATATAAATCCATTCACAGTTTATTGTGTAAACCTGCCAATAAACATACAGATAAACAAACACATAAACAAACCAAACCAAAACCCTAACTCCTTGGCAGAGGCAACAAAATTAAGCAGTCCCCCTCCCCAATAATTACTCTTCCTGAAAAGATACACTCTCATTTCCTGAGAAATTATAATTACTTCTTGCACATAAAAAGACCCACTTTTGGTAAATTCTTTTTATAAATCCATACAAAACAGTGTGTGTAATTCTGCTACCAAGCAGACAAACAAACAACCAAACCTAAAACATACCTCCTTGACAGAGGTAATTATATTTAAAACAAAAACTTTAACCACATTGAAATTTAAAACCTTTTAAAAGTGTTTTGCATTCCTTAACTCATGAGGCCTTTGAAAATCTTGATCCTCTGTATAAGAACAATTACTAATAATTATCCTAATATTTACTTTATAAGTCAGTCATATCCTATACATAAAAAATGACAGATATATAGTGTTTGGTCTGACACTGACACAAAACTTTTCTAAAATAATCAGGCAAGGAAATCACAGATAAGATGTTGGTGATAAACATCATACCTTGTTGAACCAAATAAAGAAACAAACAAAGTGACAGAAGCAAGGCTGAATGCATGAAAAATTCCATATAAAATAAGCTCAATAGTTACCCTAACTCTGATCCGAGTTGGGGTCTCATAAAAGACCTCCATCTTGAGAAGAGGTATGTCGATGAGGGTAACCACTGGAGGTGTCTCTCTTCAAATAACCAATGTTGCCATAGGTATCAGAAGAAAAGTTGACAAAGCGGTAGCCTTCGTAGTCTCGGGGATAGAAACAGTAAGGAATGTTTAAAGGTATGTCTTCCAGTGGCTTACCATGAGATGGATGGTGCAAATGGGGAGATGGGAATGGTTTTTTTCGCTCTGGGACCTGTTAAAAAATGAAAGTATAGTCCTTTAAACATGTTTCTTCATGAATATATATCTGTATTAAAGTACTTAACTTGTATACATATCACTTAGTAAAACCTTCAACAATTATGAACTGGCACCTACACCCAATTAATATACAGTATTCTGAAGTGGTTGCTTTAGAACTTTCCCCAAGCAGCATAACCACAGCAGTAATATTTTTATGGCATCTGACATAACATAAGCACAAAACATAAATAAACGAAAATTTCTCACATCTAATTTAATACCTACACGGCAATTTCTACTGTCAAAGAAAAGGTACAGCAGGACTTTTACTGAGTAGCTATGCCATTCAGGCTTTAAGAGTTTATCTCATTCTTAGAAAGTAGCTGTAAGAAACTGAATGGCTTAGCACTTAATTTAATTCAAGATGAAGGTTGTAACATATGGTCTGTAATGGAACTGTACCACAAAACATCTAAACTCCACACAGTACCTGTCTCTCATATTACTGTAAAGTGAAGCATAATTTATGAAAGAAAACTAAAAACTTGAATATAAACAATATTGGTCAACATAGCTTGATACTTCGAAAAGACAAACAATTAAGGACAAGAAAAGAGAAGCATTTACTCCATTATATAGATATTACCTCTTGATCAGCAAGCCAGCAACATCCTCGACTTTCACAAACATTTTGATCCACAGTTCCTCCAGGTAGGCAATCAAACCGAAGGCTCAGAGGTATGTCGCTGCATTGCTTGTCATCCTGGACTCTAACAGGATCTGGGAGTGGTTCCCTGCCTTTAAGAACTTGCTGCTCATCACTTGGGGGGGAATCATCAGCTTCCCAAAATAGGCAGTCTACACCACAATCTTTCCTCTCACTTCCATATTTAACCCAGTTGATGTAACTTCTCATTCTTTCTGGATTTGGTTGATGAGAGAGATATGGTGAAGACTCCCACCTGTGTTGAGGATGTTCTGGAGTTTGTTCTACATTCATAAAACTTTCTGAGCCTTCTTCTTTAGTAGGAAATGCAGTGCTGCAGCCTCTAAACATAAACAGTGCTCTTCCATACACATAAACAAAGAGGATGCACATGATCAAGCCTACACCCATCATAAGACCCACAAAATTGACAGCCCACTGATTTTTCTGTAAAAAGAAAAGTAATTTTATTTTAACTTGAATACAATTTTGAAAAATACTGTATGGTTGCCAATGACACAAAATATCTCTCTCCATAATCTATGGGCTCGCTGACATCAACATTTTACACAAGGGAAATAATACTATAAAAATACAGTAATGATATGACAAAACAACAGTGATATATACATTAATATTTGAACTCTGAAACTGATGTCAATTGCATGTGTTCGTAAAAATAAATAAACTACTCAATGATGTAAAAGCTAAGTAGCTTTCATGATAGAACTGGATTAAAGGTAGCCAATTTGCCCTATTAAGAGATCATACTCGTTTTTTTCAGACTGCCTTATGTTAACCAATTATTATTATCACAATGTTCCATAAAGGTACACAGCAAGAAATCTTCAGAAATGTAACAATGTTCCCCCAAAATTCTTCATCTGCTCAATGGTAATCACTAATTCCCATACTCCTCAATTCAAGGATGCTCTGTTTATCACTGCCAAATCGTGGGACTTAGATTTTCCCTGATTCCTTTAACCTTCACTCACTCACTCACTTCCTTCAGGTTCAGGTCCCATTTTTCATTCCTCCTCTCTCCCAGTGAATGACTCCAACATATATACAAACTATGAATTCAGATGGCATCAAACTGACATGCCCCTCAGACATCTCCCTCAATTAAAACCTTCAACTGGTTGAAAATAGACTGATAATCTACTCAAAGATATCATGAAATATCCACAAAAGGAGTTCAAGGAGTCCATCTCATTTTCATAAAGGCAGCCACATGATTAATTGAAATGAAAAGATTTTGATACTGTATTAATAACAGATGATAAGCTCAAGCTATAAAGTGAGTCAAGCAGGCACTGTAATTGCCTATTTACCCAAACTAAGTACAATTCATGATTTATTTGACAGTCCTTACATTTCAATCAAGATTAAGTACACAATCATACTCTTAATATAAAAAAATTATGACACCTGGAACTTAACACCTTTACTCACTTCGCTGAGTATGAGTACTCTATGACTCTGTGACGCTTTAACTTTGTACAAATTTGAAGTCAACACGAGCAAGAAGAGTGCAGGAAAAGAAGTGGTACTCAACTCCTAAGAAAGTAACAGACCTGTCCCTTGACAGATGGAAGATTTTGCAAGTCACGGAAAAGAGAACCAGGCACAGAATTGGGGATGATGTCAGAGGATCTCTTTCCTCTTTTCTCCATGGCATTACAAGCATCCTTGAATTTAGTTCTCAACTTCCATAATTTCCTTCTCCTCGGATATCTTTAATACTCTCCCATTCATGTTCAACATCTGCAAAGCTTAAGTGCTAATAAGTATAGTTCCAATACCCCTGAAATGGTCTACAATATGTAAATAAAAATAGTTGATCATATTTGGTCCTTTAAATGCAAAATGGCAGTTAACTATAAACTCTAAACTAACCATGTACCAAGATGTATTTTTTCAAAGAAAAAAAGAATTCTACATCAGTTGGTTGCAATTTTACATATAATTTTCAAAGCTACATATGATGGCGCATGTCATCTGCAGTTTCATAACTGAAGGGTGGAAGAGTTTAAGCTGCAGATAACCTACCTTCCGAGTAGGTGGGGGAGTGTCATTATGTTCAGGTAAGAGTTGTGCTTCAACACTTTTTGGACTAGTTGTTAGTAACTTCAGCTGAATCTTCCCCATCCTTCTTTTTCTTTATATACAAACCTGTAAGTAAATAAAAAGAAAATAATAATTTAAACAACATACTGTAATTCATTCTAAGAATTTTAAATCTCATCCTAAATAAAATATCTTGCAATACCTGTAATCGAAATAGTTAACTTTTACAGTACTTTTCTTATCCATAATGCACATATTTTTATGAAATAAGCTAAGATGTCATTCACTTAATCAGGAAGTTTACAAAGAAATGAACAACCATATGTGTAAAACAGAAGTGTGAGCAAAGACTGGAGCAAAATGAATTACAGAAACAACTAATAGCATAAGCATGAGAAGCTGAAATAATACAAAATATGCACTAAAATGCCATTCAAGAAAATAACTTCTTAGTATATTCTCAAGCAAGCAAACTCAGTCTGTGACACACCATGGTTCAGCCGAAAAACTTAGAAAATTATTCCATGTATATATGTGGCCACAAACAAAACACACTGTAGGGCAACTACAGTTAATGTAGGATCTCAGATGATCCAGCCACTTTAAATAATGCCACAGAAACTCCTCTCAAACTTCCATAACATGACAGAAAGGAGGAAGTTTATAAAAAATGTTTGCTAAAAAGTAAGCTGCAGTTCTCCAGCTGGTGGTAGACCATCTGAATAAAGTCAAATACACTATATCATCAAATGCACACCACAAATACGAATGGCTATCTATGAAAGAGGTGACAAATTGTTTACACTGTATAGCCGTTGCAAAGTATACAACTGTCACACGCTCTATCAATGCTATAAATGTCAGGAATTTGGTCACAGCGCAACAAATTGTAGAAATGACCAGTGCTAGCAACATCTTCAAGTGTAAAAATTGTGTAAAGAAAGGTCATAGTGATACTAAACATCAAACATGATGGCAATATGTGCATAGTATATAAAGAATATGTGTCAAAGGTGAAAAATAATACAGTTCATGGCTTTGACTAATAATCTTGCTTTGACTAATAATGTTATATGCAATTTAACACAAGAAGAAAGCAAATTTAAAAAGGAACTAAAGACTCTCCTATCCTGCAGGAGCTACGATACTGATGAGAAAACACTGAAAGACAATTATAAAATATAAGAAGCACCTTATATAGAAAACGTACAAGGCCCCGCCAGAGAGGGAATTATCCCTGTGGGGGGCTGTAAATAAAACCAACGTGAAACAAAGTGAAAGTGAAAGATATAATGATCTTGGCTTAATAAATACTACATCTTCAATGCGAGTCTACCAGGCTAGCATAACATAATCTCCTGTCTTACTACACATGGTACCAGTTGAATACTGGTTACCCTTAAGCGTTTTAAGAACCAGTTGAGAATGATTGACACAGGTTCTGAAGATGCAAAAAACCTAACCCTTCCTGGAATGTTGTGTCCCGACCCAACCAGACCTTCCTAACCTGAATTAGGGTGCCATGCCCTGACCTAGCCGGATGAGCTTCATCCCCACTGGCCTTCCCAAAGTAACACTGAACACTAGAAACATGAACTAAGCTCCACTTGGTGATAGTGTTAGAGCCTACTAACGTCATTTTCAAAGCTACCAGCGTTTTATTTCACTCAAAATATACTTAATACAACAGTATACAATCAGCTGTTACGTAGGTTTATACATGGCCCCTACAGGAATACAGTAATTCGGTCCACACGGTTACCTTACACTGATTTGGCAAAAGTACGTCACAGCCAAAACATACAGTGACCGGAAAAGACCAACTAAACATGAATTAAATGGTTAGAAGAATAAATTACTTATGACACTTTTGCTTGACGACAAAAACTGCAAGGCATCGGAAACGTAAATTTCGTTGGCAATGTCAGTGACAGGATCCACTCAGCGACAGAGTCTTTGTTTACTTCCGTTCTCGGATATTCTTCTTCTTCCTGTTTGTTATGTAAGTTGCCACTTACAGGAAGAAACTGGTTTGACCGAAAGTGCGCATTATTTTAGGGTCACATAGAACGATATTGTTGCTAGGGGCTACCCGAGGGCAAGAGCCTGTGCTGGCATAAGGACAGCTAAAGCTGCAATAACAGAAATTGTCATAAAAGTTCCAGTTTTTTCTTTACTTTCATATCAAAACTACAGTGTGGGAAAAATGCCCTGTAATATCTATCACATGCAAAGTGTATCCCACCTTTATTCTTCTGTTTGTAAAAGTGATAATCTACAAACCATGAACTCAACGTCTAACTATTACAAAATCTTAAAAATCCTTACAAGTTGGATGCAAATAACCATTACATTTCCTGCGCTATGGAGTACAATAAAGATTCAGGCAAGGGATTCTCCTACCAAGATACTATTTGATCAAAGAGAAATTTTCCTTAATAACCGCTCTCCTCCCCTCCCAGTTAGAATGGACTCACCGAAACTTCTTGCTTAAATATGGTTTTCAGGCTATTGCAGGAATTGTAGCCTCCTTGGAAAATAAAGTAAAAGTGTGCTCATATTTATATTACTTAACCTGAACATCACAGACAACACAAGTGAGATCACATAATTATTCACTCTGTAATCTGTGCTGATGTTTCCATTTTTTACCTGCTATCTTGGGTATATGGATATGCAGTATTATGACTTATTATGGTTTTCTTCTATCAGCAGATAAAGGTTAAGACTTAGATACGCAAAGAGACACAGAACATCTAGACATTGTACACGAAATGTTACATCCTGGAGAAACTCGACATACTATCATCCTTTTGTAATCAGCCGTGTTGTATGCTGAGAAAATTTGTTATATATTTGAAGAAAAGAAAAGGGTTTAAGATTTTATGATTATTCTTTTTATCTGGCACAGCCAAAATCAACCATCCAATTAAAAACATAAATTTCACAACATTCAATTATACATCATGACCTATTTTACTACGAACACTAAAGCAGCGTTGGTAAATGCGCTTTGATATAATAAGAGTAATAATACATTTGCCCTCCGAAAGATGATGGAAAAACAACAGGAAAAGCAGAAAGGACTGCACATAGTATTCATAGATCTGGAAAAGGCATACAATAGAGTACCACGCCAAGAGGTTTGGAGGTGCATGCGAGTAAAAGGAACACCGGAGAAGCATGTGAGGTTGGTCCAAGATATGTACGAAGGAGCAAAAACACAGGTTAGAAGCAGTTGAACGGATACCAGTACGAGTTGGTTTACCCCAGGGATCTGCTTTAAGTCCATATCTTTTTGACCTGATAATGGATGTGCTATCTCAAGGAATAAGAGATCAATCCCCTGGTGCATATTGTTTGCTGATGACATTGTGTTATGCAGCACCAACAGAAGGGTAGTGGAGTCAAACCTAGAGCAATGGAGGAAGGTACTGGAAGACAGAGGTTTAAAGATCAGTAGGAAGGAGACTGAATACCTAAGTTTTAATGAAGATCAAGACTCCTAGATTAGTATGGAAGGGACAAGGTTGAATCGAGTAGGAAAATTTAAGTATCTCGGTTCAACAGTGGCTGATGGTGGAAATGTCACGTGTCTTGTGCGACCGCAGAATCAATATAAAGGTTAAAGGAGACAGTAGTGAGACCAGCTTTGATGTATGGAGCAGAAACATGGCCGGTAAAGAGAGTGCAAGAGAAGAAATTGAATGCGGTGGAGATGAAAATGCTCAGGTGGATGTGTGGAGTAACAAAAATGGACATGGTCAAAAATGAAAGAATAAGAGGAACTACCAACGTAGAACTATCAAAGCAGGCCCAGGAAAGAAGACTGCAGTGGTATGGCCATGTGATGAGAAGGGATGAGCCATATGTAGGGATGAGAGTGATGCAGATGGAGGTGCCTGGTGGGACAACAAGAGGAAGACCGAAGCGCAGGTGGATGGATGTTGTTAGAGAAGATCTGAGAGACAAACAATTGTCAGAAGACGATGTGTTTGACCGAGCCGGGTGGAGGAAAACTGTCAAAAACATCGAACCCACATAGACGTGGGAAAAGATGCAGAGAAAGAAGACGAATACATTATGGCCTGAAGCAAGACTATATTCATATTCAGTTCTGCGAGCCTCAGGCCATATGCTAGATCCCGTCACATGTCCCCGGTACGGTGTGCACTTAAACAGTCATTCTCGCAACTCGCAACCGCAAGCACCAAGGGAGAGAAGCAACACTAAATAGTTCATTCCTCTTACTGTTCATAATGATATGCAAGTATCAATTTTAGATTTAATTTATGTTTTGGCATTTAAAATATGAGTAGTGTGCAATAATCAATAAAGATTTCATCATGAGAAAGAGCGATGTCATTGCATACATGGAGAATCATTACTTGATTTTATTATCATGCTGGTGTTTTCATCGCGATAACGGCGTTTGCTTAAATTGCTTTTTTAATGATAACAAACACAAGAAGAAGACAATTTAGACAAATCATAACAGTATTCTACTCTGAGTTGTGTGCTGTGAATTGTTGTCATAATCATATTTGGTCCATTGAATGTAACGTAATATAACGGAAAAATACTTAGCCGGTATTTTGGAGGAAACCACATTCCTTGGCTGCCTATGTTGGAGGTAACTAGTAGCATATTTGACATCAGAACTAAGCGCACGGTGCCAGTCTTCCCTTGTCAGACTCTGTTGCCATACAATTTGAACCCAATTTGACAGACAGAATTCATCATCTGGGGTGACTTTAGACAAGGGGTTATCAACTAGGCCTGTCACAGAATTACACAAAAATACCGAAATCTTCATAGAACAGGGCGGGTGAAACTACCTTGTGCAGGTCAGGGTAAGGTTAAGGTTAGATTAGGATGTATCAGGTTCTTGGCCAGTTTTAGGCTGCTTTGACTGGAGAAATTAACCTGACTTTCGAAATTTGACTGGAAAAATTAACCTGACATTTGTACTTTGACTGGAGAAATTAACCTGACTTTCAAACTTTGACTGGAGGAATTAACCTTACTTTTAAACTTTGACAGGAGAAATAAACCTGACTTTAAAACTTTGACTGGAGAAATTAACCTGACTTTCGAACTTTGACCAGAGAAATTAACCTGACTTTCAAACTTTGAGTGGAGAAATTAACCTGACTTTCGACTGGAGAAATTAACCTGACTTTCAAACTTGCCAGCAGATTTGTTGATGTTTCTTACTTGGATCCCTTGGCATACTAATATTGGGCTGTTGCTGTAGAATTTGAGTGAACTTTAACGTCAGAATTCAAATTTAGCCTAACTTAATCAAAGTTCAACATTAATGTACTATATATAAAAATGAAAAAACGTAGCTGAACATTACCCATAGAATATGTAGTGAAGATAATGTTTTGTAGTAAGGCTCTAAACTTGTGAATTTAGTAATCTTTGAAGATTGTTATCATGGACCTAAGTGATGTCTGGCCTTTTCTTTGGTTACTGAATTACTTTCTCTGTTAAGTAGCCTACTTACTGGTCTTGAACAATGTAAGCAAGAAACTCTGTGATTGTTGAAGAAAAATTAATTGAGAATAAGTTTAAGTCATAGGAAGGGTTGAAAATGCATTTGTTTGTATGGAAATACAAACCATTGCCTATCATGTAGGAGCTTGTAACCTATCACTTTTCTTTTGGCTGATGTAAGGTGTGAATGTCTTGCTGTGATCTCCTCTTGGTAATGTTGTGAAGTGTTGGTGATTGTGTTTGTTGCTTGTCAGTGTTGTTGAACAAGTTTTGCAACAGGTTGGTTGAACAACAGTGGTTGTCATGTTAGGAGTGTGTTGTTTGGTTCCCCATGCAGTGAAAGATTTGGCAGAATATGCATGTAGACTAAAAAATCTCTGCCATTGTCTTTTGTGAAGACTACCATGTCTTTGACACTCCTGAATCTTTTAAGAACATTCTTGCCTGACCACCCTGACTTCTCCCCTGCCCTTCTTGATCTATTGGTCAAAGGCTATTTTTGATCACAAAGTCCCCAGAAGTGGGATAACCTCTTGAAAATTTGGCAGATGGGGAGTAGTAGCCCCCCCTCCCCTTCCCCTGAGATGTATAAAACTCCCTTGAAGATCTTGACACTTGCTCCTGCATGACTCTTCATCAGGTCACGAGTTTTTATTTTTAATGGAGAGAAATCTGAAGCTCCTCTTGTAGGTGATGGATTTACTTCTAAGGAAATACTAGCTAGGCTGTATAAGGAGAGATAACATTACTCAAGTTGGACTAGTCATTATTGGTGCCAATACACTTTGTACTAAGGGTGCCTAAGGCTTTCCCTGATTTTCTGGCAGCTCTGCTTTAATATCCCCATTAGAATTGGATATAAGAAAGAAGCTAATCTTGTGACTTGTGATAGACTGATATAGGCCTAAGCAGTACAGGATGTATTTCAGCACCTCTGACACTTACTTAGAATCCTGCTGAAAGCAGAGGCATCCTCTTACAGGAGGAGATGGTTTCTATTCAACTGAGAGAAAGGCTATGTCCTCTGGAAAATTATCTAACAGGTATATACGCCAAATTCCATACCATTTACTTATGAAGTCTTCTTTTCTGAGCTGTGTCCGGGGAGCTGCTGATCACAGGATTGGGCTTCCATAAAGTGATGGGTTTATGCTAAAACAAACTGAATCATATTAGAATACATTATTGCTCAATGTTTCTCACGAGATAGCATGAAGTTTACCATATGATTTTGATTTTATTTCAGAATTCTGTAACATAAGGGAGTTTTTATTTTTGTAAGAATGTGCATGCTGAACAATTGCAGTGTTTCCAAAGCAAAATTTTGAATTAGGTTGTTACTAACACAAGGTAACAGAAGCTGATCAAAAGTCTTACCTTTATGTGTACTCATTTAATTTTACTGTTTTTTTATTTCAGAGCTGAAATCAGTGTCAAGTTCCAAAATGGTAGATTTTGGAGTAGAAACAAGGGATCATTTTGAGGAATCAGAATTAACGCTTTCTGCACCCTCCGGTGTTGGCTATTACCATGCCCATCAGGCACCTCGACTGTCTTCTTGGAGACAAAATGGCCAGGTAATATTTCTGGTGATATTACAATATTTGAATTCATAATATCTATATAGAGAATTCATCATTATACACTTAAGGGCCAGTTTTTTTTAGAAACCATGAAGACTTTGAAGAATAATCCAACCATTCAGAGACTTAGTATATATTGGAGGATGGTGAAATACATTTTATGGTCCAGACAGTATCAGTCTATGTCCTTATTATAGCATTCCTTTTTTTGTTTAAAATTGATTATTCTACTTTGATGGCAACATTCTCCATTTAAATTAGTA
Organism: Macrobrachium rosenbergii; assembly: GCF_040412425.1. Lineage (NCBI taxonomy): Eukaryota > Metazoa > Arthropoda > Malacostraca > Decapoda > Palaemonidae > Macrobrachium > Macrobrachium rosenbergii. The sequence continues at coordinate 29,342,309 of NC_089760.1, forward strand.
TTTTTGTGACTGAATTGTCTATAACAAATAAGATAGCCTTGCTGATATACATGAGATATCCCTCCACAATGGAGATTTGATTTTATATATGATAAAAATGAGCTTCCATTAATGTACATTTATGAATTTATTCAAATGGACATTGATTGTATTGAACTATCATATACTGTAGTTTTACATGTTAATTTTTATTGTAAATCTTTAAAAGCTTAAGTTACTTCCTAAATACAGTAATCCTTTAGCATATCTCTGATCTATTTAAGTCATACTCCACACAATGAAGTCATCTTTGTTGCGATTTCCATGTTACCAAGCTTCAATGATCGAATTAGCTGTTGCTGAAGGATTTTCGAAATATATTTGAGAGCTTGTTTACCTAGAAAAAAATAAATTACAGTACTTTATAATATACAGCAAATAATTTTGATCTATGTCCTTATTTTCCTTTCTGCATACAGGTACTGGAGCCAGGACCCCAACACAATATGTTGGAGTCTCATTGGGATTGTGTGCAGATTAAAAAGGACCCACAAAATCTATCAAGATTTTGTAGTACTAGTACTGTGAACACTTTATCAGCCACTGAAAGTAGAACATCACTACCATCATCTTTACAGGTACTGGAGCCAACTTCTCAACAGAATATGATGGAGTCTCATCAGGATTTTGTGCAGGTTAAAAATGACCCAGAAAATTTGTCAAGATTTTGCAATACTGTGAATACTTTACCAGCCATTGGAAATGGAAATTCACCACCAACAGAGAGCGCAGAAGACAGTCGACTCAAAGGGCAGCTTCTTCAAGAAATCACAAGAGCGGCCGAGACTTTTGAGCCTTACAATGCTTCATCTGTGTCATCTTCTAATTACCGGACATATAATCTTGTTCCTGAAGTGCCTCATCCTTCTGAAGCTGAATATGCTTGTAAGTTGATTTTTTTTCTTGGCAAGTGTATTTTCATCCACAAAATGCTCAAAGATTGTGGAATTTTTAGATGCCCGTAATAAAAAATGTAGTTATAAAGTTGTGTATCCCTTATGTTAGTGATTATTAGGCTTTTGTAATTGTTAATACAGGCGGTCCCGGTTTATGACGGGGTTCCGCTTGCGCCGCCAGAACCCGAAAATCGTCGTGCCGGAACATCGTCGAAAATCGTCAAAAATCATAAGAAAACCTTACTTTTAATGCTCTGGGTGCATTGAAAACGATGTAAACTGCATTATTATTGAGTTTTACATCAAAAAAACCTTCAAATTATGATTATTCTGCCATTTTGGGGCCATATTTCTTCCGTCGGATCGGCGACGACGCTCGTTGTTAATTTCTGATGAATATATTTGAAAAGCGTAACCTCGAACGCCGTAAGTGTTGCCTGTATATAGTTGCCCATGATAGTCTGACAGACCATACACATGTAGTCTCAACATTAGACTTCTTATTTTGATCAAAACTCTTGTTTTACAAATGATATCCACTTGTTGCATGGTATTGTAGGTTATCTTAAGTTGGTTTAGATTACTTTGAGTAAGTCAGTTGGTTACTGAAGGTAGGGTGAACTTTTCTTGTCAGCAAATTTTTTAGTCTATCAGTACAAACATATTTTACTGGAAAGGCCTTCTAGTCCCTCTGATTGTTTTACCCGACATCTTAAGACCCACAAAGTGGATATGGCGTGCTTCCTGTAGTGAGCAATACTTGCAAAGTCATTACTATAATATGGTATTTAAACAAGACTACTGAGTCACATATCTAGGCTTTCATCAGGTTTGCCTTGAGGATTTTAAAGATGTTAAACACCTGTAGGTATGAAGAGACCAAAGGGAACAGGTGAGAAGTAAACAAGGTATGCTATGAAGAAACCTAAAGAGTTCTCTAACAAAAAGTCCATGCAGGGAAGAATCAAGACTTGTTTTGCCTTTTAGTACAGTAAAACTTGAAAAGATCCCGACTACTTTGTTGGGGACCTTTGGGAGAATGTTACAAAGATCTGGGCATTTTAGACCTTCATAATAGGCTAGCCTATAGTCTACTAGCCTATGATATTCCTGTATAATCTTATAATATTACAGTATAAATATTTTAATGTGATTATCTTCTTATAAAGAAGAGAGAATACAGACCTTCATTATTTATGGGGAAAACCTTCAGCATAAGCTAGTTTGGTTGTTTAAGTTTGATAATCATGTATTATTCAGCAGTAGGTAGAGTGGTTATTGGTGTTACCATCCACTCACATTTTGGTAAGCATTGGCATTTTTTTGGTTGTACTCTGGGAAAAATGTCTTTGCTTCTGCTCATTTTTTTCCCCCATGAGTATTGTTAAAGTGTATTTGGAATTGTCCTCTCTGCTGACAACTTTGGCTTTCCTTTTCAGTATAAGCATGAGGAAGTGTAAATAGCATAGATGTTAAGTTGTTATGTTGACTAACCAGTCCAGTCATAGTGAGAGACCCAAGAAGGCTTCGTCAGTGTCTTCCCTGGGTAATACTCCTCAGTTTACTCCAGCATCCCTTTGACGGCTACCTCAGCTGTGACCCCTGCTTCCTTTTCTGGGACCAACCCTGAACTTTCCCCTCTATCTTGGTCTGAGGATTGATTGGAAAGGATGGCCTGTGACTGATTCGCTCTCTCTGCTTGGGATCAAAGATGGGGGGTCACGATGGACATTCCCATTATGGTCATCGACTCTTTCTCTGGTCCTGCTCCTCTTACTCCTACATTGCTGACTACTCTGAGGCATCCCACAAAGACCAAAGTGTTATTGGTACTGGAACCTCTCTGGCCTTCTGTTTATCCAGGGATCTGTCCCCAGTGGCCCTTTGCAGTGCTAGGCAATGGCCAAAAGTTCATGCCTGTATTGGTCTTGGTAGAAGTGCCCTTGCTTTTGGCTTTTGGTCTATTCTACAAAGACCTCTGCTGCTTATCTTGCTGTCATTGAATGTGATGTTATTTTTACTAAACTTGCTGCTTCAATAGTGCCCATTGTAACTTCCATCCTTGTTGGAATGCCTTCATCAGCTAGCAGAGCTTGAAGAGAGCCTGCTGTCCTCCTCATAGTTCTTCTTGGTCTTCCCCATCTCCAGACCTAAGAAGGAGCAGATGATGTCCCAGAAGGCTGCACTCTGCAAAAAGATATGCAGGATTTCTAATAGACATCACACTTCCATGAAGTTGGATGTCAATCACTCTTTGAAGAGGGATGACGATCTTTGTGACTGTTTGTTGGAGTCTTTGACCACAGGTGGATTAGTCAGCCCAGTTCATGAGCTTGTTCATTAGCAACCCCTGGGTCAAGAGCTTTTTCATTCTTGTTTGCCTGCTTGTTCTACTCCGGAGAGGAGGACAGACCTCCTTGTGTTGACTATACTTCTATGGAAGTATGATGGGAGAGTGGATTTCTTGTGGCTACTGGTCATCCTGGTTCTTTGGAACCAGCTTATCAGGTCCATGGACATGTTAGTGACTGCTCTCCTGGATTACTGCCCAACACAGCAAAGATGTAGATCATCTTCAGTCCTTTCCAGTGCCTACCAGTTGTGGATTCGTCAGTCTGTAGATTGATGAACATTACCCCTCCTCTCCCTGGTAGTGACTTCAGGCTGAGGCGACATCTTTATTTACAGCTGAAGCAGCAGCCTTGGAGTCCATCTTATTGGCTTCCTTCCAAGCATCATTGTGGTATGATCTTTGGCTCAAAAGTGGTGAGCTTTGCCTTTTTTAGTGTTCTGAGAAACACAAGGCAAAATTCCAGAGGTTGATGTTAGAAGGAAGGACATTGACCTTTCTCATATACCAATCTGCAAACCTCCGTTCTCATGTACCAATCTGCAAACCTGTAGGCAAACCTGGTCCTGAGATGACACAATGCCCTTTGCAGATTGTTCTCAAGACAGGTTTCGATCAAGAGTGGCTTCTTTAAGGAATAAGTTGGTGCTGAGCTCTTTCTCACTCTCTCTGAAAAGTAAGGTCGAGTTTGCAGTTTAGGAAAAGGCAGTTCAAAATGCCCTGATCCACCATGGGGTACTCTTCAAGGCCCCTTTGGGATCTTTGCAGGGGTTTCCTGCCAAGCCTTTAGGGTTGGCTGTGCCATTCACCATTGAATTGAGAAAAGACCAGACCTTTCTCAGATCCTGATTTGGTTCCCAGTAGTCTTCCACTTCGAGGGAAGGCCAGGAGCCTTCCTAGCCCTTTCGATCTACCTCTAAGGCCTTGTCCAAAAAGGCAGGTAGGGAGAAGAAAGAAGGGATTTGGAAGTTGAGGCTGTCCTTTCCCCTCTCCTTCTGCTGTGATTAGGGGATGCCTGTTAAGCCAATAGGCAGGAAATGTGGCAGCGATAAGGGTTGGACCCCTGGGTAGTCTGTTTTCTTCATGACAGGGTACCTTTCAAAGACCAGTGCTTCCCCCCAACACCCATTTTCTGTTCTGATACTGTTTCCATTCTGTTCTCTGGGATCATCCAAATCACTTTCCTTCTTTGCAGAGGGAAGGACTATGTTAAAGAAAGATGTGCGGGAGGTTTTTGATGAATGTTCTCCGGGGTCCAGGTTTATACCCCTATAGGGGGTTTGTGCCATAAGTTCACCGCACTTGGTGCGGTGTAGACATTATTTAGGTTCTTTACAGCATCCCTTTGGCCCCCAGCTGCAACCCCTTTCATTCCTTTTACTGTACTTCTGTTCATATTATCTTTCTTCCATCTTACTTTCCACCCTCTCCTAACAGTTGTTTCAGAGTGCAACTGTAAGGTTCTCTTCCTGTTACACCTTTAAGATCTCCTGTACTCTCAGTTTCCCTTTCTGCACTGAATGACCTCAGGTTCCAGTGCTTGGCCGTTGGCCCAACTTTTATATTCCAATTCCAAATCTAGGTTTGTACAGTTGGCTTCTCCTGATGGAGAAGTTGACTGGGATTGGAAATTAATCATAAATCTCTCTCCTCTGAATGAGTTAGTCCTTTGGACTTGGTTCAGAATGGAAACCATATTGTCCCTTTTAGATTCCTTCAAAGAAGGTGATTTTATGCTTTTGTTAGAGCTGAAGGAAGTTTATTTCTGGATACCCATCCATGAGGACCCTAGGAAGTATTCCTGCTTTGTCTGTGACAGGACAGTTTTTAAGTTCAAAGCTTTGCACTTCAGACTGTTTATTGCCTTATTGTGTTCACATGAGCTGGTGTCTATTTAGGCCTATCTGCGTGGGATATGACTTCTACATTATTTCATTAATTGTGTGAACCTAGCTTCTCTGGAAGTGCTGTTGCTCTGTGGTATTGTGATAAACTTGGAGAAAATGGACCTTCAGCCCAACAGCAGATGAAGTACCTGGGCATGTTGATCAGTATAGTAGGAGTGAGTTTTTCCTGCAGGATGGTACTCCAGACAACTTTTACTTCTTACCTTAGGGACGTGCCCCACAAGTCCTCAGACACCTTTTCCTAGAACCTTGTGTAGCTCGGGGCTCCATTAGATAGAAAAGCATGTCATTTAGGATTCACAGTTGGCTTTAAGTTGGTGTGAATGAAGTAGGAGTGGTATGCCTTTCATTCACCCCTCTCTCCTCTGTCCAGCAACCTACAGCAGCGTTCACAATAGTTTGACCAGATGCAAGGGATCTGCTTGATAGAGTATCTATCACTGACTTTAATTGGTGGATGGGATTCCTTCCATCTCTTATTTGAGAAGGGGTTAACAGTAAAGCCTTATTATTTTTGGGTTTGATTGTGATAATAATGCATACTCCTGAGCTGGCACTCCCATTGCTACAAATGCGAGGACCAGTTTTCTCTGTCTTCCAAAAGCTAGGTTACTGTAAAGGCAAACTGACGTGGAGCCTCTACCCAGCTTCTCTCATCATTAAAAACCAATTATAGGAGGTACAGTACAGGAGTTATCCTTCCCCTCTCACATCTGACCAGGAAGCTAACATTTCAAGCTGTTGATAAACCTTCCTGTCAGTGCCCCTTAACTTTAATGCACAGAGTGTAAGGGGATGTGCAGAGGTCACATCCTCTCAAGCTTCATGAGACACCTCCCACCAAAGGAGAGAGTCTCCTTTATGAAATTACAGGTTTTTATAAGTCATTTGAACAAATGCAATTTTGCAGTGTAAATTGTATTTTTACTTGATTTATAAACTGAAATCTATATGCTCTATACTGAATCCTGCCTTTAACTATCCCTTCATTTTGTCCCTGCAGCTGAGGGAAAAGTACATTGAAGGCTCAGGTAAATGGCTTTCACTTGAAGAAGGCTCCAATATAGAGACCAGGTTTGTATATTTAGGAATAATGCAGTATATTTGAAAATGTTGAAGTTTTTATGACACATACTAGGTTTTCATACAAACCCATCAGTCATTATACTATTTGGAGTTCCCTCATCCCAACCCCACAAATCATGCTGCTGTAGCACGCAATGTGAACTTACCTGTTGAACCTGTGGAACGTTTGTGTAAAAAAATTGTATTGTGGTATAAATACATATTACTGTTCTGTGAATTGCAGAGGAAACCATTTTTATTTATGAGATCTTTTGTATTGAAGCTATCACTAAGCATCCTTATGGTATGTTTTATTTTGTTTAGATGTATTTTACATTATTTTGAGCAAGTTTTTAACACTGTAACTTTTTGCCTATTTCATATTACTCATCTTGGATGTAGTTTCAGAAACATCACAGTGGGTGTGGACACGCTCTGCTAGTGATGACCGTAGTTTTGCTGGCACTTCTTCAAACAAAATTTTGGTTGAAAATGCAGTTGGTACCATTCAGTACATTGTGCCTTCACAGTTGGTTGCAGATTCATTTCCATCATCGTTTCCACCTTTGACAGTTTCAGAAGCACAGTCTTCCATCATGTCATCAAATTCAGTGGTATTGTGTTGTTAGAATCTTTTCATGTTTATAAGTACAGTATCTTTAAAGTTAGTAAGAATGATAAAGCCTTGTATACTGCCTTTTGATGATATTATTGGCTAATGGGAGTTTTTTTTGGCTTTCATCATTAAATAAACAACCCACAGAATTGGTCATATATTTAATGTTCCTGTGTTTACAGGAACAGCATGTATATAGTAGCTCTAAAGTTACTCAGGTTAGAAGAAAATAAAGATGACCTGGAGATGTAATATCTAATGCTGTTCTTCATACTGAAAGTATTGAGTAATGAAATCTTTTACGCGGACAGGTGCAACGAACACAGGAGTCATCAGTATCAGTGTCTTCGTCTGCTCTAGACCTGTCACCAGCATCACCCATTCAGGCATCTTCTGTACATCCCTCTCAGACATCTCCGGTTCCTAATATTCCCACCTCATCAGCCCACCAGTTAATGTCATCACAGAACCCTCTTGGTAATTTTGACACAGGAACACAACAGCAAGAGCTATCTTACCACCAAAATCTTGAAAGCAGTATCACCCTTGCACCACCTCCTCCTGATGAAGAAAATGAGGAAACACCACCGGATGATGTAATGGCCTATCCACCTGAGCTAAAGTGTGATCGTTGTGGAGCTGTTTTTTCTCATACACAGCACTTGAACCAACACTTAGATGAGTGTAACTGTGCACCTGTAAGTATTGTACTTGATGCATTTGTGTATTTGCTTTTCAGTATGTCTAATACAAGTGTATACATATGCTTTTCTGTCAAATTAACCCTAATGGTCAGGTAGTTAATTTCCTCATGGGGGTACTGCATACAGCGAGTCTCATGCAACAAGAGTCCCTTTGGTCCACAGCTGTATTGCTCTCTCTTTTTTACTTTTCATTCAACCACTGTATCCTCTTCACACCAAGGTGTCCAACGTTGTAACTTTGATCACTCAAATATTTACTTCTTAAATAAGAGCCAGCCCTTCCAACCAGAGCCATAAGTCTTGAAATAGATCAAAGGTTTGGTAAAACTACCTTAGATTTAATAGCATAATAAATGATCAAATCTGATATTTCACAATATTATTTTAAATTTGTTTAATGAGATGGTTGGTTTACATGTCATGATGGTAGGTTTTGCCTAAAGGCTCTGTAATTGAAAATTTGAGCTATGGTAAAGCAAAAGAGATTATGGCTATGCAGGAAAAAACCAAAGGGACCAGTAGAAATAAAAGTCAAATAGCCATGTGGAGGGTTAGATGGCAAAGGGGTGCTGTAAAGAACTATAAATACAGCTAAGCCATTTCAGTCTTTGATATTTATCTATTTTCCTGCCTAAGGACATCACATCAGTCAGAAACTTTATGTGTAATGTCTACCAGATGCACCACAGCCATGAGTCTATTTTGTAGTCAGACCTCTTCAGAATCTGCTTTATTTACTTTGTAATACTCATGTCTCTGCTGGCTAGAATTATTATTGTTGTTGTTGCTGTAATTTGTTGTTGTAATATATACAGGTGTTACCAGAGGGCTGTCTACAAGTTGAAGAAAATCCATCGACCCAAGTAACAGAGGAGAATAAGCGCCCTCAGAGACATCAGGCAGACCAGCGATCTTTTTCGTGTAAACATTGTGGGAAGTGCATTTCAAAACCAGAAAAATTGAAGGTAAAGGTGGTGGTTAACATTATTAGTGCTATGAAAGAGGCATAGTTATATTTTATCAGAAGATTCTATACATTGTAGGCCACTAGTTTTCTGCTACTTTTTCCCCCCCTGTAATTTAACTTACTGTATGGAGATATATTTCTTATGTGTATTATGTTGATTATGTTACTCATGAATACTGACAGTTACTGGTTTTTTATAGGTTGAGTTTAACACTTTCCATTACTTACAGGCACATGAAAAGCTTTTCCATTGTAATGAATGCACTACTACTTGCAGTACAAAAACTATGTTAGCAAGACACAAAAAGGTAGGATATGTTGTCTCTCTTTGCCTGTCTTTTAGAGGTTTGTGTTTTGACTAAGATTTTATGAAAACAGTTCATATGGTTATGCTGAGAGTTTGCATTAATTTTCTAGCTTCTACAGGGGTGCTGATCGCCTCAGCCTGTTGTGTAATTGTTTATAAACAAGATTTTTCCATACTAACCCATTACTTATGTACATATTTTGTTTGTCAGGAAATGTCCTAGACAAAAATTTTCGGAAGAGTTATTTTCAGCGAGTCAGTACTGAGTGTCCACAGCCAGATCCATAAGTTCCCAACTGTCAGTCTGGTTCATTCTTTTTGTAGTCTAGACATTTGTCAGTTAGAGCTTGGGGTAGGGAGGTGGAAAATTTTTTGAAAGCAAGGATTTGTATAAAGAAGTTATTTTGTTTTTAAAAATTGTTTGTTTCACAACAATCCTATCCTGAAGGGGAGTACTGCTGTCAATGCACCTCATCCTTTGCATTGTAGACCTCACTTCAGGTTCTTTGCAGCATTCCTTCAGCCCCAAGCTGCAACCCATTTCATTCCTTTTAGTGTACCTATGTTCATATTCTCTTTCTTCATCTTACCTTCCACCCTCTCCTAACAATTGTTTCAGTGCAATTGTGAGGTTTACCTCCTGTTACACCTTTAAAACATCCTTTACTCCCAATTTCCCTTCCAGTGCTGAATGACCTCATAGGTCCCGTGCTAGGCCTTTGGCCTAAATTCTATATTCCATTCCATTCCACAACAATCCTATTACTTATAATCCTCAGTATCTTTGTTTAGGGAAGGAATCTAAATTTCAAAACCCCAGACTGTTACCTGGGAAATGTAGGATCTGTATGGAGCCTTGAGTTGATGTAAGCCCCCATGCACCTTTACTTGATACTCCAAAGGTCAAGGAACTGTCTGTGAGACAGAACTCTGAATATTAAAACTAATGACAGAGGTCATAATTATACACTCTTATATTGTCCATTGTATATTAAGGACCTGTAAGGAACTAAAATGGGGCAAGAGCTCATATCGATAACGGCTCTCCTTAAAGAGATAAAAGATCATAGAACTTCCATTAGGGTCTCCTTGAACTTGCCAATAAACTGCAGTAACATCTACATTATCGTAGAATATCACATCATGTTATCATATACCCTTAGATAATTTGTCTCAGCAAATGTGAAATTCTAAGGCTAGCTACTTGATCTCTTTACTCATTCTGTTGGTAGGAAGAAGCTAGGTGTACCTTCTCTGGAGTTTCTGGCACTGTAAAATCAAAGAATGGGAAAGGCATAATATCCTGACCAGGCAAAGGATGTCTTCAGCATTCTGGGCACAGAATTTAATATCACTTTATATTGATTTTTCCTTGATGCGTTGGGCTCCTTGTCAGTGTTTGTAGCAGAGTAAGACCCATGGAACAGGTCTTTTTTTTTCCTGTAGCAAAGAGTAAGACCATGGAACAGGTCTTTTTTTTCCTGATGCCAGGTGCTTCTTGACAGTATGTAACAATGAGAAAGATTAAGGAACTCTAGCCTACAGTGTATTGATCCTTTTTAAGAGTGTACTGCAAAACTGCAAATGCTAAAAGAAGAGTTTTTGTCAGCAGGAGATAGTAAAAAGGCTTGTTCCAGTGACTCATAAGGAACCTAGTGAGACCAGTTAAGACCAGTGTTTGTTGCAGAAACTTCCTCAAGCTTTCTGCGTATGTAGATCCCCTGAACATAAAAAATTGAGGTAAGGTAGATCTAAAGGCTTTTTGCCTAGACTGACAGACCCCTCTGAGTCAAAGGTAAATGAAGGGGCTTGCTTTTTTGGTCATTGGCACTGACAGGAGCAGTGCTTCTTCCACTTTACAAACCACAGGAGTTTCAGGTAGTTTTGTAGAAGTATATGTTGAATCTCCATAGCATAAAGATTACTTCATCTGAAAATCCTTTGCTTTTGAGATGTTGTAGGTAACCCACAGGTGTAAATATGTAGGGTCCCCAGAATCAAGTTGAACCTGCTGAAGTTATTCCTTGTTGGGGAGCTTCCTTGCTCAACTCCTGAATCATTCTTCCTGATGTGATTTAAACAGTTAATTAGATGTAGAATCTTGACCAAAATCTTTCCTGATTATTGCAAATGGAGGAAAGTTGTAAAGTTCCAGGTAATGCTAAGGATATAAGAAGGTGTTCAACGTTTAGGATGCTAGATTTGATAGGGTAAACAATAAATTGGTAGCTTGTTTTTGAGACTGATCATAAACAATTTTTATTATTATTTTGAGGTTCCTATAGCCACCCCAAAAGCTTTAATGTTTGGATTCATTGAACATTTTGAAGAGAACCTGGGCCCATCTTGTCAGCATTCTCAATGGTATATATACAAACATAAAGTGCAGTTTTCATTCCACATTCTTCTGTGCATTTGAAATTCTTTTTGTCATCAATGAGGCTTCATGGTACTTCCCTGAAGTATTTTATCACCAAAGGAAATACAGTATCTCTTAATGGCATCTTAGATGGGAACTAGGTGACTTTGTGGAAAGGCAGTTGCCTAGGACCCAATCATTGTAAAAGTAGAGAACTGATCTTTAGTTGGCTGGAAGGAAATAGTTCAACAACGTGCCCATATTCCCCGATCATGGGTCGTCAGAAACTAGCAGGCAATTTTGAATTCCAAAGAAATTCCTGCATGAATCTGTCTTCTTTGTATAGACTGTGGTAACTAAATTGTCCACATCTAAGGTTAAAGATGCAATCTTTGAAGACAGTTTCAGACCTGACTTCTCCCAGTCAACAGAAATCCCCTTTGTGGATACAACTGAAAAAGTCTTTCCTGTTGATAAAGTTCCTGAGGGGTCAAGAACATCACAATTAAGTCTTTCCAAAACTTAGCCAGAACTTGGGTAAACACATACTGGGTATTGGCCAAACCAAAGTAAAGCACCTTGATATACAATGAATTCTTTGCCCAGACAAGTCAGAGGTACCTTTTGGACTTAGGGTGAACGGGAACATGGAAATATGCATTCTGAGGATTGTTGGTGCTAAAAAGTCCCTTTTTTGGATGAATAAATGAACCAAGTATAAATTCTGTCTTGAGTTAGGTCTGTGTGAATTAAAGTTTGTGGGTTGAGGTTGATGTTGATGATGTGTGAGAAATAGTCACTAACAGTTAGCAGTGCTGACTATTAGTGGAGAGTTTGTTGGTTGATAAATTAGAGGAAAGTTTATTAGTGTTTTATGTCTTAAATACCAAAAGTGGTGTCACATCCCTAGGTAATTTGACCAATTTACAATTCTTATTTAAGAACAGATACTTTAGGTGAGACTTTAGAGTCTCAAAATGTGAATTAGTGGCCTCTTTAGACTATTTTATAAAAAAGGGATGCCCTCAGTTTAGGGGTCACTTATCTGGCTCCATGGCATGTGTAAATTCTTGTCTATGGACTTATGTCATTATTCATGAGATAAGATCATAGTATTTTGTCCTGTGTTAAAATGTTTTCTATTTACAGTAGAACATTTTTAAAGCTTCTGCAGTGAAATTTCATTCATTTGTGACAGCTGAATATGTTCTCTGATTTTAATGTAGGTTTGATTTAATGGTAGGGGTTCATACCCTCTCTGGTGTTCAGACACTACCCTACTTAAAAACATTCAACTTACAAATATTCAGAGATACAAACAAACGGGATCACAAATTCAAATTGTGTTCAGAGTGCTCCCCTTTGCCACCCGTAAGTTCAGATTTTGTTCTGTGTGCCTATTCTATAAAATACAGTACTGTATGCACAGTACAGTGAATTGTGTTTTAGGATGAAAAAATGTATGTTATTGTATTGACTTTTATATCATACTGTACTTGAAGAGTACAGTAACCAACGTACAAAAAATTTATTATACAAATGGCTGTCTGGAATGTAATTCGTTTGTAAGTAGGGTGGTGTCTGCACAGTACTGTTTCTGTTTGAGGCAGTCATACCTTACCTCAAGCTCTGGGTTTTATTTGAAGGAATTGTTTTATAATTTCCAGGGTATTAGTTTGCAATTACTTCCAGCCTTGGTGTTCATCATTTCTGGAATGGAGTTTCAGTACAAGATACAGTTGAACATTTACTTTCTATTAGAAGGCGGCAACAGTTTCAAAGTAAAAGAAAGAAAATAAAGCGAACTGAAAAATAAGTAAAGTAAAAAGTGAAAAAAATAATGGAAAATGAGCTACAGTATTAAGAATTTAGACACTTATTCAATCTTAACCAACTTAAAGTTTTTGAGTCCTTATACATTAAAAGCCTTAAACCTCAGCTGAATCATGATTAGTTATCTTTTGCTTTATACATGTGGAATACCTCATTTTCCATTATTTTCCTTTTTCTCTTTTATTATTTATTGTTAAAGCTTGTCTTTTTAAGTTTTCATTAGACATATTGTATTATTCAGTGCTCTATTATAAATGTAATAATGTTCTGCTTACAAAGTTGGACAAAAAATCCATTTTAGGAATAATTGAGTATCTATGAAACATGAAAATTGTTCAAAAAGTCTGTATTTTGTAAAGATGCCTGACATTGTGCATGATTTATTTTTATTGTATTTTTGACTCTTGTCATAGTTTTTGCTCTTTGATATTTTCATTTTACTAATGACATCATTTTTCAATTCACAGTATTTTTGAAGCATTGTTACTTTATTCTAATTTTTAAATTATACTGTATTGAATGTAATTCTCATGTTTTTTATCTATTGTAGATACATACTGGTGAAAAACCATATTCGTGTGGTGAGTGCAAAACAAGCTTCACTGAATCTGGGAGTTTGAAAGTTCATATGAGGCAGCATACAGGAGATAGACCATACAAGTGTTCATTTTGTAATGAAGCTTTCAGTGGTGCTGGGATGTTAGCTTCACACAAAAGAAAACACACTGGTGAGAAACCTTATGTTTGCAGTGAATGTGGTGCATCTTTCAGGCTTCTGTCCACACTCAAAAGTCATAGTCGTAGACATACGGGAGAAAAACCCTTTTCTTGTGAGTTATGTGGAAAGTCTTTTACGCAGAAAGCAGCTTTACGCCGCCACAAAAGGACCCACTTAAATGTTAAACCTTATGAGTGTGATCATTGTGGTTTCAAGTTTCGAGAAAAAGAAAATCTCAGAAGACATCTTCTTCTCCATAAGATTGTTTGGCCATTTGTCTGTGACATTTGTGGAGCAGGTTTCAACTACAGTAAAAAGCTTGAAACTCACAAAATGCTTCACAATGGTGGAGATAAGCCTTATAAGTGCAATAAGTGCTCTTCAAGTTTTGCTTCTCCAAAGTACCTTACACAGCATAAAAAAAGGGTTCATGATAGAAAAGGTTCAGTTAGGTGTGAAGAATGTAATGCCACATTTACCAGAAAAGAGACTTTGCGATCACATTTACGAATTCACAAAGGCTCTGATCAATATGTATGTGAACAGTGTGGGGCAGCCTTCAACCAAAGAGCAACTTTAACAAGGCATACAAGAATTCATCTTGGTTCAGCTGGAAGTGATGGGTCTTCTTCCAAAGAAAGTTATACTTGTAAATTTTGTAAAAAAGTCTTCACAACCAAGAAGTCTTTAGATAGCCACCAGATGGAAACTCACATGGTTGAGGACTTTGCATTTGAGTGTCCAACGTGTCATGTAGGGTTTTCAGATCAATGTGAACTTGCAAGACATAGAAGTACACATCATCAAACTTTAAGACCTGTTTCAAAAGCAAATGAAGGTCAGAGAGAGGCAGTAAAAGACAAATATATTTGTGAAGACTGTGACCAGACCTTCCTCAAAAAATGGCAGTTAAGGGCACATTGGAAGTACTGTCTCTGTAGGGATCTTGATGCAGTGGATAGTGAACCAGTAGAGGTTAAACCAAACATTTCTTCACAGAACAGCAGTAAGGAAGTGAGTGCCATGAAGTTAGTGTCAGCTGTGTTGGCTGCAGCAGGTAGCAGCTCAGGTAGTGAAGTTAGTTACCAAGCTCCCCAGCACTCCGAGACATCTTCAACGTCAGTTCCGTTAACTGTGGCTTCCACCTCCAGTTCACAACAGTCACAGCATTGCACATCAGCTCAGGTCACTCAATCTCACAGTGGTGTATATGAACATGTGAATGAAATTCCTCAAGAATTATCCTATCAACAGCCAGCTCAGGAAGTCCCTCAACATTCCTCAGATGTTAATGTTATGCAGTCACTGCAGGATCCACATCATCACAACTCTGTTCATGATAATGTTCAGCATGTAGATCGACAAACTGTCTTGCAAGGAGAAACTCAGGGAACACTTTTACAACACTCACTGCAAGAAGACATGCAGCATCATTCATTTGACTTTGATATTTCGCAAACTGAATTCTACAAATCTGTCCCTTCATTGCAATCATCCTCTCATCATCACCACCACAATCAACATTACAGTCACCCTGATACAAGCCACGAGTCCTCTTTGCTTCATAGTTCAGTTCTTCAAGATATTGGTCAAGAACATGATTCATGTGAAGATCTGCATGATAATTTGCATCATTCTGGCTCTTTTTTAAGTAATCAGCGAGAGGTTACTCTTCAAGAAGCTGTGCACCATCAGCGGGGACAGCATAGACTTGACCACATTGAAGATGAGAATAAAGAACAAGAAAGTGAATCTTTTCATTCTCATTCTGAAAATTACCAAAATACATTTCAAGATCAGTACCATCCATATAATCGGTGTCAAGTTTCAAAAGCAGAAGAGAAGTATACCAGGACTGAACTCCAGTCTTATGTTTTACAAGACCCAACTGGTACTAAAGTAAGGAATGCATGTCCAAAGTTGTTAGGATCATATAGTAATTTGCGTAGTAAATATTAATTGTAAATTAAGGGGAAATATATTTCTTTTTACTCCATTGTTTCTCATTTATCATGTTTACAAACATTGTATCTTTTGTAGGTTATTTTATAATGAACCATTTCATATTAGATTTTAAAAATTTTAATGTTGTTGATGTATATGTACATTATCAGAATTTATATCAGAGAATAATACTTCTCTAGTGGTCCATTCCAATGGTAGATAAAAGGAATTGGAGTTTTGTCAAGGAGTAATAATATTTATTGAACAATTAATGGGAAGCATAAATTAGTGTGATTATTACCAGTCATGTTACCTAAATGCTGATAAGCTGGTGCCTATCATTATTTCGTTAAGTAATTGTTGAAGGAGTCACTTCCACTTTTCGCTGTAATTTATTGCCTTCTAGCAGAAATTCTAAGAATGTAGAGTATTTTGGTTTTATTTATTTGCTGAGCCACTATCTTCAGTATATTTCCTCAGATTCTGTACTCTTATATAAAGCTGTCCTTCCTAATAAGCAGCAGTTAGTTTTGGAGTGTATTACTGTAGTTTTTTGTCATGTGTTACTGAAATGTGTTGGTCATTGATAGTAAAAAATATTAGTTGATAGTGACCTTTAAAATTTACTGTAATAATTTTGTTTGTGTACTACTAATATGCCTCTTTTTTTTTGTTACTGAACAAAAGTACTTCTATGATATATATATCATGAAGTATCTCATTAACTTAGGTTACTTTCTGTAAGTTTGGATGATTCTAGGGTTTAGTTACCCATTACTTTAATACCAGGGAAATGATACAGATAATTTTTGTTGCCCTGTATTTGGCTTCCTTCACCAAGGAGCTGTGTTTGCTCCAGTCTTTGTGGCTGTCTGTATGCTTGTCAACATACAGTAATTACATGACGACAAGTGAACAAGTTTTGATAAAACTTTTTTTTTTTAAGTTTTTGCCATTGATGAAGATTAACAGTTTTTTTACCACAGTACCATCTCGTGTCTTCACTGGCATCCACAAAAAGTTTTATCATCTTAGGGACTCACCTAATTTAGTTGCAATTAAATTTTCACCAAAATTTGCTTATCATTTTGTAAGTTGATTTCTCCAAACAGACATGGTTGCCTTGGCATATTTTTTCTATTCAGAGTGTTGCTGGAAGTTTGATTATAAGCTGTTGCTTCTTGTGATCTTTATCTACCTTTAAACTTGAATAATGGGAAGTATTGTTTAGAATGGAGAAGATGATACTCTTATCAGTAAATTTGTTTGCTCTGTTAGGATATTTTTATTTTAACTGCCTATAAATCTTCTATGATGAAAGCAGATTTGTTTTTTTTTAAATCTAGGCTAGATGCAATCAGGCTTATTTTCATGGTTTGCACATTGAATGGACAGTCACTCTTTCTCTGGGTTGAACTCTTAAATGTTTTTTGTTCATGACAAACGCACTATTAATAATTTCCGACATTCATGGCTAATAAATTTCCTCTGACATAACAAGTCTGCTTAAGAAAATGGTAGTAAGCAGGTAAGTGCACGCACTTAGGTTCATGCATCCTAGTTATAAAATAATCAACTGTGTTCACTGGATTGCCTCAGTTCATTACCTCATTATTTGAATCATACTTATGTGCTCAAAAGCACCAAGTGTGTTTTATCATGCATTACAAAGAAAAGTTTGTATTTCATTTTCTCAAATGAGTTTCTTTCTTGGGTCAGGTGAGTTTCAGCCTTGCAGCCACTCTGAGGACTAAGTTCATTGTGGTGATTGCTTCACTCCACTCTGATTTTGGTCTTTGTGTTTTTAAGGTTTTTTTAATTTGTTGACAATTTGGTGAATGTTTTACTGGTTTAGCTGCTAACTTGCAAACTAGTCATTAAGAAGTTAGAGCTAAGAAGTGAATTCCTGTTTATGGTAAGCACATTCTTTTCCCATTTCATTTACTTTTATTGTTGTGAAGAGTAAGTGTAATTTGTTTTACTTATAGTCTTTGTGTAGGGTGATTTTTGGTATTTTGGGTGTGTGGCTTTGTAATTACCCTATATTTGCCTTATATACCTAGCTTGAACAATTGATTTTTATTTCTAGTTTGGTTATTATTAAGTATTTTTCTGATCTGACTTTTTGGGATTGTAGTAGTGTATCAGTTACATCTGTTATTCCCCTTAATTGTCCCTACATTTAGCTGTTAAATATTTGATTAATGCAGTGAGATTCATCCATTCCATTAGTAATGACTTTTCCAGTCTAAAAGTGATTAGTTAATTTGTGTACTGTCAGCTTTATCCTCACTGTGACTGGTGTACTCTGCTATTGCTGTTCTTTAGAGTGCATTTATTATGTTGTTTACTATTCAGCAGTGTGCTCAGTGAGACCTTCCAGTTAAGGCTTTTCTTGCTCTTGTGTCATCCCTGATACAGATCCTTACTTCTTAAGAAGCAGCAGTCATGGCCATGTAATGTTTGTTGTTTCTCACGTGTGAGATGTGCTGTACAGAGGAGGGCATACAAGACTAGATGATTAAGGAATCCCACTGCTGATGTGTCTGCTTCATCCATTTTGAAATTTTCAGTCTCCAGGTTGCACTGTGCATGCTCTCTTAACTAATTTGCTTGCATTTCTGCATGTGGCCAGTGCCCAGCCTGCTAGTAGCCACAACCACTTGGTAAGTGCCTTGCCTGCTCATCTCTGCCTGCTACTCTGACTGTTTTCTTGATTGCTTTTTCAGTTAACAGGCTTGCCTGTTCAACTTCCCCTATACCTGTAACTTGTCCCTCAATTGTAGTGATGTTTTATTATTATTATTATTATTATTGTTCAGAACATGAACCCTATTCATATGGAACAAGCCCACAAGGACCATTGACATAAAATTCAAGCATCCAGTGAAATATGGTGTTCATTTGAAAGTATATATGCCTGGCTGAAAGAGACTGCTTTCATCTATGCCTAATGCTATGCAGATGCATAGCATCTCTGCCATGCTACCTTCAGGTGACTGCTTCCCCTCTAGCAACCATTATTCCAGTTCCTGTTATACCAGTGCTAGATTCTAAAGCAAAACCATGGCTTCATCTCAAGACACAGACACACCCGTGCCTGAAGCCATGCCACTGCTGCATTTTCAAGAAATTCCATGCCGTGTTCCTAGTCAGCAATCAATCCTTTCCAGACTGACTTCACTTTCATACCTTTAAGGGATCTCGAAGCACTGAAATACTTTTTCTAGGACCAAGTTCTTCCTTTTCAGAGGGTGCACCTAAGACACCCAGGCCATGACCAACACCATTATTGCTTCTTCCAGCTTTGACCATGACCATAACTGGTATTGTGGAGACTGGCTTATGTCATACCATTTGTGACTCCTTGTGTTCTTGTGCCAGGTACAAAAGTAAGAGCCAGCTGTAAGAATTCCTGGCAGTAGTAGTTGGCCTTTGTACTCTGTGAGATAGAGGGACTCTTCAGTGGACTACATATGTATGTTCATGTTGACCCTGATCACCTTCAGAGGAAAAGCTGTTAACCAACTTTTCTTCTGCGGAACATCTAGATCCTTGGCCAAGAAGAGTTCAATACACAACACTTTTCCTTC
Source organism: Macrobrachium rosenbergii (assembly GCF_040412425.1). Taxonomy (NCBI): domain Eukaryota; kingdom Metazoa; phylum Arthropoda; class Malacostraca; order Decapoda; family Palaemonidae; genus Macrobrachium; species Macrobrachium rosenbergii. The sequence goes on from NC_089760.1 coordinate 29,361,607, forward strand.
ATTGTTTTCCTCCTAAGACATCTTCACTAGAGACTTTGGTCTCATTACCATCATCACCTTGGATTGGTTTGTCTTGTATAAACCTTGAAAAGAAGCCAGTCAACCTTGCATCCTCTGTGCCAGGGACTGTAGCATCTTCTGAGATGCTGATCATTTGCACAGTAATGCACCCTCAGTTTTCGGAGTGCTTACTGTTTCTTGTTTCTTAGGGAGTGTAAGAGTGATCAATTTCTGCTATTAAAGATTACAGATCTGTTCTGTAGCAGGTCTTCGTTTTACATGGACTGTTGTATGTTCATTGGAGCTCGACGCTTTGTCTGTAGTTTGAAATGGTTTCACAGAAGTCACTCAGACCATCAAGATGGGACTCCCTTTAGTCCTTAGAAGTCTTTTGAAGTCTCTGTGCAAACCTTTGGACCTTTGAACCATCCTTCATTAGCTAAATTTACACTTAAGATGGTCATCCTTCTGGCATTTGCATCTTCAGGGCATATCAGAGAACTCATGCTTTTGAACAAGGTCAGACATACTGAGGATTTAAGGTCACTTGGTCTATCTTTTGTGGTTGAGGTCGTTGCAGAGACCGTAACTCAAGGAAGTAACCACCTGTTTATGTGTCCCTTCTTTTAGCAGATAATTGAGTGTGTCTGAGGAAATTTGTGGAACACAAATGTAGATAAATAAAGATAGTTGGTTTGTATATAAAAAGATTGTATTGTTTTTAAAAAATCACAAATTTTTACTTGTTTTGTTTTATTATAAAGGAAAACCATGAATATTATGTAACACATTTTGTCTGAGCAGTTAAGTATTATTGCAAGAATCTAAATCCCTAGAGGTTTGATATATCGTTTCGGGGGCAGCCATAGCATCTACCTGACCAGAGTCTCATAACGTAGATCTGTGTAGTGTTCTAAATGAAAAACAAAATTATTTATTTTTTCCATTTGTGGGGCTCCTCTTGCTCCCTTTTGTCCTGTCATTTAGTTAAGATTCCTCCTTAACTTCATGAAAATGATGTGAAGTTATGTGAGTCTTATGTTATGCCTTTTTACCTCTTTCCTAGTGCTGGATCTGGTTTTGGTAAAGTGATGACCTTAAAGGCACTAGGAGCATTCTGTATATTTGGGTGCAAGTGGTAGAGCAGCTCTGTCCATAATGGTAGACCCATGATAAGCACAAAAAGTGCCGAGATAAATACCATTGATAACCTTATATGTGAACATGGAAATTTCTTTGGCCCCTTCAAAGTTAGCTTTGAGCAGCTCAGAATATTGAAACTGTATGAAGATACACAACAAAGAATGCAGGAAAATTTCAGGAAAGGCCCAAACTTGATTGGGTCAAATTTTTTCTGTGTCTCACTGCTAGATACTGGGGGCCATTTGGTTTGGAGAACTTGCATACTATTGAAGGTGCAATTTTTGTTACAAGTTTCCACTGGTAGTCAAAATTCCTCATATAGTATTACTGTATAGACAGGTAAAAATATCATTAAGACTTAAAAATTACAGTACCTATTTACCAGATAGTCAGATACCTAACCAAGGAAATGTCATTGTGACAAATTAAAAATAATAAATTGTTGGCTGAAATCACCACAAAAAATGTTCCAGGAAGACAAAGCAACATGAAAGACAGCAAAATATGCATCATACACTGGAAGAAAAAGAAATTATTCAGAAGGGGTGCAAATTAAATTTATTAGAGTTTTAAGCTGAAAAACAGAGCTGCTGAGATAATGTACAGTAAGACTTGCTAATCTGATGCATTTTATATCCATATTGTAGTGATTTTGGTCTGTTGTTTAATTTTTGATGAGTTGTTAACATGTTATATAATGAAATAATTATGTAGAACAGGAAAACAGAACAGTAAATAAAACAATACACAATGTACAATAAAAATAAACATTTAAAATTCCATTTAAGAAGAATAGGCTCGTTTTTCACTTATTTATATTCACTTTATATATGGAGTTACTGAATGAAATAGGCATTTAGAGTTTTAAAATATAATTAAGCTATATTACAATAAAAGCAGTGGAAAATGCTGTTTACTATTAGAATAAAAATCTTAAAGTTCATTAAAATATAAAAGTCTTGTTGTTCACGTTATAAATACTGTATCCACTACATATTAAATGTCATTGTTTGATTTAATGAAATAAACTCATAAGGAATTAAAATATATTGCATACATACTACAATAAACAAAATTTAAAAAACTGACATATACATGTGCTTTATGTATATATCAGTATATATGTACTTTTTATATAACTTACAGTGATGCTGTTGTCATGATGTATTATCCACTCTTCAGTGTGTTAGGAATGATTTCATATTATGAATTGGTAAAAAAAACTACAGAAATTTGTTACACTCCATCTTTAATGTGCAGTACAGTATTTATAACTCTGAGATAATTCTTGTTATTACAAAAAGAAGCATGAAACTGCAGTAGCCAGAAGTGTATGGGTAAAACCCACAAACTTAAAATCTTCTTTGGAAAAGTGAAGATATGTGGACAAGTTCCTCAGAATAAGAGGACAAAAGGAAAATTAACCTTCTCGAAGGTTTACCAGTTGCATGCTATCAAATCAGTTTTCAGGACACATACTGTACCGGCAAAACCAACATATGGAACAGACAGATTAGCATGTCCCCCACAATGACCGTTGTTTACACTCATTCAGCTAATTAAACGCATAGTCTTGGAAGGTACTAAATTTTTTCACTACTTTACTGCATTTGCTTTTACATGAAATGATGCTTCGAAATGATACAGTAGCTGCTAAGCCATTTCACTGAGTATTAAGTTATTTTAAATCCAAGGGAAAATAAAAACAATCAATTTGCATCTGTTTTGATTATATTTGATTATACAGTAGTTTAATACTGTAAACCTGGGACTAGCATCTCTGTTGTTGTTTTCTTGATTTTCTCCTTTACTGTATATACTGCTGAAATTCATCTTGTGTACCAAAAGTTCTGTTTTGCATTAAACCTTGCAATTGTTTCCCAATCATAAGTTTAATTTTTATATGATTTTGTAGCATTTCTAGCAGTCAAAACAACTTCAGTTGTGATCTCAAATTCTGTACAGTTGAGTATTTCTGGAACCTTATGTTTATTTCAAACAAATGTCCAGTTTCAAGGGTGTTACTGATACAGAATGTATTTTAACAGTTACAGTATATATTTTATTATACAAAGCATTGTATTTAATTTTTAGCCCATGTACAGTACAATTGTAATCTTAATGCATAAGAATTATATAGAGGTTATTTTTGTAAAAAAAATACTGTTGTTGGATATTAAATAAAGTGTATCCAAATTCTTGTTTCATAAAGCTTTATGCCTCTGTAATTTATACAGTTATCCTCTGTTATTGGTTGATTCAATATATAGTATTTTCATGGTTTCAGTTACCTATGGTCAAAGAATATTCTATATTAGAATAAAAAATCCAGATGTTGACAGAATTTGATTTCAGTTTTCATATGCTTGGTCACTATCTTGATGAGCTGCCCAAGTGATTCATCTCTGGGCCTCTGCAGTTGCTCCTAAGTTCACTTGCCATAAATCAAGTGACAGCTGTATCATGTATAATAAAAAAAAAGAAAAAGGCAGACCACACCCAACTCTCACTTTTTGAGTGGAAACTGGTCAAGGTTTTTATTGGGATGTCACTCAACAGAGACATTCTTTAGACAAATGAAACAATGAATGGATGGTTGAAACCACAGCCAAAATTTAGTTGGCAAGCTGTATTACTATGACCAAAGTTAACTATGCAAATGTTGGAGTTGGTAAGTAATACATCATGGAACAGTGCACAAGGAATGGTAATGTACCTGAAGATGAAAAACCAGTTAACACAACAAGACTAAAATTCTCTCAAAAGAGATACAGCAACATCAATGTACACTTTGAGATTTATGATGTACTAAGATAGAGAAATAAAGAGACATCACTAAAATTTGGCGAAAATAAAGTTCAGTAGCAAAGCCTACGCCTAAAAATCAAATACTGGGCGGTGTTGAGAAATTAGGCCATACAGTGTCTGAAACCCTTCCAATAGAAGAACTGTAGCACATATGGGCATACCATCAAAACATGTAACAGCCATCAGGTTCTGCATTCTGCAAATCAGGCAACCACACAACTGTGTGAAACCGTAGTACAACATTCCAAAATATGTTGACTGTGGTACACCATATCTAAGTCCAAAGAATGCTCATTCTACTTAAGTGAAATTGAGTTTAAAATATTTCAAGCTAGAATAGGTTTGACAGTAAAGCTAGTAAGATTAGAACTAAAAGAATTTGTTTCACTGATCCATCTGGGAAACTTAAATAGAAAACTGCAACTAATCAAAACCTGAAAAAAATAACTTTGGAAATAACATTAATGACAAAGCAGACTACTTGACTAATGATCTTAGAGAAAATTACAAAATTCCAGAAGTTAAAAGGAGCAAATTTCTTAATCTAAAATAGGTACAAAGTTCATGTAACACTGCGATCTGATGAATCTCTAAACCCTAAAAAACTGAAGAAATGCACAAGAGAGAGAGATAATAAAACATTCAAAGAAGGATCATTCTGTAGTCCCTTGTAAAAAAAAAAAAAGTAGCCAGATCTATCTGTGAGGCCACCAAAAGTATTAAAAAAAAAGGATGAGATTAAGCCATCCCAGTTGAAGAACAACCATCAGGGATAGAGGTAGAGAAAAACCATATACAGTCATGGTATTTTAATTACATATTCTATTCTTCAGCACTTGATGAACCTCAAAAGGTCACTATATGGCCTGTTTACAGATTTAAGCGGAATTTGCTTATATCATAAATTTTTATTAGTGATGCTGCAGAAGAGTTTGCCTTATTAAATCCGTACTTGATAACAAAAGAGAAAATCTATGGTCTGAAGAATGATCAGAAATGACCCATCAAAACCATAAGAATCAACAACCACCAAGACAATATAGTAATCTCTGAAAATGTCCTTCTGAATAAAAAAAATTCTAACATTAAATTTAACTTTGTATCAAAGAATTGAAATAAGTACGCTGATGTCATTGTGCAATCCAACTCTTCCATCTATTTTAGACTGTGGAAACCAAATATATGGCTTAGCATTAGATGAAGCATTAAAAATGTTTCTTAATGAAGGGCTCAGAAACTGCACTGGAGTCTCTCCGCCCTCTTGTAATAAATCTGTACTAGTCAAAAGGTGTGAGATAGTAACTGTGTAAAGTACAATGAAGATACAGGGAAGGGACTCGCAAAAAAAGAGCAAACATTCATGAACGATCATTCGCAGTCTTCTTAATGAGCGCCAACAGCCTTTTGAGTCAGTGTGAATGTCACATATCCTCCAGTACTAAAACTCACTCTGCATTGATTTATGTGTAAGTTTATATACATGCACGTACACAGTATTCATCCAAAAAGCATCATAAGCAACACAGTAGACAAAGCGAGAGCAATTTATACTGATGACTTTCAATCTCCGTCTGATGCTCTATTAGCTGCAATATCATCTAATGAAACATGTAAATTCTTTTTATCTAATAATGCCACTTTTTTCAGCAGAAGCGTCTGCAGTGTGCAATACAACATGCCTTTTCCAGTCCATGGATTATGGTATCATCACTGAATAATATGCTGGTTGCAGAGCTTCCCTTAACCGAATGTGAACAGGACATGTATGCCAAGAAGGCCTGGGAACTGGTTTGTCAAAACAGAGATTAATGCCCATCTGGCTGGCCAAGAGCTAGTGATAAAAAAGGGCTAAATTTGTTGCCTCTTTCTTTCACCTAACACATTACCCATCCAGCTGACGGACAAGGGAATCATCTCAGTCTATAAAAGGAGGTACAGTTGTA
>NC_089760.1:29370000-29372500 GCF_040412425.1 Macrobrachium rosenbergii
TAAATAAATAACGATGAAAGAGTTTAAATGATTTTGAGTAAGCAGAATTTCTACACTTCGTTTCCCCTTTGCTCTTTTAAAGGATTAAGCTTAAACCAACTGAATATGAACGAAGCACACCGGAAGATTCTAAACAACCGAAGTGGGTAGTAAGGCTGATGTTTAAGTATGATGCTGGAAAACTAGCTGCGTCGAGGGGTCACTATAAAAGAATGCCAGGCAGTGACTTGACTTAAGCAACATTCGGTTGGGCTGACCACCAAAGAATACCGGACGCTGTTGGTACATGCTCCCGTGACCGTTGCAGTAATTTTGTACTGTCTTTACAGCAAAACTATCTTCCGGGCTCCAGTCCTGAGACCCAGATGTTCGTCCGTTTTTATCTTAACGTATTTTAGACTGGTATACTTCCCATCTTGCATCAGTTTCAAGATACGTCTCTAGTAGTTTCGAGTAAATGAACTTGGTGCATAGTGTGAAGCACGCAAGTCTAAAATACGTAAGATAAAAACGTACGAATATCCGAGACTGAGGTTTGGAGACTGACGGATAGCTTTGTGGTAAAGATAAAGGTCTGTCTAAAATTTTTGTTACGGTCCCTGGAGTATGTACCAACTGTGCATGGCATTCATGGTGGTCAACCAAATCGAAAGTTGCTCAAGCCAAATTACTGCCTAGTATTTTTTTTTACAGTAACCCCTCGAAACAGCGTAGCTTTCCAATTCCATATTTAATCGGCGTAGCTCTTCAACACCACACTTAATCGGCGTCCATACACCTACTTCGCTTGTTCAGCGGTTACCGGTGTGCTTCGTTCATAGTCAGTTGGTTTAAGCTTAAGCCTTTAAAAGAGCAAAGGGAAACGAAGTGTAGAAACTCAGCTTACTCAAAATTATTTGAAATATTTCATCGTCACTTTTTCATTTATTATGCTCGCATGTATACGGCTATAGTGTTGGCGATATCTGGCATCCGTTCCACCAAGCGTTTAGTTAATTTCCGAAGAAACCTGTCAAGATACACAATCAACCCCGTAGCGGGTTACTGCCATCAGTTCACCTCATGCGCTGCACTGTAAGCATTACTTAAAGGTCTTTGCAGCACCCCTTCGGCCCGTAGCTGCAACCCCTTTCGTTATTTTTACTGTACCTCCTTTCTTCTGTCTTACTTTCCACCCTCTCCTAACGATTGATTCACAGTGCAACTGCGAGGTTTTCTTCCTGTTACACCTTACAAACCTTTTACTGTCAATTTCAGTTTCAGTGCTGATTGGCCTCATAGGTCCCAGTTCTTGGCCTTTGGCCTAAATTCTATATTCAATTCAGTTCAGCACAGTAACCGAACTTCATAACAGATAAATCTTGATGACATCATTTCAACTATGCCAAAATTTGATGACGTTGACCATCAGTTTGACCTTGACCTCACATTTCTTGAATTTGGGTTTAGCTTATTTTCTTGAGTGCAGCGATAAAACATCTTCGTATAACTATTTAAACGTAAGAATCTTGACAAGAACACTATCATCATGCCAAATTCGATGACTTTGACTTCACATTTATAGTTTTCGCGATGCATTGGTGTTCTGTGGGATTATATAATTCCCTTCGTTCTCTTTCTTTCTTTTCTTTTTTAGAACAGAACAGAATGTAGAATTTAGGCCAAATGCCAAGCGCTGGGACCTATGAGGTCATTCATCGCTGAAACGGAAATTGACAGTAAAAAGGTTGGAAAGGTGTAGCAGGAGGAAAACTTCGCGGTTGCACTATGAAACAGGTGGTAGGAGAGATTGGAAAGTAAGATGGAAGACAGAGAATATTAACGGAGGTACAGTAAAGGGAATGAAAGAGGTTGCAGCTAGCGGCCGAAGGGATGTAGCAAAGAACCCTAAGTAATGCTTACAATGAACTGCATGAGGTGCACTGACGGCACTACCACCCTACGGTTTTTTTTCTTTTAGTTACGGACATTCAGTCATGTGGAGGCTTGCCTAGCAATTAGGAATAAGTTTTGGCTTGTTTCGTATGAGTGCGAGCTCTTTTTATAAATAAATATTAATGATAATCAAGGAGCACCTCAAAATTTCCAATGTATTTTGAATAGCGACGCAAAAAAATTCATCCAGACTTACTTAGTTTAGGTAGCGTTCGGCCAAATCGCTACTATTTACCCCTATACCAACAAAGTATTACATAGGTTGATGAATGACGTAGGTGGTGGTAGGAAACTTTCATTCTCTCATCATGGTTATAATAAGTTGTCACTTTCAGAACCTCATCTTCGATATTGTGGGATTTACTCCAGATCAGAATCCTGAGTAGAATGGCAGAAGGATAATTTGAACATTGAAAACTTAGTGATAATCATTATCAGCAAGCCTTTCGCCGTAGTAAATAGTGAGCGACTTCATTCAATGCCTTTAAAAAGCCAAGCCAACAGAGCTGTAGTAGTAGCAGCAGTACTAGTAGTAGAACGTTTGTGCATCGAAACCGAACCGGGG
>NC_089760.1:29375000-29430000 GCF_040412425.1 Macrobrachium rosenbergii
AGTGGTTTTCGAAATTCACTGTTAAAGAATTTATTTCGAAGTCAAATTATTTACCCATATCTTGAAGCGGTATATTATTTTTTATGGATATATTTCTAATCTTAGCACTGTTTTTCCACTTTTTTTTCGCATGCCATTATATGAATGCTTGGTTTGCAAATGGTTAATCTTTCAAGGGATTTCCATATGAATGTTAGTAATTTCAGAATTTTGATGTCTAAACTGACGAATTTATCACCTTTCCTCTTTATTGCGAGTAATGAAGCACCTTGCGTCATTAAAATTGCAATATATCCGCATCTCTGCTTTTAGTTCCCATGTAACGTTTTTGGCAGATATTTTAAGATGAAAATAACATCAGATCTATCCGTTGTTTATTTGTTGATTCGCGAAATTCATAATCTTTGTTTTCCCGAGGATCACGACCTTGTTCAAATATTTCTTTTTGTCATGTTACCGCCCGAAATTGGCTAGGTGGTTGGAGACAATCAGGTGGGCCTGGAGAGCAGTAATTTCTGTCCAAAAGACGTCGATGAGAATCAATCTTGGTTTGTCCAAATTAGGGATCCGGTGTAATGGTCGTTGTTGTTAAGTCAGGAATTTCCTCTGATCTTTAGCCTTGAGGAGAAGCTCTTGTGTTTCAAGGGATGTCATACACTGTCAAATTGTCTGTTTTTATATATTTTTTCTGTAATATTCTGCGTTAAAGTTTTGCATCCATTTCCTGTTTTTTTGTTGTTGTATATTGTGAAAAACCGAAGGCGGCACGTTCATAGGTTGTCACATGAGGGTGCTTTTTGGCACGTTTGCGCATCCACAGTAGATTTGAACGCACCAAACCTTGTGCCAGCTAGCAAGTTTTGTGTGTGTGTGTTTTTTTTTTTTTTTTTTTTTTTTACGCTGGTCATAATTCAAGTCGCTCACGTTCTGTAAGGCGGGCAGGAACTTGTGGACTTCATTGTTTTGCACCACCAGTAACAAAATGGAACAAAGGCCGTAGGATACTAAGAGATGACAGAAAGCGTTCTCGTGTCACACCATTTTTATCCGTGAAATGAACAGCTTCTAATTCAGCTCGAAGAAATTTCAGATGCACTTATTTTTTCCCCAACGGAAATGCAGCATTCTTCTCATTCAGTTGAAATGCTAAAATAGAACCTTTGTATTAGCATTGTGGCATAAAACAAAACTGGTATCTTTATCATTTGGCTGTATAACTTGACGTTAAGTTATTGAAATAAATTATTTTTTGCGTCTTGTATCATTACTGTTCTGATTATGTAAGGTACGCTAGTAGAATTCTGCCTTCCCGTTCAAATCCATGAGCACAGTTTTATTATGGGTAGTCATGCCCATCTTGATCTCTCATTCATACATGAGAATTCCTCATTGATACTGAGGCCCCTATGATGATATAATGAATGATATCATGTTTGGATTTCATCTTTTCTGGTATGCGTTTCATATTCCCAAGGGAAACACTTCTATTTCTCTTCGGATTCATTTCTTCTTTCGGATGAGTACCACTTGTCGTTTTGCCGTTGGTATCTTTCGCTTGTATTTGTTATTACCATTCCGACTATCATAGGGAGATCTCTCTTTGTTAGCAGCCTTCTGTGAACCTTGTTTTAGCTTAGTATAACAAACTTTCGGTTCCTTTTATTTGAAAATGATGGAGGAACTCTGTTTCAAAGGCTGAAGGGTGTCTAGGCTTATAAGGAGGATTAATACAATTTAAAGTACTTTGTTTTTTAATCCATAGACCTTGGTTTCATTGTCGTAAATCATTTATATATATATATATATATATATATATATATATATATATATATATATATATATATATATATGTGTGTGTTTGTGTGTATATATATATAGATAGATAGATAGATAGATAGATAGATAGATAGATAGATAGATAGATAGTTAGATAGATAGATAGATAGATAGATAAATAGATAGATACATAATCACTGTACACCATATTCCTCTTACAATGGACGTCTCCTGAAAGTTTTATCATTATCATTTGAGTTGTCAGCTCCGAGTCCTTTTCCTCAACTGTTGACCAAGTACCGGAAAGTAATTCATTGTATATATCGGTAAAGGCCCTAAGTGGCTATAATTGGATTTCCGGATAACACTGGACCCTTACCCGGAATTTCGATCGCGCGAGGCGAGCGCCCTGTTGCTAATATATTTCCATATGTGGTCCTTTTGACAAGGTTATGCAACACTCGGCTCACGTTTGTTAGGTCCGTATATGTATATATATATATATATATATATATATATATATATATATATATATATATATATATATGTAAATATAAGTGTGTATACACACACACACATATAGTTTCTCCCCTTTTTCACCTAGCATTTAATTCTGTGGTTTCTGCAGCTTTTCCAAACAATTCAAAATGACAGCCGTATCGCCTTCAGCAGCTTGAATGATACCCATGTTCCAGACGGTCCTTCCAGTGACATTTTTCCAGTCCAGTACATATACATTTCTTGTTACTGTTGGAATTTGTTTTCTTTTCCTTTCATTTTCATATTGATTAGTTTTGTTCGAGGTCGTCTTGGGTTTTTAAATTCCCTTTTGTCTTGTGGTTAAAAACAGTGCAACATTCAGGCCACTACTTGCTATCTCTGGTATCTGGTTTCCCGTCTCCATCCTTCGCTGTTTGCTTTCCATGGTGTCTGCTTTCCAATTAGATTTGTTATTCTGAGGGCAGGAAAGTTCGAGCGCGCTTACGATCAGCTTTCCTATGAAAAGAAATGTCCAGAGGTTTAGTTTTGCAAGTTAAAGTGTCGAGGTATTAGACAATGATTATTTATATTTTGCAAAATCCATAGAGCTAGGTCTGCAAGCAATGTTTTTGTTGTCTGTGTAACTTTTCTTATGTCCCAAATTTACCGTCCGGACGCATCTGGTAGCTGGTCGTGTCTACCCATCTGTATAAACGGTACGCGTATCTGTCTGTCCATCCGTCCGCTAGGATTCATTTTTTTTTAAACGCCATAACTGTTGAACTGTATTAGAGGCTTCATATTTAGTACACGTACTCCAATAATGGAGCCGATGTACAGAGGGAGGTCAAAGTGAAGGTCATATCAAGGGATGAAAGGTCAAATAGACATTTGTCACCGCAGGGGGCACCGTACTTCACAAACATGTGATGTTCTTCCAATGAAAATGTCTGGAAACACTCGGGTATTCTTTAAAATAAGGGTTTTATTTTAAAACCTTTGCGAAGCCCAAGATGTAGATTTTTAAGAGGACTGACTGACCCATGCTGTAGGTCATCTGAGAACTAAGATTTAACGGGCATAAGATTTAGAACACCCTCGACCAATAGGTTCCATGGATAACAAACGGATCGTTCGTGTTAGCTCGTCTTTCATTAAATACATCCTCTTGTATTTATTGATCTTTAAGCTTTACCTCTAATAGATTTAGTAAAAGATTGCAAAATATGACTCATATTACGTCCTCAGTTTCTTCCTTTCCACTTCATTGTTCTTTGCCTGTGTACATGGATATTCTGTTCCTGGACACACACTTTAAAAGTTGATATTTTGGCTTGTTTCCAAACATAAATTTATATTATGAATAATAATAATAGTCTATAGACTTTGGTCAGCAAGGTTTTCATGGAAAGCTATTTCTGAACTTCACATAACGGCCGATTATTTTACAAAGTTTCTTCAGTACCTAAATTCCCTATAAGCAAAATATTTCAGAATATACTGTATTTCCCAAGGATGGCTAATGCATCTTCTTGAAATATATTGTTTCTAATGCATCTTCTTGAAATATATTGTTACCTAAAATTAAAAAATTTGTATAATATGCAATAATTGAATAATTCGTGATGTTTCTGTGTTTTTAACCTTGTGGTAAAATACGTTAATTGTTAGTTTGGTGCTTGGTATTTATTTCTTTAATAATAGAAGGGAGATTGTGGTTAGCCAATCATAACTTAGTTCCGAGTTGTAAAAAAGACAAGTAACGCATCATGCAAATGAAATCGTTGCCAAAGCTGCGTCATCTAAATATAGAATATTACTTTTTGCGAATCTCATTGCGAACATGACCGAAAATTAAATGCAGTTAGCGTAACGGGTTCCGATCTGGTGTGGGTTGACCCTCAACGAAAAGATGAAAAGGTAAAAAGAGAGAATCATTGCCACGTTCGATTCAGCCGAAGGAGAGTTGGATTGAGCGTGGGGGCGTTCGCTGCTCTTGAATGACCAAGATCGACGTTTGTAAACACAGCCTCTTGCAGTGACCTCTCTTCTTCTTCTTCTTCTTCTTGGTCTTCTTTTGAGGTTTCTTCCTCCGTGTTTTCTTCATCTTCTTTTGGTTCTTTCGCAAGAGAGTTCTTTACTTTTTTTTTTTTTACTGACTTTTACTTCATATAATTTTTATTTTTTGCTTTGGTTTTTCGACTTCGAAGGAATTTTTCTGCTTCTCTTAATTCCTTTTTCTTCCATGGATGTTTTTGTTCTCTACCTTTCAACCCTCTTCTTTTCATTCTCCGTCTTCCAGTGGGCTTCCTCATCCTGTGACCCCTTTTCTTCCCCTTCTGTTCCTCATCCATTGCCCTCACATTTATACTCTAATTTCTCCCACTCTGATCTTGCACCATCTCCCTTCTTTTCTCCTCCCCCTTTTCCTCCTCCTCCTCCTCCTCTTTTTCCGTTGATGACCCCATGACGAAGAGCACTCTTGCCCTGTGAAAATCTTCTCCAGTCATTGTGTTATTTAGTGGGTGCAGGTCAAAGCCCCATGTACAACGGACCGCGGGGGGCAGGCAACCAGGGAATGAATGCCCTTCAGCGTAATATTTACGTATTTTGCTCTTGGGGCGAGTTATCTGTGGGAAAGAACATGTTTATTCATATTTTTTCATGCATAAATAAGTCAGTGTTCGAGTTTTTTTTTTTTTTTTTTTAGAGTTTTCAGCGGTTTGTGTATGATACTGAGATATAACTATTAGCTTTAGTTAAAGCAAGTCGACAGTTGATTGCTGATTTCCATATAAGAAGTTTATATAGCAAGCAGTGTATTGCTTATGATATTATTATATACAAACTTGAGCCTTTTCTAAATGAATTGAAGGATTGCCTTCCTTCGCTGGATTTCAGATTTTTTTTCATTGCATTGTTTACAATGTGATATTTAAAAGACAGCTGTAAATAGAATTTTTTTTTGTATCTCGTCGTGGGAATATTTTGTAAGTCAAATCCACTATGTAAGAATTAAGGTCAGGTGGTCAAGATATTGCATACATTGTTTTAGATACAAACATGCTCTCTCTCTCTCTCTCTCTCTCTCTCTCTCTCTCTCTCTCTCTCTCTCTCTCTCTCTTTATTTTTCAAGTATCAGAGATAAAGGTCTATTCAGTCATCGAAAAAAATGCCACCTGCGATGCCTTAGCCCCTTGAATTAATGTTTTTTGTCAGTAATTTCTTTTATACAAGATTATCTGCCACATAAATTCATAAATTATTCGTTGTAACCCCCTCTCTCTCTCTCTCTCTCTCTCTCTCTCTCTCTCTCAGGTTTTTGGAAAAAGTCAACATTTGAGAAATATTTCCTGACATTATGGTACGAGTGAGAATTGATTACGGTTCCCACGAATGACAAAATTCTTAATTCAACCTTCAAGGCATCTTGCAAACATTACCCGAAGATTCTGCATTAAGTTTGTTCTGAGGGAAATTAAACGAAAAGAAAACATTAGTCGTTTCTCGTAAAGGGGCTGAGGTCGCATTTAGTTCCAGATAATAATATTAAAACATCAGTCACCATCACGTTCATGTTTTTACTGCTGGGTCAAAGATGAACCTTTTTTGGTGAAATTACAATATCTATCTGTATATGTGTGTGTGTTTGTATGTACATATATATATATATATATATGTATATATATATATATATATATATATATATATATATATATAAATATAAATAAATATATAAGTATATATATATATATATATATAAATATATAAGTATCTATCTATCTATCTATCTATATATATATATATATATATATATATCTATATATATATATATATATATATATATATATATATATATATATATATATATATATGTACGCTTAATATTTAAACCGCTAACCGAACAACCTCTCCGATTGACCCGTTATCAGATTATAGAAGTCACCCTTGAAAACATCGAAAACGGAAGCAATTAGTTGGCCATTGTGATTACTTTTTCCTCCTTACTTGTCCCTCCCATTCCGATCCATGCACACCCTTCGATTTTTGCCGATGTAGCGGTACTGAAACCTCATTTTTTACTTGAACAAATGGAAACTGCCGGTATGTATTATGTTTCCGGATATGAAAAGCTCACGAAGAATGTCTCCTGAGCTTTCTAGAGAAACTTAAGCCTTGGTATTGGAGTACGTCTGCCTATAGACCGATCTTAACATATAGTAGCATTTTAATAGGTTTTTATGGAGAGTAAGTAGTTTATTGCTCCTCTCAATAAAGGCGTTGAGATCTGCAAGGACTCTAAGCTTTATCTCCGTAGGGGGCTAGTGCTGTCAGCTCACCTCATGCGGTGCACGGTAGGCATTGCTTAAGGTTCTTTGTAGCGTCTCTTCGGCCCCTGGCTGCAACCCCTCTCATTCCTTTTACTACACCTCCATTCATATTCTCTTTCTTCCATCTTACTTTCCATCCTGTCGTAGCAACTGATGCTAGTTCAACTGCGAGGTTTTCTTCCTATTACACCTTTCAAACCTTTTTACTGTCAGTTTCCTATTCAGCGCTGAATGACCTCTTAGGTCCCAGCGCTTGGCCTTTGGTCTAAATTCTACATTCAGTTCTATTCTGTCCTAAGTTTCATAACCACTTACTCAAGCCATGAATTACCGGGCGTTCGCTCCCAAAGATTCCACGAATCAAAACGAGTTGTCGGGCAGCGGTCTCAGTTCGTTATGCTGCTGTCCACGCATACGTTGGTGACTCAGGCCTTAGGATTGTGTCTGCACCGGTATTTATTGTAAATCTCTGGCCTGAGAGTTTGTGTACTTTAGCCGGTCCGAAATCCACGTAAAAATGGATGGCTGAGTGTATGGTTAACGGGCCTGGATTGCGCGAGTAAATCCGAGCTTGACTGAAACTTCGACAAACATAAGCTGTTCGGTGGAAGCCGCATGAGGTCGTCATGGGGCCCGAGTGATGAAAGAATGAAGATGTAAGGTAACCTTCCGTTGCTGCGTCGATTATGCTAGTGGTTCAGACTTCTGTTTGTTTATTTGTTGTAGGTCTGGTGAATAGCTCCGTATTGTCTTTCGGGTATTAAATGCGCGGTAATATCACCTATTTCCTGGTTAGACCATCACTCCTCGACGAATAGTATGCCATAAATGAAGCCGTACAAAATACAATGAATGATTTTCATGTCCATAACTGAAATCTGTTGGGACGCTTTTAGCCCATGCAGTAGATAATGAATACATTACAGTTAATCCTCTTAATTACGTAAGAATTCAAAGGTACCTAATTCAGGCTACTTTGTTCTTTATTTATTGTTACATTCCTCTGTAACTGCTCTTTATTCTCTCAGTCTCACATCCTGCTCATCGTACAGTCAAATGACGGAGATCAGAATCTGAGCGTTCCGTTCTCTCACCCTTATTCTGTTTTGCGGTAGAGGTTATTATGCTCTGTTTTTGTAGACATCAACATCAGAGAAATAAGAATAATAGACAGTAGTACGTGATTATATTATGTTGCTTCGTGGATTATATATTTCATCAAGAACCTGCCTGATGAGTGCTCCCGGAGTATAAGCGCCATTCAAGATAGCTACTCAAACATTTCGTTTTAAACCTTCAGTCTTGTTTGACTTCAGTTATTAGAACATTCTGTCGATTCTTTAGGAAAAAGATAAAAGCAAACATAGGTCTTGATTGAGGCTAGTGGGACGGACAGCTGGCCAGGACTTATTCGGGGTTAATAACTGTATCGTGGACATGACAAAATTTTTAACTTAAAGACATAACTCAGTAAGATTATTTAGAGTGATGAACGTATGGTTTTGCTTCATTTTCTGGAGTTGCTTTCAAGGGTTGGCGCGGGCCTATTTTTTTTCAAACTAGGTTAATTAATCTTAAATCTATCGATAGCAAAAGCTAAATCACGGTAAGAATTCAAGCAAATCCAGAATCCCTGTATATTGCAGTCTTTGTAGCGATTAGCTAACCATTCATTAGAGTAGAATGGGGGTTTGGCGAGAAGGAGGGACCTTAAAGGCAGGTATGACACAAACACTATTTAGGGCAGCTTTTAGAATTTTGCTGCCACCATTCTCTCCAAATATGTAAGATTTTGCCCATGTTGGCACTAAATTCAAGTCCTGCATTTTCGCCAAGGTGATGTCAGGTAGCTTGAGCATCGGTGATTAATTCTGTCGCCAGTACTGGGGCCATGTTTCAGACTTCTGGATCACAATGATAAAAATTCCATAATCATGTAACACTGCTGCTTGACAGTGTCTGAACAGGTAATAAGTTGAAGAGGAAGGGTCAGTTTTAACATTGTTCACATGGAAGTTTGTGTATCACTGAGAAAGACAAAGCGTTTGTTAGGCTCTTCGTTATCAGATTAAAAATAACAGCTTTAAATTAGTTTTACTGAATTTTTAAGGACACTATAAGGTTACAGTCATCGCTCTACCGCACGTAGTCAGGGAAGCTACTTTCGATTCTTGGAAATCATCAAAGCAATATTAGAGTCTCATGCCTTTACTTATTTTTGACCCTCTGTCAGTCATTTTATTCATCCATCAATCAATTTCTTCCCTTTCCCTACCTCTAATGCTTCACATTCCACTTTCGTTGGGTCTCAAAAATTTAGAAATTTGCCCAGAGGCCCCTCAGGTTGTATATGAAACTCTCACAAAAAAGGATTAGACGACGGTTATCCTTTTTGGTTCTGAGAAACTGCTTGATCAGTCTTTTCTGTTCAAGAATATTCATACTGTTGGACCCCAAAAATGACATCCTTTATAATTTACGAGATTACATACGCTTACACTTCCCCTGTATGTATGTAGGTATGTATGTCGTATGTATGTGTGTGTGTGTGTTTCCAATATCGCCTTCAGCACTGTTGATTTATATTGAAAAATAATATTCTTGGACGTATTTTATGTTGAAGATCGCTGTGAATAGTTTAACAGCGATGGATAATGAGCAATACTGGGTTTTAAATGGTGCTTTCAATAAATGGCTCCTTAAGGAAGAAATGAGATCGTTGACTCCTATTCTCATATCAGTGAGAGAGGTGCTTAAATGTATTTTTTTGTTGTTTTTTTGTTTTACCTTGTAAAAACACTGTTTTTCTGTTCTTGCTAATTATAATTATCACTTTTACAAGATAAAAAGATCTGAAAAAGGTGGAGTAACGAAGGAATACTGGTAAAAATTAAGTAGGCAAGGAAGTAACGAAAAGGCAATGACTGGCGAAGGATGTTTCAAGAATCTCATTTTCACTTTTTCATAAATTGGGAGTTCTGCTGCTGAGGTGGTCCGTGGGAAAATTCGCTGTGCATGACTTGATGAAAAGGCATTTTTAGAAATGATATATTAAGTTACATTATCAAAATTGCAGTTGAAGAAAGAGAAGACGGGGTAACACCGTGGTTCCAGAGCAGTGATGATGTAAGTGTGTTTTTATTTTATCTGAAATGTGAAGTGTCATTCGCATTTATTGCTTCATCGTTGAGTGAACCAGATGTTATTCGTCCTTTTCAGTACCATTTTCATGGTTGGATCTCTTTCTCATAAAGGACTATTCTGTTCGCTAAATAGTTGCATTTTAGTTTTCTGTAAGAGAAATTATTGTGCTGGCTTTGTCTGTCCGTCCGCACTTTTTTCTGACCGTACTTTTTTCTGTCCGCACTTCTTCTGTCCGCCCTCAGATCTTAAAAACTACTGAGGCTAGATGGCTGCAAACTGGTAGATTGAACATCCACCCTCCAAACAGCAGACATACCAAATTGCAGCCCTCTGGCCCCAGTAGTTTTTATTTTATTTAAGGTTAAAGTTAGCCATAATCGTGCTTCTGGCAACGATATAGGACAGGCCACCGCCTGGCCGTGGTTAAATTTTCATGGGCCCAGGCTCATACGGAATTATACCGAGACCACCGAAAGACAGATCTATTTTTGATGGCCTTGATTATACACTAGCGGCTGTACAGAAAACTCGATTGCGCCGAAGACACTTCGGCTCATTTTTTACTTGCTTACTTGCACTGTGAGAATGGGTATGCATTAAGAACTATAATGATATTGTTACTAATATTTCCATGGTGCGTGTTAATGTAATATTAAACCGAGTACGATGATATCACGTTAACGTAATGGACACCTAATAGGCTATGCCCGTGAAAATGTAGTGGATATGAGTCATGATGGTATGGCCTTAGAAGTGTTGCCCTATTAAAATGCAAAGATTTCTTGGGACATCACAAATACCTACGAAAAACGAGTTGTTTTAACAAACGTGAAAATCAAAATTGGGGCCTGAAATGTCTCCACATGAGAACTTTGATGAGATTGGCACATTTTTGTTAATCATATTGAAATATAGTAAATGGCAACGGCTAATGTGAGTGTGACATCAGGATTGAAGGACGAAGTGTACGCCGGAATAGGGAGGAAATAATTGTTGAATTACATGTGGAAAGGGTGCCTTAAAACCTGTTGAAACTGATACAACGTACCATGATCGTATGTTCGCCTGAGGATATTCTCCAGAGTAATTCTGAATGGAATAAAGCTTGCATTCAAGACTTAATAGGAGCAAACAGGTTCCATGAAAAGAATGTATTGAGATGATTAGATTTTCATCATATGACATTCACAGCAATTAAAAAAAAAAAGAATAAGTACCACTGATGTTATGCTCTGTTCACTCTGAAAAGGCGTTTGTCGGATTATCCCGTAAAGTGCGCCTATAAGATTTTAGGCGCCACAGCACCCCTCGGAAGGTTATAGATATCATAATGGTTTCATGTGAAGGAAAATTTTCTTTGGTAATGATTGATAACGCAGTTACTGTGTTCTTATGCAAATGGAAGGGATGTACCCTTGCACACTAATCTTTACTCGCACACCCACAGACACGTTATATATATATATATATATATATATATATATATATATATATATATATATATATATATATATATATATATATATAATAAATTCCATTGCAATTATCTACTTGCTTCACTGGGTCTCTGACATTATTGTGACTCACTGCCTCTCACAATCTCAGTTTAGTTATGTGCATCTTCTAAAACGAAATTACTTGAGCTTACCCTTTTGTCTTCTTTCTTCTACCATATCCTCCATTACCGGCTTGGTATTCCCTTCTCCTTCATACGTGGTACATTTCCTGTCCATTATAGTTGTTGAGGTTTTATGAATTTCAAGATGGATGGTTGGTTGATTTTCTCTGACTCACTTGAGTTTCTTCCTTTTTTTTCTAGGACCCTTTTTCTACATTAAACGTTGTCTGGCTATTATAATTCAAGGAGTATGGTAAGAATTCAAGTTTTAAATTCACATAGTTATACTGATCCTTTGAAGTTTTTGTAGGCTTAATTATGTGGCTGTGGATTCTCTGCTTGCTCATTATTGGAGGAAAGCTTTATTACATATTTCTAGCAGTAGTGTTTCTACGTATCTCTTCGTGGAACAAAAAAACAAAAGCAAAAAAATAATTCTGAGTTATTCTACAGTTTAGCGACGAGGCGACACAAGGTGATCTTGAGGCCAACTTTATGATGGACGCTTCCATGACAAAATTTTTTCCCGAAGGCCGCGTCACGTTGGAGACACCGCTTCTCGTCCGACCTGCGACTCTGTTTTTGCCGCTTCTCGTTTTGCGTTTTTGTCGTCTCATTTTTTTTTCTGCGATAACGTGAGGCATTTTTTTTTCTAGTTTATAGTATTTAACCGTTTGGAAAGTCCTCTCGACCATCGGAATTTTGATAAGTAGGCCAGTTCGCCTTTTCGCTGAGGATTCTGTCAGTGTGTGTACTTGATTACAAATGACGCGTAGATGAGAACAGGGAAAAAGTATGAAAGTTTATTATTATTATTTTTTCCCTTATTTTTTCTTTTTACAAATTGCACCATATTTAAATCTTGTTTTGTCACAAGGCTTGTTCCGTCTGCCCTCAAACAGTGGGCTCAAAATGAAATATTAGAGTGTGTGCATTTGTTCATAAATTATCTTTTCTGTAAAATTTCTTATCTCCTGGAATGCAGTACCTCACGTGGTGCTAGAAGTATTTTACTCAGAAAACAGTTCGTGAAGTCAGTGTCCGTGAATCTCGGGTTTGAAATTTGTCACGTCAGATTAATCTTTTAAGATAAATGGACAGAAACCACTGAAGCCTCCATCCTTATTGCCAACGCTCTATTCTGAATATTTTCATCTTGACCTCTCGGGTCCTTCCAGAGGTCTCGAGAAGGTAAACGAAAATTCAGATCTGCTTTAAAACGTAAAAAAATTAATGTAGGGAGAGGAAACAAATATACTGGCGTAGTGTCAATATAAATCGTGTGATTACTCCCGCTGTCAAAGATTTTAAGAATAATCCTTAATTAGACAGCATCAGGCAGGTTGAATTTAATTTTATTTCGGCTGCACTCATACCAGTTGACTCGGGTTACTGCTTCGTATTATTTTCCCTGGGCGAGTACCCATGCTAGCGAGGGTTAGGTTAGGTTAAGTATGCCCGGGTAAGGTTAGCTCAGGTGTGCTGTGGTAAATTTTATGTTCGTTTGGCGTTCCACGGGTAATTGCAAACCAAGAAAAAAAAATATATGTGCTACATGGTGTGCCCTTCGCAGTTGTTTGGGGTTCTAGTCCTTGGGCATGTGTGCTGAAGCCCAGGTCTAATCGACTCGTTTTCGGAATCTACGAGAGACTCTGTCAGACATTTATAACTTAGTCTGAACCGCTATTTCTTCATAAATTTACGTTTTTTTGTGAAACCTATATTTAGTTACCATTTTCATCTGCATATTGCAGCGCTTCCTTTGTTTCAACTGTAGGCATTACTTAAAGTTCTTTGCAGCGTGCCTTCGTCCCCTAACTGCAACCCCTTTTGTTCCTTTTACTGTAACTCCTTTCGCATTCTCTTCCTTCCATCTTACTTTCCACTCTCTCCTAACAATTGATTCATAATGCAACTGCGAGGTTTTCCTCCTGTTACACCTTTCAGTTTTCCTCCTGTTACACCTTTCAAACCTTTTATTGTTAATTTCCTTTTCAGCGCTGAATGGCCTCATAGTTCTATATTCAATTCAATTCAATTCGTTTGTTCCAGGATTTTTTTTTTTTTTTACGTACTACAGGGTAATTTGCATGGGAGTCCCTGTCGTGTTTGGATCGTTTCAAATGAAAGTGCAAATTCTACAGGAAGCTAAAAACAGTGAAAAGTGTGAAAAGCAGATTTAGATGATTTTGATGTGCGTTTGACAAGGTAATGGCACTTCTATATTTCCCTATATTTTCTGCCCATTTTTTATATTGACAATACAAAAAAAAAAAAAAAAAAAAAAAAACCGCCAATATCGCTGATTCTCTTGAAAAGAAAAAAACAGTCCATGGATGATTGCTCCGGATTTGAGATTGTGAAAGTAGCTCTCTTCAAGAATTTGAGAAGAGTGGGTGGCTGGCATTCGAAAGAATGAGAAATATTTTTAACTGTATTTATTTCTCATGCGTCTGTTTTCCCATTTTTTCTCGTTTGTAGACATAAAAAATTTTTATACTTGACACAGAGATAAATCTGTCACTTCAAGTAATTATTATTATTATTATTATTATTATTATTATTATTATTATTATTATTATTATTATTATTATTATTATTATTATTATTATTATTATTATTATTATTGACTCGAACCAGAAAATGAGGAATGTAGTTAAATTCAGACGCAATTTATGACGTCTGAATTTAACTACATTCCTCATTTTCTGGTTCAGTTACGATCAATAATAATAATAATAATAATAATAATAATAATAATAATAATAATAATAATAATAATAATAATAATAATAATAATAATAACTTGAAGCGACAGATTTATCTTTGTGTTAGGTATTAAAATTTTTTATGCGTACAAACGAGAAAAAAGTGGAAAAGAGAATCATAAATAAATACAGCTAAAAATATTTCTCATTCTTTCGGATGCCAGCCACCCACTCTGTGATTCTCAAATTCTTGAAGAGAGCTACTTTCACAATCTCAAATCCGGAGCAATCATTTTTATAACTAAAGGACAACCAAATAAGAAAGTAGACTTTTAATTTTTGTTTTCGTTATTATTCTCACAGTTATTTTCCATTTCTGTCGTCATACGTCGGGACTGGTGAAGTTTCTAAGTTTTTATTTTTGGGATGAAGGGACTAGACCCATGTCTGTGTTCAACCAGAATATAGTTTTACATAATATTCTCGTGATAATTTCCTCCATTTTATCTCATTTTGTCTCACGTGAATTCCTTGAGACACACAATGATGAAAAATTTCGTAGCGTATCCGTGTGGTTTTGCGTCGGTAATGGATGATTTCCCAGGTGCCAGGAGCATGTTACTTGCAGACTACTTTGGCGTCATTCTCAATTTCATCATTATGGTGCGTTGGGCTGGAATCCCGCCACCATAGTTCTTAGCATCACTGACTTGAGGTAACCATCGAGAAAGATTCATTTAACTGTCCCGTATTTCCACTATTCTTGTGGAAAAACTCAGTCAAGCATCACTCCTTATTGTCAGACTATGCTGTCCTCATGCTAGCGTGCGCTCATGCTTTAGTAAGCAGCCATCGAGGTACCCTTAGGTCTAGGGTCTAAATGATAGAGTCATCTGCCTGGCCGAGTATTTGGAAGCCAATTTTGTCAGGTACCTTTGTTCGTTCATCTCAAGCCCAGCATTCCATTGCTTGACGATGCCGCGCAGTTGGTAACAGAGCAGGCCGATCACCTTCGAAGATTCAATTACGTCGGATGGACCTCGATGCGATTTCGAGGTTCATTTTGTGGTTGGTGACGTCACCCAATGAAGTACTCATACCTTTCAGAGTTCGTTCACGTAAGGATCTGTTTATTCTCACCCACGTACGCTTCCCAAATTGAAAATAGTTGTCGGATGTTCCAGCAGATCTCTCGTTGCCGAACGATCTCCTCATGTCCTCGAATCACTCGGATATGACTGTCAAATCTGCAAAACAGGCATTACTTTTGATTCAGGACGAATCATGTGGGTTTTACCACGGTTTGACGACCGAAAAAACACTTTCCTTTTATATCCTGAACCATAACCGTAAATTTCTTACAAAGAGAACGCGACCAGGCCATCATTTCATGAGGTCCGTCAAGAGTGGAAAATAGGATCATCATGACAAAGGATTATTTTAATTGTTTTGTTTCTAGAAAATGACATTACACGGAAATTAACGGTGATAATCCTAATGATAAACGACAATTCCGCAACGTTAAGAGGACGTGCAGATAATTATTTTTAGCGAATTACAGTGCAAACAGAGTTATGGACAAGTCTGAAAAAAGAACGAGGAAAACCGTCGCAGTTTGTTCTTCCCAAACCTTTTTCTGGTTTTGAATACGTGACTGGGCTTTGAGAAGGTTTTATAATGAAGCCTTAGAGTCTTTTTGCATCTGTTTTTTTTTCTCCGTCTGAATAAAACCTAATGGGGTTTTCAAGGTAATGAAAGCAAAATTTGAATTGTCTAAATACACCATCATTTTCTTAGCAGGTAAATACAACTTTTTTCGCATTTTCCCTTTTTCTCTTTCTTTCTCTGGGCCTAGTCTGTATAAGGCATTCGGCTGCCCGTCCCACTGGACACACACACACACACGCGCGCGCGCACACACAAAAAATAAAAGTGGAAAATAAGCCTAAGGTGATGAAAGACCCTTATTACAGAAAGAAGACTCGGGTAAGAATCCAGAACCGTTCCAGGATACTGAGGAGAGATGGACGATTGACTGGTGCAAACGGTTGGATTTCCGTGAACAGACCGCGAGAATACAATTACTGGAACGGGTTCCAGCGATGGAGATCATCACCAAGGGACTGTATGGTGTGTCTTTGACCCGCCATGAACTTGACGTCCTCACGGTGGAGATGGCTAGAGATTGTGCAAGACGTGTTATGAAGAAGAAAAATTATTTTATTTTCTGGTTACCAATTTACATATAACACCAACCGAGAATTTTTTCTTAAAATTTTCTTGAATTTAAGTGTAAGGTTATTTCTACTGTTAGGGACTGGAAAGTAGAAGTATTTTGCCTTGCAGTAGTAATTTTCGGCACTATCCCGAGAACTAAGTCTGTTGGCAAAAGTTGAATGATTTTAAATGAGGTGGTGTTAGAAACAGAGCCTTTTATGCCAATATTTGCTCAGTTAATCACGATACCGATTGTCATTTTGGCAGATCAAGATTCTCTCTGTATCTTGCATTCATGCTACATACCTAAGGGAAACCGAAAAAGATTTTCTCCACTGAGTCGCTTTGACTTACACTCATCCACAGTTTTATTCTTCAGTTTTTCTTCCAAACACTATGTTTACGGTCTACTTCCGGTAGTTAAGCCACTTACATCTGTATCTAGCTTGCTCATGTCTGCATTTGTAGTCTCTTTTTCATACTATATACCTTAGGTGCAACTGAAAGAAAATCATGCAAGCATCGAAAAAGGTATTTGTATTGTGCACCGTTCTTCTTCTTCTTCTTCTTCTTCTTCTTCTTCTTCTTCTTCTTCTTCTTCTTCTTCTTCTTCTTCTTCTTCTTCTTCTTCATTGTTTAGGATGTATTCCCTCTTTTTCATGCGGGAAACTCAAAAAGTAAAAAACTGACATTTATTTAAAATCAGTTTGCATTCATAATGATTGTTCTTAATTTTCTCCTTTTTTTTTTTACTTTTTTTCGGCCCGTGCACTTTCCTCCATTCACTCACCGATTGATACCGGGGGTTCCATGACTCATTTAATTTCAAAGATGATAAGGTCGATTATTCAATTTCGAGAGCTTAAACACAGCAAACAAAAGCCTTTTATGTTCGCCTTCTTCCCCCCCCCCACCCCAATCACCACACTTCAGCCCTCCCCCCTCTATTCCCCTCCCTTACACTCTCTCTCTACTCTGTACATCCCTCTCCTCCTCCTCCCCCTCCCCTCCAATAGAATCTCACTCCTCGTCTGTCTTCTCGAGAATAGAGGCAAATTGATAGCAGCGATGCGGTTTTGCGACATTTTTGTTCTTTTTGCCAAAAAAAGAGAGAGAAGAGAGAGAGAGAGAGAGAGAGTGGAGGGTTTGTATTACCTTGCTGAACTACCGTAGCGTAGCTCTTTACATGCTTTTTGAAGTAGTTCTACTACTGCTGTTGCTAATGTTTTTATATGGGTACTCTCACGTTTGTAAGCATTAAATCCGAAATGGAAATATGAAAAAAATACCTTTCCAGCCGAGATCCAATTATTATTATTATTATTATTATTATTATTATTATTATTATTATTATTATTATTATTATTATTATTATAGTTGTTGTTGTCGTTGTGTGGTATTGGTGTTTTTTTTTTTTTATTCAGAGCAGAATGATAAGTTGTCATGTTTATTTCATTTTATTTGCTGTTGGGAGAAGCACACCCTCACGCTTAGAGAGAGAGAGAGAGAGAGAGAGAGAGAGAGAGAGAGAGAGAGAGAGAGAGAGAGAGAGAGAGAGAGAGAGTGATTTGTTATGCATGCTTTTGAATTGCGAGCGATATTTTCCCCGCGTCGTTCTTTTATTGTAGGTTCGTTCAACAGGGGCCGATAGAATTCGGAAAACTGTCGACATTCCTCGCGTGTCTGGATGATCAGCAATCACTTCCGATTGCGTGATTCGCTAACGCTTTTAGTGCCTCTTTCTTTGGCTTCTGAGCGACCTGTCAGGCGAAATGGCTACGAAAAAGAGGGATACTCATGTTTTCCTTTTTTTTTTTTTTTTACCTTGATGGTGACCTTTTGGTAACTTTATTTCTTTCTTATAATGGGATTTATTGTGGTATTCATTTTCTTAATGAATTACTGCGAGGCTTTATTATTTTTTACGTTTTATTCGCATTGATATTGACGATCTTTTTATTTATTTTCTTTTTTGTTTTTCGAGGAAGTATGTTGTAATAATCCGCAAAAGTTAGCAAAATTTGTCTGGCTTGTTTTTTAACATGATAATAATGACATTCCATCATATGTGTTATTAAGGAAATGTTCTTAAAAACTGTGTTCTCATGAAGTTAGTGGAATTTTTTTCCCATATTTTATTACACTTGAA
Source organism: Macrobrachium rosenbergii (assembly GCF_040412425.1). Taxonomy (NCBI): domain Eukaryota; kingdom Metazoa; phylum Arthropoda; class Malacostraca; order Decapoda; family Palaemonidae; genus Macrobrachium; species Macrobrachium rosenbergii. The sequence continues at coordinate 29,393,424 of NC_089760.1, forward strand.
TAGAAGCCTTCTATTTTCTTCTATTGTTTTCTTGCGTTATGAGTTATGAGCCTTTTTTTTTTATAATTTATTCGCGAATAAATCCGTGTATCTTGATAAATTCTCACAGGAATTCGCCGTCATTGGTATCCGTTGGGAGAAGGGACCTCCGAGTGAACGTTGCCCCTAATTTTCTCGATTTTCTTGTGGCTGGCATCCTGAGAGGTTATGCCCCAGGGAGATGCAAGGTGGAGAGGTGGGAGAGGGAGGGAGAAGTTGGAAGGGGTAAGAAGAAGGGGGGAGGGGGGGAGGGGGTTGCGGCATTGATGAAGATGAGGCTTCTGCAGATCCTCTTCACCAGGATCTCTCTTGGGGAATCCTTCGTGCCGCCTCGACTAAGGCACCCATGCCTTGGTCAGGCAGGCGTCTCTCTCTCTCTCTCTCTCTCTCTCTCTCTCTCTCTCTCTCTCTCTCTCTCTCTTCGTTGCTTCGGCCCAACTCCTCCCTTGTACACCTTTCCCTTCAGGGTCAATGTCCGTCCCTCGGTTTTACCTTGGGGATGGAGAGGGCATAGAGCGCGGGGTCGGTAGTAGGAAGCAAGGCTGAGAGATGTGCATCTCTCTCTCTCTCTCTCTCTCTCTCTCTCTCTCTCTCTCTCTCTCTCATACAAGGCACGACGACCTTAACAGCGTCTTTCGCTCTCCCCTCCCCGTTAGATCTACTCGGTCCCATTCCCACCTAGCATTACTGTAATTTTATTTTTTTTTTCTCCTCGCCCTTTCTTGTTCCTAAGGTCTCGTATCTTACCCTGTAAGTATATGTGGCTTTCCTTAACACTCCTCCAGCCGATGTCTGTGGTAATTTTTTCTCTTTTAAACTTGGGGCGAGGTTTGATGTCTGTTAGGCTTTGTATTATAGTATTCCATCCCTCTCTCTCTCTCTGATGCAGCACTTGTAAATGATAATTGTGGCAGTGACAATTATCTCGTTTTTGCCTGCAACCTCCCAGTGTAGGGGAAAATGCATAATGTTGCATATCCTTCAAATAATTAGGCTGATACATGGTTACATGGACGTATACATCTTGAAATCAGTATGAGTTAATAAATGATGAGTCACATAAACCTTGAAGGAAATACCTGAAGACAAAACGAGTTTTCGGGAGGAATTTTCTTTAATGCTAATCAGTTTTTTGTCAAGGAAGAATCTTTCTAATTAGACAACACAGGAATACAAGTATCTGAATGTTCCAAATTACTGTAAAATATAGTTACGACTGCTGAGCGAAGAGACCAGTGTTGTGATTGGTGCTTTTCGTGCCAGATTTACTATATAATTTTATAGATATGAATAACACGTGAAGTACGCGCAGTTTTTTTTTTTTAACTGGTTACGTTTTTTATGTTACGAAACGTAATTTAATTTTGATATGCAATAAACTTTGTAATTCACGAAAAATTCGGAACTAGTGGTAGTTGCCAATAAACATAACCCAAGAATAGTTAAAGATTTTTTTCTAGTATTTTTGTTGACTGGTTTCTCTCACCTTGTTAAGCAGAATTTTTATCATTCATATCAGTACACTTTACACATACGCGAACACTTTCGTGGACAGAAAGGCTCGCGTGAGCACGCACACACACACACACACCCTCATAGCTATATATAATATGTATATATATACATATATAATTATAAGTATATAAATATACTTATTTGTGTATGCATGTATGTATGTATATGTATGATAAAGTCTGTTCATACGCAGTGCAAAACTCGCTCGATGGAAAGACGTCTCCGCACTGGATTATTTTATCAGCAGGTCTTCCTCGATCATGTTAAAATAACCTTTTCGTTTAACCCGGCGGTCTTTTAGTGGCGACGCGTTGATAGTCCTCCCGGGGGGAACCCATGTAGGAGATGCCCGTCACCAATTCAGCGTCCTTCTGGAACTGAAAGGAGGTCTCCAGTGGCGCGAGGCTGTATGTCTTGCTTCCAGCAGCCTCGTCGTCTCTTTCAAGAGTCGGCGTACTTGAAGACGTTTGCTCTTCACCCCTTTTGTTCTTTCATATCAGAAGATTTTTTCAAAGTCTAGACCGTCCGGCCTTGAGGTCAGTTGATAGTCTTCTGCTGCTTTTTTGCGTGTTTCATTAGGATGTTGTTATTTATAATAACATCTTTTATTTGTTATGTTATCAGCGTTTTTTCATTGGTTGTTATGAGTAATATTAGTTATGTTGTGCCTTCCCTGGTTATTATGAATAATATTAGTTATGTTGTCCCTTCCCTTACTTGGATTAAGACTAAGAAGAACAATAAATTATTAAGCAAGCTTCTACTTGCTTCTTCACTCACTCCGCTGCGCTGGTTTCTCAGCCCTAATGGTGACAAGTTTCCTCTCGCACGAAACTTGTCTTTTGTAAGTTTAATATTTTTTTTTTAAACAAGGTAGACCATTGTCCTTACGTTCTACCTTCGTCTTTAAATAATTATTTGCCGGCATTTCAAACAGTGGTTTCCAATTTCTGCCCTTTCAGGAAGAATAACCCCACAGACCTTCAAAATAGTTTATTTCTGATTTTTTTTTTTGTTCTATAGAGATTCGAACTCCCAAATTTAAGAGAAAATCATCAAGGAAAAGAGAATTCTAAACAAACAAACATTTAGATATAATCAGCCTTATTGTTCACATACAGAGGAATGTTTCTCTTTGTCAAAAGCACTATGGTTATACCAGTTGTATTTTTGCGTCGACTAATCTGTATTATTGGATTTTTACTTTCGAAAAAATTATAGCGAAGTGGTTTTGGAATATTTAACATCTGTGAGAGCAACTTAAGAGCGATTCCCATCTTGCGTCCAAAAGTACAACTCTGGTATGGAATGAAAATTATAAAATTTTTCCCTGTCATTAACTGTTTTAAGAAAACAGGATTTTTGGTTTGCGGATCTTACTTTTTGAAATATAGTGGGAGATAGCCAAAGAGACATAAACAGGACGGGGGATGGGGCGCTGAAAGTGGGTACTAAGCCCGAGGGAAAGAAAGATAGAGTTAGGGTCAACTGGAGTAGTAAGAGAATTCCAAAGCTATTCAGTAGAGACAAATAGTGACAATCGTAAAAGGTTGCACAAAATGCTTTTATATATTTTTGTATCTCTTAATTTCCTTAGCGGTTTTGTTGAGTTTCTTGAAAAGGGTGGTTTTAGTCCAAAGGAACAACGTATTTTCAGATTTATTCATTCTCACTGGTTTTGTTAAACTTCATAGATGAAAACACAAAAGTATTGACAAAGTGTTTATGAACTGAAGTGATGTTTTCTGAAAAAAATGTTCAGATCTTCATTTCATTTCTAATTAAAGTTATGCATATCAGATAATACGATTAGGCTAACTGTTTTACTGACTTAGCTGTTGTGGCAGTTGTTTACACTCAGCTACAGCATCATTAAATCAACCAGGTTCTCTATAAACAATAATTAGGAAGTGTTTTCTTAGCTACAGATATCTGTGAAGCATAATTTAGTGTTCAGACGATGTCATATTTAAAAGAAATTCCTCTTGTCACTTTGAATGCCTATTGTAAAACAAAAGCATCTTTGCTGTCACTCTGTAAAGACTGGCTGAGATCGCGCCTCAGTATTTTCATATTAAAATATCTTATTTCTACGACATTGCTGACTGGCAGTTCAGAGGTATGTTGATTTAGCGAAGCATCCCATTTTTGCCTTTCTGTTTACAAGAGCTGTGATTCACACAACAACTATCTAACCGTTAGGAAAACTTTTTTGTTTTTATTGTACTTTTGTGCATAACGGTTATATTGATGCCGGCGCCAACTTCTTGGGACTTTGGTATGACGATGATGGAATGCCACGTATTATGTGACCTCCGTTCTTTTGCTGTCTGTTCTTGCGTTTGAGTTATCCCCCACCCCCTTTTTTAACTTTTCAGTTAGCTCTTATATCCGTGCTGTTTCGCAGACGCGTTGATACACACACACACACACACACACACACACACACACACACACACACACACATATATATATATATATATATATATATATATATATATATATATATATATATATATATATATATATATATACTGTATATATATATGAATTATATCGGAAAACTGGGTTGATTTCGTGAACCTTTTAACGAGCGTTTTCTACTTCATATCTGGTTTTATATGAATTCTTCTGTTTAATGGCATTTGTGTGAGCGTGTGTGTGTGTACGTGTGTGTAAGATCCCAGTAACAGTAAATAAATGTAAGGATATACAAAATTCAAAATTATTTTTCCGAATTATGTACAGTAAACTCTTGTGGGGTATGTCCAAGATACACATAGTTTTGTGTGTATATTGTGCTTAAACAAGAAGGGATTTGCAAATTTTTCAATGCAATGGGCATTTCTGGCGGGTGAAATAGGGGCAAAACCATTTGGGAAATCATAGAACCCTGTAGGACTACCTGTTCAGTAAGAAAGGTGTCTTGTACAAAAAAGGTTATTATGGAACGATGTGGCTGACGACCAAATACTTTTTTCATTCCAAAGCCAAAGGAAATACCCACCCCCCAAAAAAGGAAAGGGGGGTTGGGGGTGAGGGAACCGGAAATGGCGGTGTTTGGCCAGAAAAAGTGGGACCTAATCTGGAAGGAAGGAAGAATAATCAGAGTAAAATGATTCAGGAAGAGAATTCCAAAGCTGTCCACCAGAGACTAGAGAGAAAAGCAGACGGAACCCATACAAACTGGTCCTAATTGTTTTATTTATTAGTAAGTCTCACTTGTTTTGTATACAACTGAAATCTTGGTTTCTTCAAAACTAGATCATGTAGATTGAAGTAGCCCTCAGCAGCCAGTGTGAATAATGAAACATTTTTCTTACCCAAAATAGGACAATAAGATTCGCTTGGTAATCTGTCGCTCAGGATGTAAAAATGGTCATCAACGCGATCTTAGAAAGAAGGAAGACTCAGAAAAGGATAGAATAGTTATAGAAATTCATCACAATAGCTGTAAAGCATGTGAATATTGCAAGATTATTTCAGTATGTTAGGTTGTCTGTAACCGTTAAAGAACAAGGTTTTGAGAATATGCTTAAAACATTTCCTTAAAGCGTCAGAGAACAAGAACAGACAAATCCTCACCATGTCAGCATGCCGTAAAATTTGGAGCACAGGAAATATGAAAGAACTAAATGTAACCCAAAGTTAACACTGACGGAAAGATTAAAGAGAAAATTGATGTAAGTAACCGTATCATTTCGTTGTTAACAATATTTTTCACCAAGGCGTTGATAGAGAAATATCCTCACTAAAGCCTTTTGTAAGAGGCTGTGGGTAGAGGTTCAGGAAATGCCCTACATACTGATGTCCAGAGAACACATTGCAATTGCATGAGAGGGACGACCTCACGAACAAGGATCCTTTTGAATGTTGCCTAAATTGGATGACATTGTGTTTGTTTGTAAGACTATGACTTTTGATTAACTGCACTGGTCCTCTTCATTGTTCAGTTGAAAAACCTGTCTGTCAGGTAACCTCATTGATTCTACAAATATAAAAGCAATCATAGGTATCTTTACGTTTGCGATAATGCAACAACCTCATAATTTGTGACCTTGAAGCTTGGAGACCAACAAAACCTGTTGTGATTTACTCATTTTCTTTTCTGAATAAAGATGCATCGTGAATAACAATCCGTTCCTTTGATGGAGAGAGGGTAATGTCAGTCTTTGCCTATATGTAAGAGCTTATGCTCTAGCAAGGCCAGCATAATTCAACAACTGCATTTCTCTTGAATGGATTTTTTTTTCAGTGGGGGTTGTTAAGCAAATGTTACGACTAATATCGCATGTAAAACTTTTGAGCGCGTTTTGGCTAGTTATTTTGTATTTGATAAAAATGCATATTTTTTTTTGTTACCAGTTAGTTTCTGTCGAGCTCAGATTTTTTGTCTTAAGAAAATTCCTGCTTTCTGAGTGACAGCTCTGTAAGCTGAAATAAAATGGGAAAGATAAAATATTCGCCTGCGTATTAAAATATGACGGTAGCATTGAATTCTCTACGTACACATACCCAGCTTTTAGTCTGCAGAAATCAGAATAGCTACTAATTTGTATTTCGTGTAGATTAGTCAAGGGGTGACCTTGTATTAAAACAAATATACGACGTTCTTAAAGAGACCATCGTCATATATACCTAAAATGTTGATTTTTGTTTTTAGGTTATGCCGTGGTAAATGTCATGTTTTAATAAAAGAAACTAAGTCGTTTTTCCGAAGGGATTCTTTTGTTTTTCATAAATCCTAAACGTATAACATTAAGATTTATAAAGCATGGTAATCTGTGGCTTTTCAGAATTAAATTGACGCCCCTTTCAACATACATACATACATACATACATACATACATACATACATACATACATACATACATACATACATACATACATACATACATACGTAAAGCGTTCTTTCTCATGGAAGATCTGTTATGGAAGTTCATAGCATTTTGGCGTCATCTGTAAATATCAAATCTCATTCAGTTATGTATGATAAACAGGAACTGGAGAATTACAATACCAAAGATTTTCTTGTTTAATTACATTAGCAAAAATCCACTTTTTGAACTTCTCCGAGTTTATATTCATATACCTGGATAAAACAAAAGTTTAACGATGAAAACATGCCGTACTGCAATATTTGCAAGACATAAAAGTAGCAGGTTACCAGTGATTTTATTGTTTTCTTGTGTAATTTGCGAGTTAACTTGTATTGGCTCCACGAAAAATGTATTTTTTCATTTATTTCTCTTTGTTATACGCCCAAGGGAAATGAACAACCGAACAGGAAGGGCCTTGTCCAGGCTTCTACAATCCAGCATAAAAGATCAGCGTTTCAGTACAAGTGTTCTTTTTCACATGAAAATTTTCCCGTTTTTATTATTCAAGTTCAGAAATTAATGAAACTTTTTTTTTTGTATCAGTTAGAGAAACCATATCTTAATGTTTTCTAACCTAGGGCTCACTCACGCCCTCACTTGAAAGTTTACTGCATAATCCCAAAGAAGGAGAAGTATAAGAAGAATTTAAAAACCCATAAAATAATTATTGTGGCGTAGCTGTTTAACAAAATTTCATTAGGAGATGGCCCAGGCCCTTTTATTGTTTGGATTTAATGTATTTTACAAATATTACCACATTGCAATAATAATAATAATAGTAATAATAATAATGATTATAATTATTATAATAATAATAATAATAATAATAATAATAATAATAATAATAATAATAATAATAATATTATTATTATTATTATTATTATTATTATTATATATTATTATTATTATTATTATTATTATTATTATTATTATTATTAATGAACGAGAGAATGACCAAACAACAACCTATTTTACTTTTCTGAACTTATGTTCATGATCGTGAATGAAACGAAAACTTAACAACAGAGAACATAATTCAGTAATATATGTAAGAAGACACATTAAAGTCAAGCAAGAAAAGTCAAAAGTTTTTTAAATAAAAAAAGTTTTGTCTTTTCTTGCTTGGCTTCAATGTACTTTACAAATGCTGTATTACTGAATTATGTTCTCTGTTGTTAAATTTTCTTTTCATTCACGATCATGAACTTAAATTCAGAAGAGAAGTAAAATAGGTTGTTGTTTGGTCATTCCCTTGTTCATTAATAATAATAATAATAATAATAATAATAATAATAATAATAATAATAATAATAATAATAATAATTATAATTTTTAATTATAGTAATTATTATTAATTATGATAATGATAGTAATAATCATTATTATTATATAATGTAGTAATATTTGTAAAATACACTAAACCCAAAATATAAAAGGGCCTGGGCTATCTCCTAATGAAATTTTGTTAAACAGTTACGCTACAATAGTTATTTTTATGGGTTTTTAAATTATTCTTATTCTTCTCCTCGTTTGGGATTATGCAGTAAACTTTCTAGTGAGGGCGTGAGTGAGACCCTAGTATTTACCCGAGAATATATTCAGTAAGTATACATAACCCTATAAATATCTAACTTACAAAAGAGCACAAAGATAGTTTCCTATATTTGCCACGGTTTTTTATTAGGACAGTGATTTCTACACTCATTCATAAGCTAGATATTAATAAGAAGGTTATGTCAATTCACTGGATACAAGCTCGGACAAATACTAAAGTTGCACTTATGCCCTCCCTTGGAAGTTTTATTGCGTTCGCTCCCCGAGGAGGAAAAATAAAATTTTAGAAAAAACTTGTCATAAAAATAACTTTAAAAGTATCTGTATTGTTTCTCGAATTAATAATAATAATAATAATAATAATAATAATAATAATAATAATAATAATAATAATAATAATAATAATAATGCAAAGGAGATGATAGAATTATTTTTTAAAGTCAGGAACTTCCAACAATCCTTCGACTTTTCATGAAGCATGAATGTATTATAGTCCTCTCTCCCGTTGCGTGTAGATGGCCTTGCAGCAGTTCAGGAGCCTCTTGGTTGAAAACATTAATGATGCCATTCCACTTTCCTTTGTGCTTTGGCAGAAAACGTGGCAGGTTCTCATTGGCTGCTGGGAGACTCCCAGAGAGCAAGATCTGACCTTGGCCGTGAACACTTTTGATTCTCTCTCTCTCTCTCTCTCTCTCTCTCTCTCTCTCTCTCTCTCTCTCTCTCTCTCTCTCTGTACATAGATACGTACCTACGGGTTGCTCATAAGAGCAAGGGTCTGTGTTAGCATGAAACCAGCGTAATCTGAAAAAACCTCTCTCTCTCTCTCTCTCTCTCTCTCTCTCTCTCTCTCTCTCTCTCTCTCTCTCTCTCTCTCTCTCTCTCAGGTTCTTGTGTTGCTGTAATTCCTCTTCTAAGTGCACATGGTTTTTTTGATGTTACTGTTAATTATTTTCGTCTTCATGATCTTGGCCTCTCCCTTTCATTCCATTTTTTCTTTTTTCCTTTGAATTGTCTCGTCGATCCTTTCAACATTCAGACTAAAATAAAAAATCTGACAGTTTTTCTTCTAAGCATAAAGGTACTTTTGATTAGACACGCAAGTCGATTCATTCTCATGCAAGAATTAGATGCTGATTCCATAAACTAATGGACAGACACATACCATTCTGTGAGAGAATGTATAAGATAGTTATATTACTATATCGTTCGTGATTTGAATATAACTAACTACTGACAACGTCTAGAGCAAAGGCGAAACAGCACGCTGAGTTACAAATGCGTTAAATGGTTTAATTTTTTCATCTAGAGTTTAGTAGTTTTCTATAAACGTTAACAAATTTAGGAGGAAAGCCATCAGAAAAAGATAAAACAGACTAATATATGTATATATATATATATATATATATATATATATATATATATATATATATATATATATATATATATATATATATATATATATTTAAAAATGCTACTATTTACGGAAATTCATTTTAAATTCTAGTGCTGGGAGTGTTACTTAATATCCACTACCCATATTGATGTCATTAGAGGAGGTCCATTGTTTTTCCACGTCTGTCCTCTCCTCGTGTCATGAGAGAGTGAATATACTGTAGTTCTCGTTTTGGTCAGCTCGGGTTTTTATATTCCTATCAGGTCTATCCACATGCTAAGAGAGAGATATAGAGTGAGAGTGAGAACTGCTGTTTTTAGACCTCACACTGTCTTTCTCTTCTTCACTTTGTTTCTACTAAGAGAGAGAGAGAGAGAGAGAGAGAGAGAGAGAGAGAGAGAGGAATTATTTTCGCGCTCACGTGTATCAGTCTGAACCCATGATTTTTTTGTTTTGTTTTGTTTTATGCAATGTATCCTCATGTTTTCAACACAATCAGAAACTGACAACAATTAAGAGTCGCTCACGATTGGTCCTGCGGCCTTGCCATAAATCTAGAGCCTCAAACGATCTTCTTCAAATGAGCGCGCTGTGGTCTTTAAAGGTCGTAGCCCAGGGGATCATTACCACTCCCTCCCAATTCCTGAGTGAGGAACAGGCGATCCTGTACATCAAGACGAAATGATATATATATATATATATATATATATATATATATATATATATATATATATATATATATATATATATATATATATATATATATATATATATATATATATATATATATATATATATATATATATATATATATATATATGATATATTATATATATATTTATATATAAGGTAACGTGGTCTTAAGGAAGAAATAACGACTAAGGAGGAAAATAGAAAAAAAATACTGGTACCGCTGAGGTCTATAAGGCCGACGAGGTAGCTATTTATTGTAGTGTTGAAGTCTCTCAGTTTCTTCAGAAATTTCGACCATAGTTTAGGCAATGTTAGATAACTAGTTATTAATGCGTTGAAGTTTCTCTAGGTAAAACGAAAACGAAAACGAAAATCTTAAACATTCCACAAAATGGATCTTATCATTCCGTGAGCTTTTGCTTATACTCTTGAACTAACAAGAATATTCCTTTTCAACTGTTATATATATATATATATATATATATATATATATATATATATATATATATATATATATATATATATATATTTACTTACTATATATATATATGTATGTATGTATGTATGTATATATATATATATATATATATATATATATATATATATGTATGTATGTTATATATGTGTGTGTGTGTGTATCATGGACCTAGTGAAGGATATTTATAACGGCTAAAAAGAACAGGAGAAAAAGTTGATGGAATTATACGGTCCATTTTGTGGAACATGAGGGATTATATATAAAAGTCGTTTTCTTCTTACTTAAGGGAACTTCGGCCTATTAATAAGTAGTTATCTAACATTGTCTAAACTAAAGCTGGAATTTCTGATGAGATTGAAAGACAACAGTGAATAGCTATCATTAAGCCTTGTAGACCTTATATATATATATATATATATATATATATATATATATATATATATATATATATATATATATATATATATATATATATGTTTGTATATGTGTGTTTTAATGAATGGTATTATGGGGAAGTGTCCTTGAATGAGACAGGACTTTTATTTTCAGATTTTTTTAACGAAAGTATCGTAGTCTCCCCATGAGTCTCCTTCGTCTCCATTCTCACTCACTCTGAGAGACCTGGGTCTGATCCCGAAGTTCAGGACTTTTATTTTCAGAAACTCAAGTCATTCATTAGTAACATTGTGTGGTTTTTCATATAACTGTCACAAAGGATTAACTTTACAACAGTTTATGCGAAATAAAGGAATGCGTAGAATTACATGCAAAGTCATTTCCGTTTAAAGGAACTTCAACATATCAGTAAGTAGTTATCTAACATCGTTTAAAATAAAGCCGAAATTTTTGAAGAGATTGAGAGATTTCAGCGCAACAACAAATAGTTATCTCACACGCCTCATAAACCTCAGCGGCGCCAGTCTTTTTCCTACTTCCCTCCTTAATCGTTATTTATTCCATAGAACCACGTTACCTTTTCTTGAACCTTATGCATTTTCTCCGCAATTCTGAACAGGCTTATGCAAACATGTGGGTTTCTGTATTTTTGTGAATTTTTGTTTTACCCTTTTATGTGTGTTAACTGAAAATTGTTATGGCAGTGTAAACTGGTAAAAATACAATTCCAAGTTATTGTTATCTTTTTGATAACGTATTTTCTATACAGATGAAATATTTACATAATTTTTCAGTATCCCATTTTGTCTAGAAGTTCCGAAATAAATATATAAAAAATCTAACGCTGCAGGTAATTCAGATTAAATAAGTTATATAAAAGGTAAAGTAAAGTGTTCTTGATTTAAAAATGCCCTATTATCTGATAAATGATATTAGCAAAACGCCAGAAGTGGGTTTTGCTGATATCACTTTCCTCGATAAGTACACCTTGACTAATTAATGGTGCCATTTTAAGAGGGGTAATTTCTATCTTAATTTCCTGGTTGTTTCCAAGCGTGCTTTGCTGAATTCACTATGAAAATGGTACTCAAAAGACAGTCGGAATCAGCAGCGTTTGAGAATTCTTTTGTAGTTGGTGACATTCCCACGGGTTTCATGCAGTGATGTGCAGTATGTGCAGAACGACCACAAATGATGATTATGTTAGATTTCTGAAGTGCACTTTCAATTTCGTGAAGCTTTCCTGGTTGGGGTTAAAGGCAGGCTTCTATTGCAATTTAGGAAGACACACACACACACAAACACGCATATACTGTATATATATATATATATATATATATATATATATATATCGTGTGTGTGTATATATATATATATATATATATATATATATATATATATATATATATATATATATATATATATATATATATATATATATATATATATATATAATTGTAATAACCACAAAGCCCTCTTAACTTTCTCGAGAAAGTTAAGAGGTCATTGTAACTATTACAATTACATATGTATCTGGCAAAAGTGACTAGTAGATTCTACATAAATAAATAAATAAATATATATATATATATATATATATATATATATATATATATATATATATATATATATATATATATATATATAATATATATATATATATATATATGCAGAGTAGGGAGACAGGGATATTCAGTGGTACATGGGGGGCGGCGTCCAGAGAGGCCAGGTCAGGACACGGCATTCTAGGAAGAGCTAGGATTTCTCACGCCTACCCCTGTCTCCCTTCTCTGCATCCGCTCCATATATATATATATATATATATATATATATATATATATATATATATATATATATATATATATATATATATATATATATATGATATCAGAGAACAGTCAAATCATGAGGATCTTGGATTTTCGATTTCAAGTAATATTTTATGGAATATAAAGTCTGATGTTGAAAACGCCGATATTAGTGGTTGGGGATAACTCCCTCGAGTAGTGTCTAATACAGTTTCGAGAGCAGAAAGCTTAACAGAATTTCATATCTTCGTGGTGGCTACACTGATGAAAATGTGCAGCTGATATGTTACAGAGGTTAGCTGAAAATTTCCGTCAAGAATGCTTCCGTCCGCTTCTGTTTATTCCATGCCAACACTGAAGGCCTTTTATTGGTATAGTTGTCAGTCAGTTTCTTTTGAGCTGATTTCATTAAAGAGTATTTGAAATTGATATTATGTATATTACATTTGGTACTCTGATCAGTTTCTTTTAGTGTTCTTGATTGATTATATTATTTATATTCAGCTTTGATATTGGGATTCAGGCTTTAATTACTCACATAAATTAAACTTTTCTTTGTAATAGTCATGTTGTTTAATGCTCTTTATATGTATTACAATTTCTATCTATAAATCAAGGTCTAGCCTTGCTATAGACAACACCTTTCCATTGAATATGTGTAATATATTAATTCATTTTCAAGCGAATAAAAATCAATATTAGTACGTGATGATAAATGTACAGTTCACGTATACTATTTTATAGATGCTTACGCACAATAATTAAAATTTCTGTCAGCTTAAGTGTCGTATTTCTTTCACGTAAACAATTAGCCTACTCTTGAATTCGTCTCATCTCAGTCATATAGGGTAACCTTTCTGTTGAGTTAATAGGTATCAAGTTAGGCTTTATTCTTTATTTGTTCTTGACTTAATTGATATTGACACCCTTTCCTTAGTCCTGTTGTACACTTAGAAGGTTTTAATTCCTACAGATCTTGTACATATCTGTCACGTGTTTCAGTAATTAATCTTGAAGTTGTCTTTATCAGAGAAACGAAGGCTTTTAACAGTCTTTTATGTTCAGTGCCTTAACCATAAAAAGGCAAAATTTGTAATGTTAAATCGCACGTCATAAACTTCAACGTAGTCAGTATATCTATGTATCTCGCGAAGCCCCAGATTTGTTTTTGGACTGTGTATCTTAAAGATTTGGAAAGCATGATGATGATGATGTCTGTGCACTTTTCTTAGGAATTTAAAATGATGAATAGGAATGCATACTCCCATTTTAGTACACACACACGCGCGATCATGCACTTAAACAATTACACACGTACACGTACAGTACTTATTTACGTGGGCACACACAATTTTACACACGTGAATTTGCACGTACACGCGTTTATGTGCAGATTTTTCAACGCAAAAGAAACGGAGAACAAAGAAGGTGACAGAAAAAGTGAGGCCAGTGTCTTAACTGACCATCCGTGAAGCGTTATTACTCTCAAGGCAAGAGCCTCCGCGGTCACGTTCTCTTGCCTCCGCGCTGACTCCTGGCGACGGGCAGAGCTCCCTCCGATGTAAATAAACTGAGAGAACGGTTCTTTCACGAGAGAGAAAGGAATAAGCAAAGGGCTCAGAATCCACCGAGGGACGTTAAAAGGGTAATTTGGATGATTTCCGTTCTTTATACGCTTCATAAGAAATCAATAAAGTGTAGGTTACAAATTTGACAGGCCACCAGCGATTTTATGGACCACGGTTGAACGCGTCCAGTCCTTTTGTGACAGATAATTTAGGATTAGTTTCGGAAGTTGGCTGAGAGAAATTACTTCTGAAAGAAATAGGCCATTTTTATGGGGCATTCCAGTGTCCATTGGAAATTGTAACAAATGAAATTTAATCTAATTATGTATGGTATTTAATCTCTTCACATTTTGTTGGTCAATTCCATGAGAGTTAAACTTCCAAATATTTATTTTAAGTTGTCAGTAATCTAGCAAGTATCAGACAATTGGAGACTCTCTAAGTTTGTTTGTCTAGCCATCAAATCGAAGAATATTTTAACAATAAAAAGCGAAATGAACCGTAATGTAAGAATAAGCATTATTAAATCCCCACCCGACAGAGCGAACGAGGAAGACCGCAGCTGTAAGAAAAGCGAGTTAAAAATGCTCAAAACCAATAAATCTTCTTCCGGGGACTGACATTTCTTACACTTTCTGCGGCGCGTTGCCTCACAGTACCTATCGAAATCCGTATCGGAAGGGAAAAGAAAACACGCTCGGTTTATCTCGAAATTTGAGAGGAAAAAGCTGGTCTTAGTCAATACGACCTTTTCCTTCTTGGGTAACTCTAAGTGAACGTGAGTGAGATTAAAAAAAAAAGAAAGACATAGCCTCAACATCCCTATTAGATGAAAGTGAGCGTCGAGACAAGATAAGACTCGTGCATCAAAGAGCTCCATGAGTCTCAGGAATTGTCCCGAGGGAATGCAATTATGACGTGGACATCTCGAAAAGTTCGAGGAAAGAAAGCCCAAGGCTTCACACTCGTGACCAAGGGAGGTAGAGAAAAATTAAGACGATTTTTGTTATGAGATAGAGAAGATTTTCTTGTGATTTTTTTTTGCTATTTTAAATTTCCTGCCTCTTACTAAAGCGTATTTATTATATAAGGAGATAAAGAAGTTAAGATATTTTTATAGAAATTTGAATCTAAATAAAAAGTTCCAGTGTATGTGACGAGTCGATTCTGTATTTTTCAGTCTGTGTAGCAAAAGCCCTCAACAGAACGTTACCATAGTGAGGATCTGGTTCTTTCAGCTCTTGTAAGCTATATCAGACAGTTAAGTGTATGTAAAAGGTAACGTAAATTTTTACCTCCCTTGCACTAGCAAATCCGGAAAAATTTCATGGGCAGGGCACCAATTTTCATATGATACTTACATATATATATATATATATATATATATATATATATATATATATATATATATATATATATATATATATATATATATATATATATATATATATATATATATATATATATATACATAATGTGAGGTGGACAGCAATCGCCTGTTCTATCAGGAAATACCGAATCCATTATTATTATCATTAAGATTATTATTATTATTATTATTGTTATTATTATTATTATTGTTATTATTATTATTATTGTTATTATTGTTTTCTTTCTCAAAATTTTATTATTTTTATAATAGATTTTTTTTTCACATTTTTATATACGCTGACCTCACTCCGTTAGCGATGCGTGCTCGAAATCCAACTGCAAAGAAGGGTTTCTTCATTTATTTCGTATG
This sequence comes from Macrobrachium rosenbergii, assembly GCF_040412425.1. Taxonomy (NCBI): domain Eukaryota; kingdom Metazoa; phylum Arthropoda; class Malacostraca; order Decapoda; family Palaemonidae; genus Macrobrachium; species Macrobrachium rosenbergii. Next base: position 29,409,489 of record NC_089760.1, read on the forward strand.
TCTGATTTCAAAGTGTTTAATGGAAAGATGAAAAGCGTAACCAAACATGTAAGGAAATCGGTATTATAATAAAAGGTCATCGCGGCTGTCACGCGTTCGCTATACTTATCGTAGTAATAGTAGCAAAGTAAAAGTAATTTTTGGTCTGGTCATCGGTACTGAAGGGCCTTGAATTCTGTGGAAGGGCGTGGAGCTTGCATTGTCATCCTAAAAAGAATTGCTGAAAACCGGAAGGATAACATCCTCCGGCGCAGTTCCTCGATAGAGCTAATGGTGTAGGGTTTATATGTATATATATATATATATATATATATATATATATATATATATATATATATATATATATATATATATATATATATATATATATATATATATATATATATATATATATATATATATATACGTTTGTGTGTGTGTGCATGATATCAAAGGGTATTTATGGCTTAATATTCGTGAGTAATAAAAGTCCTGAGATTGTTAGTATTAACACTATCAAATATTGCCACATGTTACAAACTTGATAATCAACTGTTCTGAGTACAGAACCTGAATATGACAGGAATATGTACGGCAGTGCCGAAATCAGCTAATATATCTCTTGAAAATAGAATGGGCAAGTTCCTGTCTCATGCGTATCAAACCCAAGGATTCGATGCACTTATTATACCTAATTCCCTTTGACTGTAAGTTATCCTCATGGTCTTGTGAATTCAATAATGGCGGGTGTTTGCGTCTTAATATTTATGAGTACAAAAAAGTCACGTCTGGATCAGTGACAAAACACACACACGCACACATATCTATCTATCTATCTATCTATATAACTATATATATATATATATATATATATATATATATATATATATATATATATATATATATATATATTATATACAGTATATACTCATGTACATACGTACATACATGCGTTCATATATATACTCACACACACACACATATATACCTGTTTATGTCTGTACACCCAGCAATTTAACTAAACGATACCCATATCCAAGATGTCAATGGAAAGTGCGTGGCAGTAAGTCAGGAAATTAAGAAGTTAATAGGCCATTGTCCGTATACATGCATATATATATATATATATATATATATATATATATATATATATATATATATATATATATATATATATATATATATACTGTATATATATATATATATATATATATATATATATATATATATATATATGTGTGTGTTGTGTGTGTGTGTGTGTATAAATATATGTGCATATGCAATGTATATGGATTTAACGAAACGGTATTGATATCCCGGAAGCGTGAGAAAATGTGAAATGCGGAGGTAACTGGTACACTGTAAATGAGAGTCGTTTTGCTTAGTCTTATGAGGCAGTTGTTCTGTGAAGGATTTTTGTGCAATGATTTCATTATTGGAGCAGCTATTTGAGGATAAACGGGGACTTGAATATTTTGGCAATTTTGAGCCACCTCTTATAGAGGTAACGGCATGTTGGAGAGGCAAATTATCTGTGGATGTTTGTGTTAGGCCTACGCATGCACACAAGCACAATATAATGAATGCGATAGTAGGTATTTTCCCAATTTTATGTTATGTAATGTTAAAAACACTATATGTATGTATTTATGTGTACATGCAAACGTACGCTGCGGCATGCGTTGGCAAGTACTTCGAAACGTTCCTGTAATTACGTAATGAAACGACACCTCTGACAACCACACTTTATCTGGAAAACGTGCGAGGCTTCCCGTAGCATTACACGTTGGAATTGCGGTTGTTTTTTTGTGAGGAGAACACCAATTTCCATCTTAATAATCTAGTTCTTTTCCTCATCTTAAATAGAAGGTTCTTATGCCAACTGCAATGACGGCCCGTTATTCGTATCACGGTTCAGCTCTCTGGTTGTGAAATAGTGATGCTGCGTTATCAGTCTCATTGCGGATAACCCAAAAACGATGCTTCGATGATACTGCTGTGTTTCATTTTCTAACTAATGTGTGTGTTTTCGTTTTTTGCTTTTTCGTAAATACCGACAGAAGAGCACAATCATCTTAACATCAGGACAGGAAAGATTTCATTCATTTGTCTTTTCTTGGATTATGTGGTTCAGGACGGAGTTTGAAGGTGGTTTTCGCTACACCGCAGACTCAAGAAAGATCGCTGTTGGCCGCGTAATGAGCCACTTATCGGAACGCAAATCGCACCAGAAAGATATGATCTTCAGAGTCTAAATAAAATTAACGTAGATTCGTCGATGAGAGCGTCGACCGTCCACAGCAAGGTCGAAGGTTTTTTCCCGAGAGAATGTGGATATTTTGTGTCGAACTTTGTGAACACACAGAACGTTGTGGTGAGGCTTAGTGGTTCAATTTGTAGAGGTTAATGGTGCAAGAAACGGCACTAATAGCACCCCGGAGGTGTTGTGCCATGCCATTCCGATCCCACGCTACTCGGGAGCTTCTTCCTTTTTTTTCTTGTATTTTCATTTCCTTATGTAGATGAAGTACCGATTTTTTTTTTTTATCGTGATGAACATGCACCGTTGTTTTAAAAGAGGGCTGAGTTCAGATGCTATCCACATACTTAGCCTGGTTTAGATTTAATCCAAAATTATGTTTTTAACCACTGAGTAATTCTGTTATAAACTGACCTGTGATCAATACAAAAAATAAAACCAATTTTCACGAGAGAAAATTAATTAAAATGTAACGATTATATTGAAAACATGCTCCGGGAACATAGATTAATTACCTCCAAGAACGAAATAGGAAGGCGGAGATGTTTTCTCGCGTTTCTGTCTGACTGTCTTTTAGCCGGATGTCTCAAGAACGTACGAACAGCATGTAATGAACCATTTGGTATTCATATCGAACTAATTAACTTTTGGAAAGAATTGCCTCCGAGCTAATGTTTTGTTGCTAAGGAAACCAACTCACCCATAATAAAAGATAAGAATTTGCAGTGGCTGTTATGCTTCATAGCCAGTTTCATATTTATTTGCATCTATTTCCTATTATGAGATTATTATTTTAATAATAAGTTCATTGTATTCATTGGCATGTTTACTTATTACATTTTGAATAGCATTGGCGGAGGTCTGCTCTGTACTGAATGTACTGAAAAATGAACTGTCCTCGGATGTAGAATAATCGTCGATTTTCTTGCAGGAATAAGCATAAAAAACTATGAAATAAGTCTATGTATGAAAAGATCGGTTAAGAAGGCTTTGGCAAACGCAAGGAAAAAATATAATATCATGCAAGAGCAAAATATTGAGTAATGGATTAGAAATGACATATCTGTTTCAAGTATCATTGTACCGGATTACATAGTTGTCATTTCTGAGTGTAAGTACTGTTATTTATAATGTGCGCACATTCCAATGACAGCAACCAAAAAAAAGGCCATTAATTTTTAAAGAAACTTTCTATGTTCGTTTGCAACCAACCTTCAAGGCCATTGATGTGCTCGTGTGTGAGCGAGAGAAAAATAGAGCCACGAAAGGAAGAGAAGAATAAATAGGACTGCGGTGAGCTATATGCTCATAAAAAAGATAAAAATCGGGTTGTAAAATAGAAACCTTGATATAAATCCTTTGCTGTAATAAAAAGAAAAATTGACCTCCAGTTCTAGTGTGGTTACCCAAGCGAAAACATTGACTTTTCGTTCCTCAGTTTAATTTTTTTTCGATCAACAGTACCCCTATCTGATACAATTACACATACACACACACACACACACACGCACACGCACACGCACAGTGAGAGAGTGCGCGCGAATATAAATCACATCGTGATTGTTGCCTTGCAATCAAGTAAAAAAAAATGCGGTTAGATTCCCTGACTACTGTCACGGCTGCCTACAAAACGGATAGGTCAAACCAAGGTTGACCTCGAATTATCGTAGCAATGCTTAACCTTCGTCGGCAGAGATTCTGCCGTTTGAGACGATCTTTACAGCCTTGCTGAATTGCATCTGGCCAAAGTGAGCGCCTGCTGCAGGCGTGTCATACGACTGGTGATATTCTTAGGTCACTTGTGTAATGTAAGCGGTGTTACAGGGGGCACGTTTTCAGATATGTTTTAGTATTATGGTTCCATACCTTGCATCAAGTTACCAAAATTGATGGGAAAATTGTCCCATGTAACTTTTTGTTAAGTCTGTTATCCTTTTCACGCTTGGACTGACATTTAGTCCTGTCGAGAGTAGATTTTGCAAAGCATTTTTTTAATTTTATATTTAGCCACATATAACTAATTAACATAGAATTTTCTTTATCTTGGGATAACGTAACAAAAGGGCATTACATATTAAATGTGCATCCACCCTAACCACGGGGGTCATTGACATTGTACATTGTACATTTGCGGATAACACTGGGGTCATTGACATTATACATTGTACATTTGTGGATAACACGGGGTTATTAACATTTTACATTGTACATTTGTGGATAACACTGGGGTCATTGACATTATGCATTGTACATTTGTGGTTAACATGAGGGTCATTGACATACATTGTACATTTGTGGATAACACTGAGGTCATTGACATTATACATTGTACATTTGTTAAACACGGGGGTCATTGACATAATACATTGTACATTTGTGGATAACACGGGGTTCATTGACATTATACATTGTACATTTGTGGATAACACGGGGGTCATTGACATTAGACACTCAGCCTTCAAGAGAGATTCATGTTCCTATCGAATTCAGTTTCTGTTCTTAGAATCGAAATCAACCCACCTTCAGCAAGATAGCTAACAGGTAAATTTACGAGACGTGGCTATATAAGTTTGATGATTTTTCAATATTACGCAGCAGTATAATGCAATAAAGAACCCATTAACATTGAATTCACTTTACCTTGGGACTAAATTACTCCCAAAGGAATTGATGTTTGATAAGCACATCTGCCATGACCAGGATTCGCACCTGGGCCTTTAGGGATTGTCATATAAGGAAACTGTCCCCCAGGTATTAATTCACAGACGCAGAAGTTCGGATTTATCTTTGGTAAACGTTATTCCAAAGGTAACGTGCATTCATCACTAATAGGTTACTTGTGGCTTAAAATTTTAAAAGCTATCGAGATGTCATGAGTACAGTTGAAATATGTGTGTATATATATAAATATATATACATATGTGTGTATATGTATGTGTATGTATAATTATATATATATATATATATTTATAATTTATATATATATATATATATATATATATATATATATACATATGTATATATATATATATATATATATATATATATATATATATATATATATATATATATATATATATATATATATATATATATATATATATATATATATATATATATCAATGCAACACGAAGGAACGTGTGTTGAAAATATCACAAAATCTACGTCAGAAGGTGAGTGAAAACCGGGACTTTGAACAAGTACTTTCGTAGCTTATTCTACATTTTCAAGTTCATACTGAATACAACAAAAGTTGACAGAGATTTATATACAAAAACAGAAGGGGGCAGGGTTACAGTTTGTTAATCTGGGCAGCATGTTCTTTTTGTTTAAAGAACATGCTGCCCTGATTAATAAACTGTAACTCTGGCCCCCACCCTCTGTTTTCGTATATAAGGTTCTGTCAACTTCTTTTGTATTCAGTGTGAATTTGAAAATGTAGAATAAACTATGAAAGACTTGTTGAAAGTCCCGGTTTTCACTACCTTCTGACGTAGATTTTTGTGATATATATATATATATATATATATATATATATATATATATATATATATATATATATATATATATATATATATATATATATATATATATATATATATAGTCTTTGCCAAAATACACTGTTTACCGTTTGCCGATAACTTGATTCTGACATCAGTATGAAACTGTTAAATTACAGCAATAAGCATTATGTATGCATGCGTATAGATGAGTAATTTAAACGTGCTATACTGCAGCTGTTATAGAGTTTATGTAATCATTGTATTTTGTCATAAAACCCTCTTTATATTTCCTTTCTTTTTGCCATTAAATTCCGCTTTAGTGACCAGGTAACTTGTCATCCTGGAGCCACATATCCCACTATTTTAACTTATTCAATTTATACCCTCCGACAGAATCTGGTAACTAACCCCAGGTGGCACCTGGAATCCTTAAGCATAAAAAATCGGTGCTACCTTTTGTTGGATGTTCAGCCTAAACTTCTGTTTTTTTGTTCGCTTAACGGTACTTTCTTCTTATTCATTTATTGTTATTAATTTGCTTGGTACTGTATCTGTTTCCTTTCTTTTTATACAAATTGATGCAGGGCCTTGTCATGTCGTTTAAGGTTTTTTTTGTGTGTGTGTGGGGGTGTTTATTCAGAAGAATAAGTTGAAGTTATGAGGACGTTACAAAGTCCGAGTTTCTGAACAACTGGCCTTCAAAAGCGTATATCATCAATTTTCAAATCCTCATTAAATAATCATGACCATTTAGAAAGGTCAGTTACGAATAAAATATGTGAACATTAGCGTAAACAAGGTTCCACCGAGTAATGAAAATGCCCGAATAAATAAGCAACTAATAAAAATCACAGCGATCACACGATGTGAGATTCCAGAGATGTTGGCAAAGAAAACGGGAGATCGTGACATCACATCGTACCCGAAGGGGATGTTGCGGAGGGTGTCAGGGTACGGGAAGTGAAGCCAGGTGCCGGGTAGATTTTAGCGTCGTTGTTGTCCATAAATGTATTAGTTTTATCCATATATTTTAATCCACTGTTTTTACGTGCCTTTTTGTTCTTGTATTTTCAAATGGTACCATGGGTGTTTAGAGGATTTATGACTGTTTAGGGAGAGAGGAATGATGCTTGGGGGGAAACACAGGAAGGGTTAAAAGACGTCACTGTACAGTTATCGCCTTTGCAATTGCATCTTCCCCTCGGCAATATTTAAGTGTGGATTCAGGTTTAGATTCAGTTTAGGAACGGTAAATAACGTTTTTCTTTCTCTCTCTCTCTCTCCCTCCCTCTCCCTCCCTCCATAATCCTCTCTCTTAAAAGTGGTGAATATTATTGCTGTAAAAAATTTGTTTCATCCGTGGCCCAAAGGATTCGCAATATGAAATGTTGTCTCTGCCAACAGCCGCCGATATATATGTTTTTTAAAACATTGTTGTTGTCTTTGTACAGTTACCATAAAAAGTATATACTTCATAGCTTTAAGTTTTCTAGAAAGTTGTCATTGTACGAGTATAGACTGCTTAATAGATTTACTATGTTTCTAATGTGTGTATGTGTATGTGTGTGTGTGTGTGTGTGTGTGTGTGAGAGAGAGAGAGAGAGAGAGAGAGAGAGAACTTCATGGCAGTGTAGAGTAATAAAGAATGACACAGTCCAATTGCCCTTGAATATGATTTTACTACTAAAACTGCTACTACTATTAAATTACGGAGCGATGTTCCTGGCAGTATTATTGATTATGCTTTCAAGTTTAAAAGTGATTGTAATGCTACTTTGAAACACTGTGCACAATTACTGCCTTAGTTTCTCCTGACTTATATTGCTGTATGTGCAGAAACTATTTAATTCTTGCACTGTCTTTGTTGTTATTCATTATTATTTTCTGTTTATCGGTTTTTATCTTGATAGATACACTATTCAACGGAAGCCTGTTGGCCCAGCAGATGGCGCTTAGGCCTACTCTGTATTAATGCTTGCTCATTATGACTACCACTACAGCTAATACTACTGCCATAAATAACGATAATGGTTATGATAACAGCGGGAGCATGAATAGACTTATTAATTATGTTGATGTTAGTGACGGGGAAAAAAACAGGAGCTGTCAGGCTCGGAATTAATGTCACTGATAAGAATCTGAGGGTGGCAGTTAACGTGACTTGAGAGAATGTAAGAATGCGAGAAAAAAAGAAAATAATTGTCTTTGTTCATAAGGGAATGGGAAAAATGAGAGATAAAATGGGTCGATTTAAATCCTGCTTAGTATGTCTGGTAGGGTTTATTGAAGGTTGCTGAGTATGTGGAGTGTATGTGTGTGTGTATGTGTATGTATGTGTGTGTGCATATGTATGTGTTTGTGTATGTGTGTGTGTGCCTGTGTGTGTGTGTGTGTGTGTGTGTGGGAGAGAGAGAGAGAGAGGAAGGGGGGAGAAAGAACGAAACTTATGAGTAAAACAAGATTTAATGTTCTACATAAGGTTATTTAGAAGGCATGTGAAATGTTAATTCTGGTTGATATATCTTAACAGCTTTCCGGTGCTTACGCAGGAGGCAAGGCTCAAGTGGTGTTATTAAAAAGGCAGACTCTGGTGCAGAATGGTGTAAAATGGGTAATGGTGTACAATGCATTTATAGCTGGGGTGATGATGAGAGTTGGAGACTTCACAGAAAGTGTAATTAAGAATTGACAGAAAAAAAAAATCAGAAGATAGTGGTATAAGTTTGCTAATTTAGAATGGTGGTGGTTGTTGTTAGTCGACAAGAGCTGGGCTAGGGAATTACTTTGAAATTTCCGTAGGGTAGAAAAATGGGACATTGTCAGGAGAAGTAAAAGTTACAACAAGTTCTTGGTGCAATATACGTAAAAGGGTCTAGTAAGGCAGCTTTTTTTTGATAACTTATTAAGTTAGGGCTGCGACCGTTTTTCTTCAGAGAATTGGCGTATTTACAGGCGAACGACGATATTATTATTATTATTATTATTATTATTATTATTATTATTATTATTATTATTATTATTATTATTATTATTATTATATTCTGCTCAGGGTTGATCACCGATTCTCTGTAATCTAGTTAGTTTTCTGTAAAAAAAACTATTGTGCCGGCTTTGTCTGTCTGTCCGCACTTTATTCTGTCCGCACTTTTTTCTGTCTGCACTTTTTCTGTCCGCCCTCAGATCTGATAAACTGCTGAGGCTAGAGGGCAGCAAATTGGTATGTTGATCATCCACCCTCCAATCATCAAACATACCAAATTGCAGTCCTCTAACCTCAGTAGATTTTATTTTATTTAAGGTTAAAGTTAGCCATAATCGTGCTTCTGGCAACGATATAGGATAGGCCCTCACAGGGCCGTGGTTAAAATTGGCTCGTACAGCATTATACAGAGACCACCGAAAAATAGATCCATTTTTGGTGGGTTTGATTATACGCTGTAGCGGCTGTACAGAAAACTCGATTGAGCCGAAGAAACTTCGGCGCATTTTTTACTTGTTTTTCTATGTTGTCACTCTGTTTTAGGGAAGATAGCCTATTATTATTATTATTATTATTATTATTATTATTATTATTATTATTATTGTTCCTCAACGTGTGGCCACACTTTTATACTAAAACCATTGTAGCCATTAACTTTCTGGGCAAGTCTGCTAAGAATTTACATACGGTGAAAAAAATCAAAGGGCAGAAACAAATATTAAAATACGAACGTACAAGAGAAACTTCAAGATTTATGGAAACACGGTTAGATATAAATACAAACGCAAGGTCAGACAATACGAAGCGTATCAAGGCGTGACTAGGTGAAGTTGGTGATTATTGTAGGGATTGATTTCACCAAACCACAGAGTCAAAAGTCTCACAGGAATGGCCTCAAATTATGTTTATTTTTGTCAAAGGAGACACGTATACATATATGTATGTATGTATGTATGTATGTATATATATATATATATATATATATATATATATATATATATATATATATATATATATATATATATATATATATATATATATATATATATATATATATATATATATATAGAGAGAGAGAGAGAGAGAGAGAGAGAGAGAGAGAGAGAGAGAGAGAGAGAGAGAGAGAGAGAAAAGGGAAGGGGTGGAGGGGGCCCAGGCACCAAGATAGAGGATAGAAGAGGGGCAGGAAAGGCACATAGTGAGTAGGGAGGGGGCAGGGCACAAAGAACGAGAGAAGGGAAGGGGTGGGCGCAAAGAAAGAGAGAAGGGAGGGGGGGATGGTGCTCAAAGAACGAGAGAAGGAGGTGGGGTGTTGGCTGGTGCACAAAGAAAGAGAAAGGAAGGGTGTGGGGCACAAAGAAAGAAGGAAGGGAAGGGGTGAGACACAAAGAAAGAGAGAAGGGATGGGGCACTAAGAAAGAGAAAGGAAGGGGGATGGTGCACAAAGGCCGAGAGAAGGGAGGAGGGTGGGGTAAAAAGAAAGAGAAAAGGTAGGGGGTGGTCACAAAGAAAGAGAAAGGAAGGGGTTTGGGAAACAAAGAACGAGAGAAGGGACGGGGCAGGGCAGGGCACAAAGAAAGAGAAATGAGGTGGGAATGGGGCACGAAGTTAGAGAGAAGGGAGGGGTGAGCACAAAGAAAGAGAGAAGGGAAGGAATGGGCACAAAGAAAGAGAGAAGGGAAGGAATGGGCACAAGGAAAGAGAGAAGTGAAGGAATGGGCACAAGGACAGAGAGAAGTGAAGGAATGGGCACAAGGAAAGAGACAAGGGAAGGAATGGGCACAAAGAAAGAGAGAAGTGAAGGAATGGGCACAAGGAAAGAGAGAAGGGAAGGAATGGGCACAAGGAAAGAGAGAAGGGAAGGAATGGGCACAAAAGAGAAAGAGAAAGAAAGGGGAATGGGCACAAAGAAAGAGAGAAGGAAGGAAAGGGCACAAGGAAAGAGAGAAGGGAAGGAATGGGCACAAGGAAAGAGAGAAGGGAAGGAATGGGCACAAGGAAAGAGAGGAAGGAATGGGCACAAGGAAAGAGAGAAGGAAGGGAAGGGCACAAGAAAGAGAAAGGGAAGGAATGGGCACAAGGAAAGAGAGAAGGGAAGGAATGGGCACAAGGAAAGAGAGAGGGAAGGAATGGGCACAAGGAAAAAGGAATGGAATGGGCACAAGGAAAGAGAGAAGGGAAGGAATGGGCACAAAAGAGAGAAGAAAGGAATGGGCACAAGGAAAGAGAGAAGGAAGGAATGGGCACAAGGAAAGAGAGAAGGAAGGATTGGGCACAAGGAAAGAGAGAAGGGAAGGAATGGGCACAAGGAAAGAGAGAAGGGAAGGAATGGGCACAAGGAAAGAGAGAAGGGAAGGAATGGGCACAAGGAAAGAGAGAAGGGAAGGAATGGGCACAAGGAAAGAGAGAAGGGAAGGAATGGGCACAAGGAAAGAGAGAAGGAAGGAATGGGCACAATGAAAGAGAGAAGGGAAGGAATGGGCACAAGGAAAGAGAGAAAGGGAAGGAAAGGGCACAAGGAAAGAGAGAAGGAAGGAATGGGAAAGAGAGAAAGGGTAGGAATGGGCACAAGGAAAGAGAAAGGGAAGGAATGGGCACAAAGAGGAGGAAGGATTGGGCAGGAAAGAGAGAAGGGAATGGGCACAAGGAAAGAGAGAAGGAAGGAATGGGAATGGGCACAAGGAAAGAAATGAAAGGAAAGGAAGGAATGGGCACAAGGAAAGAGAGAAGGGAAGGAATGAATGGGCACAAGGAAAGAGAGAAGGGAAGGAATGGGCACAAGGAAAGAGAGGAAGAATGGGAAGGAAGAGAGAAGGGAAGGAATGGGCAAAGGAAGAAAGAAGGAAGGAATGGGCACAAGGAAAGAGAGAAGGGAAGGAATGGGCACAAGGAAGAGAAAAGGAATGGGCACAAGGAAAGAAGAGAAGAAAGGAATGGGCACAAGGAAAGAGAAAGGAAGGAATGGAGCACAAGGAAAGAGAAGAAGGAATGGGCACAAGGAAAGAGAGAAGGGAGAATGGGCACAAGGAAAGAGAGAAGGGAAGGGATGGGCACAAGGAAAGGAGAAGTGAAGGAATGGGCACAAGGAAAGAGAGAGAAGGAAGGAATGGGCACAAGGAAAGAGAAAGAAGGAATGGGCAAAGGAAAGAGAGAAGGGAAGGAATGGGCACAAGGAAAGAGAGAAGGGAAGGAATGGGCACAAGGAAAGAAGAAGGGTAAGGAATGGGCACAAGGAAAGAGAAAGGGAAGGAATGGGCACAAGGAAAGAGAAGAGAAGGAAGGAATGGGCACAAGGAAGAGAAAAAGGGAAGGAATGGGCACAAGGAAAGAAAAGGAAATGGGCAGGGCAGAGAAGGGAAGGAATGGGCACAAGGAAAGAGAGAAGGGAAGGAAGGGCACAAGGAAAGAGAAAAAGGAAAGAGAGAAGGGAAGGAATGGGCACAAGGAAAGAAAAGAGAGAAGGGAAGGAATAGGCACAAGGAAAGAGAGAAGGAAGGAATGGGCACAAGAAAGAGAGAAGGGAAGGAATGGGCACAAGGAAAGAGAAAGGAAGGAATGGGCACAAGGAAAGAGAGAAAAAGGGAAGGAAGAATGGGCACAAGGAAAGAGAGAAAGGAAGGAAACAAGGAAAGAGAAGGGTAGGAATGGGCACAAGGAAAGAGAGAAGGGAAGGAATGGGCACAAGGAAAGAGAAGAAGGAAGGATTGGGCACAAGGAAAGAGAGAAGGGAAGGAATGGGCACAAGGAAAGAGAGAAGGAATGGAAGGAAAGGGAAGGAATAGGCACAAGGAAAGAGAGAAAGGAAGGAATGGGCACAAGGAAAGAGAAGGGAAGAATGGGCACAAAGAAAGAGAGAAGGAAGGAATGGGCACAAGGAAAGAGAGAAGGGAAGGAATGGGCACAAGGAAAGAGAGAAGAGAAGGAATGGGCACAAAGAAAGAAGGAAGGGAAGGAAGGGCAAGGAAGGAAGAAGGAAGGAATGGACACAAGGAAAGAGAGAAAGGAAGGAATGGGCACAAGGAAAGAGAGAAAGGGGAAGGAATGGGCACAAGGAAAGAGAGAAGGGGAAGGAATGGGCACAAGGAAAGAGAGAAGGAATGGGCACAAGGAATGGAAGAGAATGCACAAGGAAAGAGAAAGGGAAGGAATGGGCACAAGGAAAGAGAGAAGGAAGGAATGGGCACAAAAGGAAAGAATGGGGCACAAGGAAAGAGAGAAGGAAGGAATGGGCACAAGAAAGGGAAAGGGGGGCACAAGGAAAGAAGGGAAGGAATGAACAAGGAAAGAAGGAAGGAATGGGCACAAGGAAAGAGAGAAGGGAAGGAATGGCACAAGGAAGAGAGAAGGGATAGAATGGGCACAAGGAAAGAGAGAAGGAAGGAATGGGCACAAGGAAAGAGAAAGGGAAGGAATGGGCACAAGGAAGAGAGGAAGGAAGGAATGGGCACAAGGAAAGAGAGAGAGGAAGGAATGGGCACAAGGAATGGGGAAGGAATGAAGGCACAAAAAGAAAGAAAGAGAGAAAGGAGAAGGAATGGGCACAAGGAAAGAGAGAAAGGGAAGGAATGGGCAGAAGAAGGGAAGAATGGGCACAAGAAAGGAAGAAGGGAAGGAATGGGCACAAGGAAAGAGAAAGGAAGGAATGGGCACAAGAAAGAGAAGGAATGGGCACAAGGAAAGAGAGAAGGGAAGGAATGGGCACAAGGAAAAGAGAAAGGAAGGAATGAACAAGGAAAGAGAGGGAAGGAATGGGCACAAGGAAAGAAAGAGGAAGGAATGGGCACAGGGAAAGAGAAGGAATGGGAAAGGAAAAAAGAAAGAAGGAAGGAATGGAAAGAGAGAAATGTGGAAGGAATGGGCACAAGGAAAGAGAGAAGAAGGAATGGGCACAAGGAAAAAGAAGGGAAGGAATGGGCACAAGGAAAGAGAGAAGAAAGAGAAGGAATGGGCACAAGGAAAGAGAGAAGGAAGGAATGGGCACAAGGAAAGAGAGAGAGGAATGGGCAGGAAAGAAGTGAAAGAATGGGCACAAGGAAAGAGAAAGAAAGAAGGAAGGGGCACAAAGAGAGGAAAGAGAAGGAAGGGAATGGAATGGGCACAAGGAAAGAGAGAAAGGGAAGGAATGGGCACAAGGAAAGAGAGAAAGGGAGGAATGAAAGGAAAGGAATGGGCACAAGGAAAGAGAGAAGGGAAGGAATGGGCACAAGGAAAGAGAGAAGGGAAGGAATGGGCACAAGGAAAGGAAAGAAAAGGGAAGGAATGGGCACAAAGGAAAGAGAGAAGGAAGGAATGGGCACAAGGAAAGAGAATGAAAGGAAGGAATGGGCACAAGGAAAGAGAGAAGGAAGGAATGGGCACAAGGAAAGAGAGAAGGGAAGGAATGGGCACAAGGGGGCACAAGAAAGAGAGAAAGGAAAGAGAGAAGGAATGGGCACAAGGAAAGAGAGAAGGGAAGGAATGGGCACAAGAAAGAAAGGAATGGGCACAAGGAAAGAGAAGTGAAGGAATGGGCACAAGGAAAGAGAGAAGGGAAGGAATGGGCACAAGGAAAGAGAGAATGGGCAAGGAAAAAGAAGAGAAGAAGGAAGGAATGGGCACAAAGAGAGAAGGGAAGGAATGGGGCAAGGGAAGGGCACAAGGAAAGAGAATGGGCACAAGGAAAGAGAGAAGGAAGGAATGGGCACAAGGAAAGAAGAGAAAGAAGGAAGGAATGGGCACAAGGAAAGAGAGAAAGGGAAGGAATGGGCACAAAAAAGAGAAAGAAGAAGGGAAGGAATGGGCACAAGGAAAGAGAAGGAAGGAATGGGCACAAGGAAAGAGAGAAATGGAAGGAATGAAGAAGGAAGGAATGGGCACAAGGAAAGAGAGAAGGAATGGGCACAAGAAGGAATGGGCACAAGGAAAGAGAGAAAGGAAGGAATGGGCACAAAGGAAAGAAGAAGGGAAGGAATGGGCACAAGGAAAGAGAAAGAAGGAATGGGCAAAAGGAAGGAAGGAATGGGCACAAGGAAAGAGAGAAGGGAAGGAATGGGCACAAGGAAAGAGAGAAGGGAAGGAATGGGCACAAGGAAAGAGAGAAGGGAAGGAATGGGCACAAGGAAAGAGAGAAGGGAAGGAATGGGCACAAGGAAAGAGAGAAGGGAAGGAATGGGCAAAGGAAAGAGAGGCAATGGGCACAAGGGAAGAAGGAATGGGCACAAGGAAAGAATGGGGCACAAGAGAAGGGAAGGAATGGGCACAAGGAAAGAGAGAAAAGGGAAGGAATGGGCACAAGGAAAGAGAGAAGAAGGAAGGAAAGAAAGGGCACAAGGAAAGAGAGAAGGGAAGGAATGGGCACAAGGAAAGAGAGAAGGGGGCAAGGAATGGGCACAAGGAAAGAGAAGAAGGGAAGGAATGGGCACAAGGAAAGAGAGAGGGGAAGGAATGGGCAAAGGAATGGGGAATGGGCACAAGGAAAGAGAAGGGAAGGAATGGGCACAAGGAAAGAGAGAAGGGAAGGAATGGGCACAAGGAAAGAAAGAAGGAATGAAAAGGAAAGAAAGGATTGGGCATAAGGAATGGGCACAAGGAAAGAGAGAAGGAAGGAATGGGCACAAGGAAAGAAAGGAAGGAATGGGCACAAGGAAAGAGAAAGAGACAAGGAAGGAAGGAATGGGCACAAGGAAAGGGAAGAGAGAAGGGAAGGAATGGGCACAAGGAAAGAAGGAATGAGAAAAGGAATGAAGGAATGGGCACAAGGAAAGAGAAAGAAGGAGAAGGAAAGGGAAGGAATGGGCACAAGGAAAGAGAGAAGAAGGGAAGGAATGGGCACAAGGAAAAAGAGAGAAATGGGCACAAGAATGGGCACAAGGAAAGAAAGAGAGAAGGGAAGGAATGGGCACAAGGAAAGAGAGAAGGAAGGAATGGGCACAAGGAAAGAGAGAAGGGAAGGAATGGGCACAAGGAAAGAGAGAAGGGAAGGAATGGGCACAAGGAAAGAGAGAAGGGAAGGAATGGGCACAAAGAAAGAGAGAAGTGAAGGAATGGGCACAAGGAAAGAGAGAAGGGAAGGAATGGGCACAAGGAAAGAGAGAAGGGAAGGAATGGGCACAAGGAAAGAGAGAAGGGAAGGAATGGGCACAAGGAAAGAGAGAAGGGAAGGAATGATGGAAAGAGAAAGGAATGGGCACAAGGAAAGAGAGAAGGGAAGGAATGGGCACAAAGGAAAGAGAGAAAGAGGAATGGGCAAAGGAAAGAGAAAAGGAGGGGGGAATGGGCAACAAAGAGAAAGAGAGAACAAAGGAGAGAGGGGGTGGGGCACAAAGAAAGAGAGAATGATTGGGGGATGGGGCACAAAGAAAGAGAGAAGTGGGGCCACAAAGAACGAGAGAAGGGAGGGGGCGGGGCATTTCTGTAATTTCAAGCGTCTATGGTAGCTGACTAATTAATAGGTCAAACCTTTTTATAACTCTATGGCCTTCAATTCCAGGCACCTTCATTTCTTGTTGATTCCGCAGTAACCTTGACACCTTTCTACTTGTAGCAAGAATGACATGCACTTCAGGAATGATATTTTCTCCCACTCTTTTTTTTTTATTTAATTATCGAAGTACATTTCACCGTCAGTAATAATGAGAAAGTTTGCATTTTTTGCAGCCATTTAGAAATGCAATGAAAACTATGGAGTAAAATATGCGTAGTTGACTATTTATCTTTTATCATTTGCATATTAGGTCGTACATAAATACTTATATATTTAAGTGTGTATGCATACATATATATAAATAAAAATATGTATATATATTTATATAGATGTATATATAAATATATATAAATATATAAATAAATCTATATATATATATATATATATATAAATATATAAATATATATATATATATATATATATATATATATATATATATATATATATATATATATATATATATATATATATATATATACATATATATATATATATATATATATATATATATATATATATATATATATATATATATATACATATATAAATAATATATATATATATATAAATAAATATATATATATGTATATATATATATATATATATATATATATATATATATATATATATATATATATATATATATATATATATATATATATATATATATATATATAATATATATATATATATATATATATATATATATATATATATATATATATATATATATATATATATATATATATATATATATATATATATATATATATATATACCCTGTATATATAAAATCGTCCATTTCAAAGGTAATGTTTTGGAATTAAATTGTTCCTCAGACATTGATAAAGTCGAATAAAGGGTATCGATTTTCAAAAACTTAAAAAGACACACCCGATAGTTTTTGCTTTATTTATGAAGCGTATCTTCCTAGAAAGAGATTAGCTTATAGAGTCAAAATACCTCAGCTTACCAAAGTATTAGAAGTTATACGCTTCGTAAGTGATGACTAACCCCCCTATTGAGACGCAGCAGGTTTTAGTTTTCTGTAAATGAAAACTATTGTGCGGGTTTTGTCTGTCCGCCCTCAGATCTTAAAAACTACTGAGGCTCGAGGGCTGCAAATTGGTATGTTGATCATCCACCCTCCAATCATCAAACATACCAAATTGCTGCCCTCTAATCTCAGTAGTTTTGATTTTATTTAAGGTTAAAGTCAGCCATAATCGTGCTTGTAGTAACGATATTGGATAGGCCACCACCGGGCCGTGGTTAAAGTTTCATGGGCCACTGCTCATTCATCATTATACCGAGACCACTGAAAGATAGGTCTATTTTTGGTGCCCTTGATTATACCTTGTAGCGGCTGTACAGAAAACTCGATAGCTCCAAAGAAACGTCGGCGCATTTTTTACTTGTTGTTATTCGCATTCCAATTCTGGATATGAATGGCTTATAAGACAACTCAAACCATTTGATGCAGTTCGAAGAGAGTATGAGAAAAACCTTACCTCCTATAAGAGCAACACATCAGTCAGGGACAGGAAATTACGTTATAAAGAAACAGGAACTGCTCATTCAATTAAGGACTATTATAATACATGCGGCTCTTAATCAGCACTTCAAGGCAAATTTAGGTCGCGCATTTAATGAAGAGATCGATGCGTTGGTTACTGTGACAGTTATACAGCGGCTAAGCGATACTGACGGATCACGCCATCGTTACAGATGTACGTGATAACTTTATAAGATTAAACATAAGATTTTAATGATAAATGTCAATGTTATTATATATTACTATAGTAATCAGTGGTATAATAATACTATAATACCAGATGGTGCAAATGTAATTTGATGTTACATACATGAACGTACAGAGCACAAACGAATTTAGTGTTATTTTTCATGATCTGATTCTACCGACCGCACATCTCTCACCGAAAAAGCTGTTTCAATTTAGATCGCATTTGAGGTCATCATGGCTTTGAATTACGTGGTCTGAGGTCACATAATCTTGGTCCACGTCGCCTTAAGTTTGTTTCAAGGCCTGCCTCGTACGCAATAGCTGTACTTGATTAGGGGAAACATCTGATTACTGTGAGTACACCCTAAGACTTAGCTTGCAATTTGTGCGTAATTTGTATAATTGAAGTATGAAATGAATGATACAAATTGACTTTGTTTTTTAGTGATGGCGATCATTCAGAAGTAAATATAGCTTAGCAACGAAGGTGCTAAAAGACCCCAGTCTACAAAGGAAGTGGAACCTGTCTTTTGGGAAAGCAATTTACCACGGTACTTGAGGTCACTGCTTGTCTATGTATCTCTGTATGCTATGAGCGTATGATTATTCAGAAATACATGCTGTGCAAATGTAATTTTTTGTAATCATTTTATTTATTGCAATTTGTTTTATCGACGCATACCCCCCACTAATCAGGTAATTTCTAATGGTCTACATAAGTATGTATGTATGTATGTATGTATGTATGTATGTATGTATGTATGTATGTATGTATGTATGTATGTATGTATGTATGATTATTCGTAACTTGCTGTTGCTACAAGTTTTACTCCCTTGTCTTATCATCTCATTTCTGATTGTCATATATTAAATTTCGATTGAACGAGTAGGTAGAAAACTAAGTACATTTTAATTCGTCACAGAAACCTCTCTCTCCTGACGTTACTACCAATCAAAATAGTCTTACTTTTTTGACATTTTTCGCCCTGTATTTATTAATTGAAATATGACTTTTCTGTTTTGCTGATTTGCCTTGCATTAAGTTTATGGGGTTTTTATTTTCATTTTACAATGGTTCTTTTCTCCACTTTCTCTTGCACGTAAGAGCATTCTGTTCTGCGTTAGTTTGCTTAAGAAGTTGATGGTTATTTTAGATGGATCTTTATGAATTGGCAAACATTTTCAACGGATAACTACTACTACTACTACTACTACTTCTACTACTACTACTGTGTTGCTGTAGCTCTTTTTGGTGTCATGACCGGGTTATATAATGATAGGTAATATAGACGCTTCATGTATTTGAGTTTTTCATATAATTTGTAACTTAGGATTTTTAAAATTAAACTACAGGCACATTCATAAAAAACACAAACGCAAACACCCATACATACACACACACACATATAGATATATATATACAATATATATAATATATATATATATATATATATATATATATATATATATATATATATATATATATATATATATAAAATATTTATATATATATATATATATATATATATATATATATATATATATATATATATATATATATATATATATATATATATATATATATATATATATATATATATATATATGTACATATATATTTGAAATGTTTATAAAGCGATATATATATATATATATATATATATATATATATATATATATATATATATATATATATATATATATATATATATATATATATATATATATATATATATATATATATATATATATATATATATATATATATATATATCGCTTTCGCCCTAAACATTTCAAATATCAAACATTTCTGTCCTCTGGAAGGCATCCACGATCATTCAAAACTCGAAGATTTGTTGTTTTTTTTTTATGTCAGCTCAGGGTATGAGGCTGCGCACTCATTCTCCCCCGATATTTGGTAACTTTCACTCTAAGGAAAGTGGCGGGGGTGCTATTATTTTTCCTTTCCCTGAATTCCATTGGAGTGAAAGCGTAGTTGACTTAGGCCTCAGGAGAAAAGGCTGATTTATCATTGAAAGTCTTAGGGAAGCAATGGGCAGGTTAGTGCAGCTCGCTACCACCGCTGTATCATTCCTCAGTAAAAAGACTGACCTGGTGTATGTTGATGTTTTGACATTTACGGAAATGTAAATAACCTCTCTGATATATTGAATGAACAGTCCCGTTTATCACAGTCACTCTAGAAAAAGAAGAACGATGGTTATCTGCCATTTTAGACATTGTTATCAGGCGTGAATCTTTTCAGTGCAATTTCTATATATATATATATATATATATATATATATATATATATATATATATATATATATATATATATATATATATATATATATATATATATATATATATATATATATATATATATATGGCAACGAATAATTTGAAGTATGTACATTTTTTCAGAATATGAGAGCAATATAAAAATCTCTATTCTCAATGTTCATGTGAGCGTTACGCTTTGTCATTCACAAGCTCCTGTACATTGAACCTCAGAAGATTAGAAAAATATCTAAGTCATATTTTGGATACTTGCAACAATAAATTACAAAGACATTTTATAAT
>NC_089760.1:29432500-29445000 GCF_040412425.1 Macrobrachium rosenbergii
AGTCACCCCCAGTTATCATGTTTTCAACAATGTTATGTTTTTCAATGCAGTGAGCAAGTCACATCGTTAAATTCCTTATAGAAAAGTAAAACGGCATGCATTCCTGCTAACCGCATAACAAAGTGTAACGCAGCACCGTAATATACAACAAAAAACCGAAAAACTGGTCTTTGTCTCAGCACCTAACGTGTATTTGTTACAAAGCGAACTTTCCGTCGGTTGAAAAGTCTTCACGGACATTTTTTTTCAGGTGTGACATTCGTATCAACCAAGAATAAAGTGACCTGAGGCGATATTGCACTCTTTGGCCATCACAGTTAGACGGTGGCCACTTACGGTATGCGAGCAGTGAGCGCTAAATCAAGGTCTTAATGCCAGAACGTCATTTGTCGTAATGAGTGTTATTGACAATGATATATATGTATTTTAGGTGTCGCCTTTCGCAGAGGTATAAGTTGCTCTTGTAAGGTTAATCTTTAAAACGGTCGGAATGTAGTGTTTTTGTTGGCACGTAAGCTAATTCCACCCGTCGGGGAATTAGTATTTATATACAAGTTCATTCCATGTGCAACTTTTGCGAGAGGGACGTGATGAACATTCTCTCTCTCTCTCTCTCTCTCTCTCTCTCTCTCTCTCTCTCTCTCTCTCTCTCTGTGTGTGTGTGTGTATTTTATTTTTAAAATATGTCTTTGCCAACGTTTTGTATAAAATGTCTTTTATTTAATTAAAAAATTAATTCAAATAATAATTATAGCCCTTAATTTATTTATTTTCACAAACTGTCTTTGCTAACGTCATGGACAACAAGTTTTTTTTATTTCATTCAAAATTAACGCAGATAATTAGCAGACCCCGGGATGAAGAGATGGATTGATTGCCAAATCAAGGCCTCAACTTATTTAATAACAACGCCTAAACAAACACCACTTATTCGATCAGTAAAGGTCAAGCAACAAAATGGGTCTGGTCAGAACTTGGATTGGTAACCACTAATAAAATACTGAACGAGTTGGCACATTGGGTACCCCGACCATCACCGACCCTTGCAACGAACCTGAGTGATCCTGTGTGAGTGAGAGTGTACGAGACTGAGGCCAGAGAGCTAATAATGATATGATGTTTATGAACGTTTAAGATTGAGGCCAGAGAGCTAATAATGATAATATGTTTATTGAGGTGGAAAGTGAATGTGAGTGTGTGACCGGAATGTAGATTCGTCAATCACTGAACAACAGTGATGGTGAACCTTGATCTTCTACATATTTATTACTTTATGATCCGTGACCGAAAGAATTGATGGACTTTCTTCCATATTGGCCTTGTTATTTAACCTTTATAAGTCTGAAGATAAGTTCAGACAATAAAATCTGTAGATCACAGTTCACACACGCACAAAACACACTCATATATTTACATACCGGTATACACACACACACACACACACACACACACACACACACACACACACATATATATATATATATATATATATATATATATATATACATATATATATATATATATATATATATATATATATATATATATATATATATGTGTGTGTGTGTGTGTGTGTGTGTGTGTGTGCTTGTGTGTGCGTATGTATGTATATATGTATGTATGTCTGTGTCATGGGTATATTTAGTCGTTTCTTTGACCATAAATGCTCGTTTTGTTCCTCGGAAATGCCGTGCCACTTAGAATTACTTAAATTAGGGATGTTCTAATTATTATGCGATTTATTATCTTCTCAGAAAACTATTTCGCTCATGCGGAGTTCATGTAGTTCTTACGTAAGTGAATTAATATATATATACATATATATATACATATATATCATACATATATGTATATATATAATGATGTATGTATGTATGTATATATATGTATATATATATCATCGTAAAGATTTTTTCATTTAGAGGGAATGCCTTTGGGAATGAGGTTGCTAGCCCCATAGCCTTCCTGACCTCAGTAGATCCTGGTGCCCATATGTAACAAATTGAACAGAAGATCCTGGTGCCCATATGTAACAAATTGAACAGAAGCGACCCACGGACATGGCAAACGTGAGCTGAGTGATCTCTTGATCAAGAAGCCCAAAATTATCTCTTCCAAAATTAGGCTTTGCCAGCACCCCAACCCTAAACTTATCCTATATATATATATATATATATATATATATATATATATATATATATATATATATATATATATATATATATATATATATATATATATATATATATATATATATATAGTCATAAACTGGAGGAAGGAATAAAAAGGAGTTGACCAATATATTATATATATATATATATATATATATATATATATATATATATATATATATATATATATATATATATATATATATATATATATATATATATATATATATCTAAATGTGGCTATGATTGATAAGAAGTTTGTTTATCCGACGCAACTCTATCATATTCATTCATTTCTGTTAGTCTTTGAACAAGCTTCCGAGTCGATTACTGAGCCTAATTCAAAGTTACGAAGCGCAAACTGATAAAGTCACACTTCTTTTGTTTCTCTTTATTGAGGTACACGTTTGGCAGTTGCCTCCACTTGAGTATAAATGGAATAAGTAATGGACTGCAATTCCAAAATGGAATTTATTCAGTCTAAAAGGTTAAGTACAGCTCTGTGAATAGGACAATGCAAGGAATACTATCAA
Organism: Macrobrachium rosenbergii; assembly: GCF_040412425.1. Classification (NCBI taxonomy): domain Eukaryota; kingdom Metazoa; phylum Arthropoda; class Malacostraca; order Decapoda; family Palaemonidae; genus Macrobrachium; species Macrobrachium rosenbergii. The sequence continues at coordinate 29,435,205 of NC_089760.1, forward strand.
TATGAAAGAGTAAATTGCATGTCCAACATGAACACCGATCGACCTCAATTTTCTACCATTTTATCCTATTACCTCCAACAATCCTTTTGTCTCTTTCCAGGCAAGTCCTACGTTGCTGAAGGACTGGAGGGGAAGGCAACCAGCCAGCCACGGTGACGTCGGAGCTTGAGGCCAGTCGCGGCCCGAGGAGGAAGGCTGGGCCGCCATTAAAAAACCACCCGGGGGACAGACACGCAGGACGCCTACGGGTATGATTGCTGGGCTTCGTTATAATATCCTTGGCAGGTTGTTCAGGCAGCCGGCGACTGTACTTGGTCATCGTATCGCCCTGAAGTCAACGCGGAAGGAATGGTAAGTCATGTTCGTGTCTTTTCACTAATTATTCTAACAAGTACCTTTGCTGCGATGACATTACTGCTGTGATTTGGACATTGTATTGTGATTAGGGGTTTTTCCTTTTGTGCATTAGATAGGAAGTGGTGGACATATCTCGTAATTTTGTTTCTTGTCTAACCATTAAGTCTCTGAGGGTCTCGTCGAGACAAAACTACAAATATGATTACGCAGTTCGAGAGAAACAAGCCGTCAGTGGATTCACTTCCCGCATTCATTATGAAGATAAAAAGTCCACGACTTTGCAGTGTGTTGATTTCATTAATGTACGTGCTGACGTTTGTCAACTTGAGCAGCGAATCATTGCAGTTGAAGTGGTTTACCGTTCATATAGTCGTAAAATAAAGTGGACATTTATAAACTGCTGCTTAATACATGACCGCGGACTTTTACACAAAGATATAAGCGTGTTTCTGAAGTAAATTCTAGTTAGTTCTATAATTTCTTGATGTTAAAATTAATAGTTCCCTTAAAACTAAAGTACAAATTCTTTACTACTTCCATCGTCAGTTCGATTTCATAAATTTTGGTCGTCTTAATTTTCTGTTACCATAAGTTTAATTTCTTCAAAAACAATTCTTCCAAAATAAAAGGAGAATTTCAACAGCAGCACGTTCCCAACACCAGTTCTCCAAGTTCTGCATCGTAAGAAAAGATGCGTTTTAAAAGATTTAATGACACACGAGTTGCAGAATCCATGCGGAGGGAATGACTAAACAAAAAACTGAATGAGTCGCAAGTGATGGATTTCGAGTGAGACACTTCTTCTTCTTCTTCTTCTTGCAGCCAGAACATAAGATGGAATAAATGTCTGGATTCTCGACCTCGTTCTCACCTCCGCTGGTGCAAAAACAAGGGTCGTAAACGATGGAAGCTGCTCATCGTGGACGATTGTTTGAGTGTTTGGAAATTCGCTGACTTAGCCTTTTATTAGTATGGAGTTACTTGTGATGTTACGAAGATTTACAGGAATGGATTTTTTTTTATGTAATTAATTTTTTTGTAATTTTTTGTGACCGGCTATATTTTTTTTTTTTTGGGGCGACTTTGGAGTTCTTTGTCTTTCTCCTTCTCACTTTCTTGGACAGCGATTATCTTTTTTCTAGTAATGAAATCGTTAAGAGTACTTCTCTCTCTCTCTCTCTCTCTCTCTCTCTCTCTCTCTCTCTCTCTCTCTCTCTCTCTCTCATCTGTTTTTGCACGGGGATATTTTTTTTTATTTATGATCATCTTGAGTGGTCCCTCTCTTTCTGTCTCTCTTATTATAGTGCAAATAGATATGACATACAGAAATCAGTGTAGACGAAAATACCTTGTACTCCAAGGCATTTGACTCGATGTTTTCTTCAGTGTATCCTCCCATTTTTTTCATAAGGGCCTGAACCAGATTATTGTCTTTATCCAAAAGGAACTCGAGTAGTGACACACTCATTCCAAGAAAAACCATTCTCAGTTTCAATGAAGTTCTGACACCTGGTGTTGCGTCATGCTTTACTGACGCGTTCTGAGGATCGGCAATCACCTGTAATCGGTCTTTGACTAATTTGGTGTCTGTGGTCTTCTTCTTTTCTCCGGTCTGTTGTTTGGTCCGTCGCGGGAACGGGAATGCTGAGTACTATGCTGTTTTTGTTGTTTATCTTTCTGTTATTATTATTATTATTATTATTATTATTATTATTATTATTATTATTATTATTTTGATGAAAAAGGATGACTGATTTTATATTAGTTTTAAATTTTTCTTATAATTTGCCTTTCTTGCACGTCAATATCGGTCAGTAATTGGCCAATGTTCACATTTCGGTGGATTATTATTATTATTATTATTATTAGATGACGAACCAGATTCATATGGAACAGTCCTACAGGGGCCACAGACTCGAAATTCAAGCTTCCAAAGAATAAGGTGTTCATTTGAAAGAAATTACAGAAGATCATAGAAAATACAAAAAGAGGACGTCAGTTATTAGAAAAGATAAATTACTATAATCCTCCTTTTTGATGTTGCGGGTCTGTTGCTCTCTTCCCTGCTTGAGATCTATTTTTCCTTCTGCCCTGGACCAAAATAGGATATTAATCTACTCGTCCTGTCGATTTTTAATTCTGTTTAAAAATGCAATATTAGTCGTTCGACCAATCTGTGTGGATGTAGTACCGTATAGGTTACGTTCATTACAATACGCTCAGAATTACTCTAATTTTTCCTTAATATCCTCGATTTTCATCACGTAGCAACACATTTTAATCCCGTATTATATTCCATATACGAGCTTGATGGAGCGCTGCGCTGTGCTGGAACCCGGCGCTGCCCGCCATGTCTCCACTACCCTCCCGATCCACTATCTACCCCTCCCACCCGCGGCGGGCAAGCAGGCTTGCTGGAGGAGGGTGGATGTGTCATTTCTCCCCTACCTTCCTGATCTCCTACCTACCCCGCTGCCACCTGGTGCGGACAAACTAAGTTTGAAGGAGGAGGGTGGATGTGTCATGTCTCCCCTACCTTCCCGATCTCCTACCTACCCCGCCCCCACCTGGGGCGGGCAAACAGGTTTGCAGGAGGAGGGTGGATGTGTCATGTCTCCCCTATCCTCCAAATCCCCTATCCATTCCCACCCCACTCGAGGCGGACAAACAGGTATTCTGGAGGAAGGTAGATGTGTCATGTCTCCCCTACCCTCCCGATCCCTTACCTACTCCGACCCCACCCGGGGCGGACAAACAGGTTTGCTGGAGGAGGGTGGATGTGTCATGTCTCCCTACCTTCCCAACCTCCTACCTACCCCGCCTCACCCGGGGTGGGCAAACAGGTTTGCAGGAGGAGGGTGGATGTATCATGTCTCCCCTACCCTCCAAATCCCCTACCTACCCCGACCCCACCCGGGGCGGACAAACAGTTTTTCTGGAGGAGGGTGGATGTGTTATGTCTCCCCTACCCTCCAGGTCCCCTACCTACCCCGTCCCCACCTGGGGCGGACAAACAAGAAAGATCCACTCGGATTTTATTAATATATAGATTATTTTAGTGATAAGACAGCTGCAGTATTTCAGCATCGTGCTTAATTGTCGACGTAATGACGAGCTAAATACTAGTCATGTCCAAATATAAAATTTGACCTTCACGCATTTTGTGGACACCAGGAGACGTACTGAACGTACCCTTTCTCGTGTACGTCTGCGACGTAATCTGTGGAGAGTAATTAACGATGATTGGGGGGTTTGTTGACCTCATTGCCTTCATATTGTTCTCTTTTCTTTTTATTGTTCTTATTATTATTATTGGTATGATTTTAAAACTTCGTTTATGATACATTAAAAATGATGATGATGATTATTATTATTATTGGTTTAATTAGAACCGACATTTATATTTCCAAGTTATTATTATTATTAGTATTATTATTATTATTATTATTATTATTATTATTATTATTGTTTTTGTTGTTATTTACCTGGCACTGTAACAGCAGATAGTAGTAACAACAACAGCAGCAGCAGTAGTATTGGTAACGCTCGTAATATATACTTTAGCGCCTTTGAATATCTAGCAACGGTGAATACCCCATCCATGTTCAGACTCCTGCAAACATTTCTGTGAGAGACCAGACAGTTCAAAATGTTAAATCTGTTGCCAGCAAGTTTGGTATTTTGTTAACATGCCAGAAGTTCTGGTCTTCAGCCGTGTTGCTAAAGTGTCATGACCTATGACCTATTCGCCCCAGTTTGGTATATTGTTGGGATAAGTGCCTCCTTCTTTGCTCCACTTTTCGTCTCAGGACTGAATGAAAGACGGTTTCCAAGACACCTTGACCATATTTCTTTCTGTTCAATCTGTTAAGAAGTGACCTTGCTGCCTTTTGCCATAGATGCCATTCTGGTACTTGTTTCATTAATTCGGATTATCCCGTAGAGCGGTAGTGCCGTCAGTTCACCTCACGCGGTGCACTGTAGGCATTACTTTAGGTTCTTTGCAGTGTCCCTTTGGCCTCTACCCCCAACCCCTTTCATGCCATTTACACTACCTCCGTTTATATTCTTTTTCTTTCATCTTACCTTCCACCATCTCCTAACAGTTGTTTCATAGTGCAACTGCAAGGTTTTCTTCCGTGTTAGACATTTAAAACTTTTTTACTCTTAATTTCCCTTTCAGCGTTGAATGACCTCATAGGTCCCAGCGCTGGCCTTCGGCCTAAATTTTATATTCCCCTGTAACAACACCAGGTCCCCATTTCCCATATCTGCTTCAGTCTTGGACAAGAAGGGGGCTTCGTGTTCCTACCCCGTCGGCCTTTGCACAGCAAATTCGTAAAATACATCATCGACGTAACTTTGCGCTCTAGTTGTTAAAAGGAATGACGTTCACTTTTTGACGCCGCATCAAGTCTTTTGTTTACAAGAATTCGGCGTTGATTCAGACACCAGTTCTTTTAAAAGCCAAAGTGATGGTGGATGAAAGTGTATAATAATTGTGATACCAACGACAAAAGCTTCTGTTTTTTAACATTCAGGGCACCGACAGCCTTTGGGCAGTCTGGCTTGATTGCACGGAAAAGTTCTAAGAAGAAAATTCGTTAGCGTTCGCCATGTTTATGACGTATCTCTGAAACGTTCCAGACGACTTGATCTAAAAATGAAAACTGAAATAAAAACGAATAATAGTGAAATATATAAAGCGATAAATGAAGAAACGAATAAACGAAAAACTAAGGTATAACACAAAGGTTGAATAAAACAAAGATTGAATATATTTGGATATGCTTTTGTTTTAAAAATTTTTTTTCGTTCCTAGTCGTTGGTTGCACCGTATCCAATTGTTCTTTCTTTTTACTTAAATTTTCTTAACACTTCGAATCGTCTTTAGACTAATTGTTTTCTTTTATGATGTTTATGCCATTTTACTCTTGCATTTTTCAACGTGAACTCTTTATGAAGTTTGAAAATAACTCACAAGCGAGTCAAAACACGGCAAAAATGAAAGTGCTCTGGTTACTCGATGAGTTCAAGTTCATAGTTTTATTGTTATTCAAAAATGAACTCACATTCTTTTGGTACGAGCTAAAAGGCCATTAACTTCCCGAGCAAGCTTTCGGAGAAGAGAATAGAACCAAAGCGAACAAATGAAATAAGAACTGGAAATAAACAAAATACAAATAAATTCAGCAAAATACTCAAAACCAAAAAAAAAAAAATACGAATTTATCTTGATAAATCCGAACTCACAAGCATGACGCTTTTGAACATGATGATCCATAACATTGCCAAAAGGACTTTTTCGAGTATCACAACAAAGAAAACGGGGGACCATTGACACACTGTGTGAAGATGCTGACTATACGAGAAGAGTAGCAAACACTGCCATAAGAGATTCAGACACAAACGATGACCGTGAGAGTTCCTTAATGAAATAAAAATTCTGTAGAATTGTTAAAATGGAAAACGTCCGAAGATGATCCACAATAACTTTCATTGATGGGAAAAAGGAAATTATCTCTCCAGGCAGTTTGTCTTAATGAAAAAGGTTTCAGGTGTGAGGTTGGTAACATCAACATAACGTAGTGGTAGAACGAAAGGTCTTGCACCCTTTTGTCATTAATATTATTTCTTATTTGGTACAGAAAACCTTCCGAACAGTCGCCACCGTTTTGGCAGCATTAGATCCCTCATCTCTTAATGCAAAGGTTTTGAAATATTTCCTGCGCATGAGCTACTTACTGCAATGAAAACGAGCTGATTAAATGCTTTAAGAAATATGGGGAACCACGGTATTTATGTTGATCGAATATGGATCTTGTTAGACCTTAAAAATAACATAATTTTTTCAAATAACATTGCAACAGATTTCTTCTCCAAATCCCTCTGACTTTTGCTTGGAGCGTGAAGGGAGATGAGGATTGCCAAAATATTTTCCTATTATGAGATTGAAGGAAACGGAGGCTGTGTGACCTTTACTTGTTTTCCCAAATATTTTGGTCTGGGTGAAACAAGAGGCAAAGAACAGGTTCCCTCCACTGTTCATTTTGCCTATTGGAGATAACATCAGCAAAACATATGGATGACTGACAGGCATTGAAATTGATAAACGGAAAAATATAGAATCATGAGGAAGAATGTAATCTTTACGCAGTAATGGGCAGGTTTCCAAAAGCAAGTTCCAAGTGAGAACCACCACCCTGGCCCGAGAGCAAAAGCAACTGGCTACTTACGGTGTCCCGAGATATTATTATATTAATGCAGATTATACCTCCGGCTATAGTTAACGTTTGAATTCAAGTCTTTGGCTATAGTTAGTGTTTGAATGAAAGTCTTTGGTTATAGTCTGCCTTTGAATTAAAGCCGTTGGTTCAAGTTGGGCATCGATTTGAAAGCCTTTCGGCCACTGCGCGAAAGAGGAACGAAGTAATGCGCACGTCACTATCGTAAATATGATGTTTGGTGTCATCTTCTTACCTATCTCGGGAAGAAGAAGAAGTAGAAGAAGAAGAAGTAGGGTATTGTAACGGGTTCTACCAAAACATTCTATATCATTACTGGCATTCCCAGTCATAAGAGAGTCCACACCGTGTAGGTTATTTTTTGTAGTAAAATTCCATAGTCATGAAAAATGTGTTTCAGAAACATCTTTGTTGAAGGTGATACTGGTGATGATAGGTCGGTGTAACATGAGTAGGCATCACCATGGTTTTTAAGCTAATTTTGCCCGAAACGAGCTTGAAATTAAGTTGCTCGTTTTTTCTCACAAGTCCTGTCCGTGCGTTTGGGAGTTCTACTTATAATTTACTTCCTGAAGGTGGAATCTTCCGTCATTCTCACGAGACGGGTTTGTGATATTGTAGAAAAATCTATCAACACACACCATTCTTACCTTTGAGCAGCCATACCCGTCCAGTCTCTGAACCATCAGAAATGGAATTTGCTGTTCTTAGAGAGAGAGAGAGAGAGAGAGAGAGAGAGAGAGAGAGAGAGAGAGAGAGAGAGAGAGAGAGAATTTCGTTCCTCTGTAAAGGGAGCCTAATATTTCCATTTGTCATTCTTTTGAGATAATTTTCTCTGCATTACAAAATTAAAAAAAGGAAACAATCTTAAGTGCGGTGTTTTTAGCAGAAAGTTTGAGCGTTGATATCCTTCCACTTAGCTCCTTCCTACGTATAACTTTTCATTTATTTAGCTATTGCAATGTTATTCCTCTTCTACTGTTCCAACCTCTCTTTGTGAATCCCTTATTCATTACCACTTTCTTGTTCCTTTGTTTTCATGTCGGTATTTGTGAATAATATCGAACATTGGAATGCTAAATCATTATTGTTGTCATTACAATGTTTGTTTTTTAATGAGAAGGCTGAAAAGGATATGGCACCCAAAACTCGGTCCTATGAGGAAATGTATGGAAGTGGATATTACCTCACAGTGATAACAAACCTCATCTAAAAAAATCGCTTGAAATACTTTAGTTAATACAGAGGAAAGCGTTAAGTTCCTGCATGAGTGGTCAGATAGGTTGACACTGAATTCGGGGCTTCCACGCAGTATCCTGTGTGCTTTTTTAATTAATTTCATCGAAGGTATATCACACAAAAGTGCTCTCTCTCTCTCTCTCTCTCTCTCTCTCTCTCTCTCTCTCTCTCTCTCTCTCTCTCTCTCTCTCTCTGTATTTATCATTGGGACTCATATTGAATAATAAATTCTCAGACTGATATATATGGGTGATCCACGTAATGTTCCTCGACCCATGAATGTAATTTATCACTGAAATTGCCTTTTGGTTCTCACGTAATTCACATATTATTCATAAGTTATACAAGAGATAGTGGAAGACAATTGTCAATTGCTACTCCCAGATTCACTTTCAGTCCCCTATTTTTATCGGTAGTGAATACGAAACATTATTGTCCATCCTTTTGTATGAAATTTAGGTTTTGTTAAATTATCTTTATTTGTTTTTCTTTCGATTTTTGAATTATGGACATTCTATAGCGTAGAAGCTCGGATTGCAAGTTAATGAACAATTACTTTTGTTCCAAGAGTTTTTTATTTTTGCGCATTCTGAATTGTAAGAATGATCGATTTTTTAATTATGGCCATTCTATGGTGTAGAAGCTCGGATCGCAAGTTAATGAACAATCACTTCTGTTCCAAGAGATTTTTATGTATTTTTGCGCATTCTAAATCTAAGGAATGAATGGTTATCATTCAGTTTATCGGAACAATTCTTTAGCCGTTCGCACACCTAGTAAATTTCCTTTCCAGATTACAGGCATTACGGCTAATACTGGCATTCTGACGCATTACGGTCAATTGCCTGTCGCGATGACAGGTCATGCCGCACGATTTACGGCGATGGGCCAATTGTCGCCATCGGTCGTAATACGTAACAGGTGGCTAGAAATGACAGCTTCGTTCTACGACGTTTTTTTTATGAGGTTTCGTTGATGCCAATGCTGACCGAAGCAGATTGACCCGAGCTGACCAAAATAAAAGACCCGAGCTCACAGCTAAAAGTTTGACGCTGTGTTTACGCAGAAGCTTGATGTTCATTTTGTAAATGCGTCTTACTTTAAATATGTCAGGTGTATTATGTGCATCAAGTACGTTACTTGTTTAAGGTCAGTGCTTTCCTGTCTGTTGATAAATGTGATTAAATAGGTTTTAGGTAAAGGTAAAAATGGTTTCTTGTATTTCCTCTGCGCTAAAAATTAAAATACTTGAATAAATACGGGTATATATATGTATGTACATATATAAATATATCTGTAATTATTTTAATATATTAATTTTTAGCATGTATATATATATATATATATATATACATACAGTATATCTATATATACACATATACTGTATGTGTGTGTTGTGTGTGTATGTATGGGTATGTGTGTATTTACATACATATGTATGTATGTATGTATGTATGTATATACACACATATGTATGTATGTATGTATGTATGTATATACACACAAATACCCATACATACACACAGAACACACTCGCTCACATACACACATATACATATATATATACACATATATGTGTGTTGTGTGTGTGTATGGGTATGTGTGTATATACATACATACATATGCATGTATATACACACATAACCGTACATGCACACAAAACACACACACACACACACACACACATATATATATATATATATATATATATATATATATATATATATATATATATATACATGCTAAAAATTAAAATATTAAAACAATTACAGAAACTTACAGGGATATACCGGTAATTATTCAAGTATTTTCATTTTTAGCACATACAGTGTACCCTTACCGCTAAAAACGAAGGTAATATGAATAACTTTGTAGTGGCTGGCATGGATAGCAATAAATTTTATATCATAGGAAAGGCAACTTGTCTTAGTTTTGCATTGTGCAAAAAATTTATA
>NC_089760.1:29450000-29480000 GCF_040412425.1 Macrobrachium rosenbergii
TGTTCCTAAAGTAGTGCCTCAATACCTCCAGGGGGTATCAAAACCGGTTCTTGGGGGTATGGAAAAAGGCATCCTGAAAAATATTAGATTAAGGGGGTTTCCTCGGCTCAAATCGTGGTGTGGGCTCAAATTTTATAATCTCTAAGGTTTCAGCACAGTTCAGCTGTTTGTTTATAGCCGTCCTGTTTGCTCTTTTGTACTGAAAATTAAAAGTTAAAAGTTGGGTGTAGCAGGCTGATATTGGAGAGGGGGTATCAGGTTGACTTGGTGTTGAACTTTGGGGTAACGGGACTGCAAAACTTTAGGAACCACTGTTCTAGTCATTATTGGAATGGGGCTTTATCAAACGATTTTCATCGTACAGTAAATCGGGAAAAATTGGTCTGGTCGAAGATATTTTCGTTTTCCTTAATTGTTATAAATCCCCGTTCTTCAAGAAAGGGTCCATCTTTATCTGCGGGGTCAAGGCTGCTGCTGCAAACAGTATGTCGTTTTCTAGTATCGGGCTTAATACTACTCAGTTTGCCGGGAGCTTTACCTTTGCTACAAGTACAGTGTGGAATAGTTTACCTAGTGGAGCTTTGTGGAATCTTCAGATCGCCAAGTATTCAACCGAGGAGCCTATTCATTCCTACTCTCTGCAGTCGTCCCCTGAATTTCAAGTGTATCGGTTTTATTTTCTGTTTCCTTATATTCATTTATTTATCTCCTTTTCCTATGTTTTCTCTCTCTCTCTCTCTCTCTCTCTCTCTCTCTGCAGGCCGATTTCCCTTTGGAGCCCTATTGGGTTTCCAGATTGTGAACTGTCCCAGAAGGGGTTTCAGCAGAAGATTCAAAGAAAGAAATGACCCGTTGTCCTTCGCTTCCTACGTTATTCCGAACACTACATTAAAAAATATAAATGATGTAATTCTTATGCTTAAATCGGCACCTTTTAAAATGTCTTTAGGTGGTCACAAAAAAAGACACCTGCCAATGATGTATTTATTAATTTAATTTTCTCTATATCAGTAACTGAAAACACAAGTAGTTAAAAGATTCAGGTTTGGGTCAGTCAACACTGGCAATTTATGAACCAAAATTATTCAAGGCCAAAGTGTGGAGAAGACTGAGAATAATGTAAGAAATAATGACTTAAATTTAAAGAGGGCTGAGGTATAAGGCTTAAGGCTTACCGACTAACAATTTGTTGCAAATCAAGTCACATTTGACAGCGTTCATTAAATAGACTCATATTTGACAGCGTTCATTAAATAGGCTCATATTTGACAGTGTTCATTAAATAGATTCATATTTGACAGCGTTTATTAAATAGACTCATATTGGACAGCATTCATTAAATAGACTCATATTTGACAGCGTTCATTAAATAGACTCATATTTGACAGCGTTCATTAAATAGACTCATATTTGACAGCGTTCATTAAATAGACTAAATTTTCTGGATGCATAAAATATAAATCAAAGGAACTGCCTTTTATTTATTCAGAGTAAAACAAGGATTCAACGTATGAAGTTGAGAAATTATTTATTTATAAAAAGTAGAATCTTTTTATTGCATGTTTGAAAACCCTGCCGTTAAACGCCTAAAATATTTTAAAAATAACTTATTTATTCTCGAGACTTGCTTTAACATTTAATATTCCGGCTGACACCCAAGGAAGCGATACAGACTTACCCATACAAGGAATAGTTACAAAATACTTTTTATATGTTTTGCACCTCAGTAAGGATGACATAATAACGTGCTGACTAAAATCGCTTATATAAACTGCTCACCAGGAAGTTCCCCCAACCTACGCTTGGAAGCCTTTAATCATAGTATTTGTGTCATGCTCGATCAAACAATGACGGTTTGAAGACGGCTGGTTTGTGGATCTAACACGAAACCGCATCATATCAGGAAATTGATTTACCTTGGGGTTCCATAGATCCGAACATCCGTCACTTTCTTTCGTACTCTTCACTAACTGCAATTGGTGTACGGAGATGTGTTCCTTGTGGCATTAAGCAGGTCCTTCCAAAATTAAAATTTGAGCGAGGTATGAGGTAATCTTTAAAAATGCAATGAATCTTCCCGACGTTCAACTGAAGAGTAAGAAAGCCCTCTGCATTTCCCAAGTCCTGCCAAGTAGCCCTTGGCAATTTCCCTACGGTCGGGCAACCTTCGCGCTGGTTTCCCTCACGCCCCGAGAGGCTATTAGCGGCATCCTTCAGAAAAATCTCCAGCGCCCTCCCGCACGCAAACCAACGAACGAACTCACGCGCCTGAGCGCACGAGACCTCTCCCGCCTCATCTTGCATTGACGCAGAGGACCTGGAAAGATCACAACTCCATCGACCACCGAGCTGGAAGGAAGGTTGTTTCCAGCGCTCGTTCCGCGACTCCCCACCCCGTTCCCTTCGCGTTCCGGGCGTACGAAACGCGTGTGACAGTTGCAGACACGTGCGTTTTGTTGACGTTGTCACGCCGCGAAAGGGATTACCCTATAGTGATGGCACGGTGTTGTGATAATAAGTAATTATGTCCGTTTTTGGGTAAGTACGGGTAATGCATAGTGATCTAATACATGTTATTTGCATTTGGATAAGTGATGGGATCAGTAGTTTATTTGTTCATGCGTTGTGACTAATAAAGTGATTATGCTTGCTTTTGGGTGAGTAGGCCCTAATAAAACGTATAAAGCATCTCTAAAATTCAAATTTGTATTGTGCAATGGATTAGGTCCAGTGGTTGATTAATTTCCTGTGTGGTGACTAATAAAGATATTCGTTTTTTGTGTGGGTAAAACGAGTTACTAATAACAGTCCATTAAATATTAATTTTTTGACTTGTGGCGAGTGCAGTGATTGAATGCAATTGTGTGTGTTGTTCATTAATAAGGCGACATTCCTGTTTTGCAAGTAAGTACCAGGAATAACTGGCATTATGTTACATCTGATTTGTATTCTGACGTGTGATTGGCACCGTGAATTTTTTAATTTTAATTCATTTGGTTAATTTGAATTCGAAGAAAATTGAAAATAAAATTAGAATATGACAACTTTGTAAAACTGATTAATATACTCTGAAATTAGCCTGAAAGGTGGCTTAAGAAAAGCAATTATCATGAGCGCTGGAATTTATTTCTCAATCGTATGAGGCTGAGTGTAATACGTTTCGTAGACAATGATTAAAGAAAAATGATAAAACTTGAAATGAGAGAGAGAGAGAGAGAGAGAGAGAGAGAGAGAGAGAGAGAGAGAGAGAGAGAGAGAGAGAGAGAGAGACTCTAGTCTAAGAAGAAAAATTAATGTTTGCAGTACTGCAATGAAAGAATACTGAAAACATTAATTTTTCCATCTAAAACACATAAAACACAAACACATACATGCAATCACACACGTATATATATATATAATAAAGTACTCATAATTATTACAATTATTATAGCTACGGCAGTAAATTTATATACATATATCTATCTATCTATCTATCTATCTATCTATCTATCTATCTATCTATCTATCTATCTATCTATCTATCTATCTATATATATATATATATATATATATATATATATATATATATATATATATATATATATATATATATATATATATATATAAAGCGCTTGCCCTGCCAGCAAAAGGATCCATTAAAAACCCTGTGTGTGTCTGTTGACCTAACCTGTGAATTAGATGCTAACGATGAGATGACAGGTCGTAACCAGGAGAAAGGGCGTGTTGAAGTCTCATCTCAAAAGCCTTGCTGAAGATTTGAAATATAGCATCTTTGGGGGCTGAGGTTGAAACAGTGCATCTTATATATATATATATATATATATATATATATATATATATATATATATATATATATATATATATATATATATATGTGTGTGTGTGTGTGTATGTATGTATATAGTGACAAAACCAGCAGCTCCTGTTTAAGTCATTATAGTGCTGGTGATAATGATTGCCATAATAATACTCATGGTTATGAAATTAACATACCCTGTTACTGTTATTATGTTTATTATTGCCGTCTGAATAGCTGGTAATTGATATAATAACTAACACATCTAATAAAAGTGTTTATAACAATTGATAATAAATATTAAATTTATTTTTTATTGTCCTTAAAGCTAGGTTAGGATTATAAAAATTATGCTAGAATCATGCTTCAAACTGTTAATATAAAATGTAATTTTTAAGTTGGTAAAACGGGGGAGGTTGCTGTTCGGCAAGCCTTGTTCAGCAAGGATTAAAAAAACGGAATTTATGTAAGTGAAATTTACTTCTCGAATGCAAGAAAATATATAGAAGACCAAGACTAAGCTTACCAGGAAAGAATGAAATTTGCCTTAACCTGAGATCTGTGTTAGCGTGACTGCTGCATAAGAAGTTAATCAAAAGCAGTCCATGAAAATTTCAAATAGATTTCGTCCTTCAAGCGGATATGTTCTGTACTAGGCCTGCAGAGCAACAGTTCATGTTGAAACATTGTCCTGTCTATCGGACATCTTCTGTAATAGGCCTGCGGGGGAACAATTCATGTTGGAACATTGTCCCATAAAATCCTTTCTTCCAGCTAAATGTACTCTCTGCGAGGTTGGGCAGGAACCATTGTTTATCAGGGAACATTCATATCAGTGGGTGCCTCCTTCCAGTGGACGTACTCTCTAGTAAGTTCTAATGGAAATCCTTTGTCTGGAACCAATCAGTACCATGAAATAAATCCCTCCAGGAATAGGCGTTGTACATCAGGTTAACCTGGAAACATCTCATCTCTGAACTTTCCAGTTGATGGAATGTCTTTTCAGTGGAACTGGCTCTACTGCTTTTTTTATTCCTTGGGAGGATCCAGTTTTATGGAAGTCTTTCCAGTGAGATTTATATTGCTCGAAGTTTACTTCGAGATATGCCCTTGTCTGTGTGTGTGTGTGTGGTTGGACATCGTTGCATCTTGAACTCTGAAGGAGGCTATCAAATCGTTCGTCCCCTGAAGGGACGAGGTTTCAAAAAGGTTCGTGACACAGCAACTTGACACAGCAACTTGGTTAAGGCAACTTCCGAAGTCATTCTCTTCGAAAATGCTTCCATCCTATTCTGGACCTTATTTGGAAGTTATTTTTGGTGGCCAGGCTTTTCATTATACATATACAAATAGTATTTAGTGAGTTTCGTAGACCAACGTTAACGATTAGGCTGATGAAAGCAATTAATTCAAACAGAACATTGTTGACTGCTAATCCCAAAGAATATTTGTTAGTTCTGACAAACGTCTGAACAGATAGGTTTCTCGATTGATCGGTGTGTATACTATCTATCTATCTGTCTATCTATTTATCTATCTATATATATCCGTATATGCTTGTATATAAATATGAATATATGGGTATATATATACAAATATATATGTGTATTGATATATATATATAATATATATATATATATATATATATATATATATATATATATATATATATATATATATATATATATATATATATATATATATAGAGAGAGAGAGAGAGAGAGAGAGAGAGAGAGAGAGAGAGAGCGAGCGAGCGAGCGTAGATATTATACCGTATTTTCCTCAAGCATTGTAATATAACGTTATATCAGATTAAATCGAATGACTTATGCAGACAGACTTCTACGCGCTCAGACTTTCACAAGAACGGCCCTCTTTCGCAATAGCTGTGGCTTCACTTTAAGAATAATAAAAGATACACGCACGAAAAAAAAGAAGAAAAATACAAAGAAAACTGGTTTATGACGACATTTCCTTAATCGCCTCGGTTACAAATAACAACGCCTGATTTACCAATAGCTTGTATATCACGAGCTGCGAGAATGATGATGTATAATTTCGAGCGCATTACCAACGGCAGTATATACGTCGTGCAGGCATGATCTGCCAGGTTTGGCCGATGTTGCTGTGTCAGGTGGAGGTTCAGCGTTGCACAGCGTTGCTTTTGGTATGGTTTATTCATGGTGTCGTCTGTGTATTTATAGAATGATGTTTGACTCGAGATATCGGAAGAGTCATGGAATTTATAGCTATATAATTATTTTGCAAGTACGCGCCACTGATTAATCATCGGTTTGATGCAGCCAGATTCATTTGAACGAATGGGAAAGATTTTGTCAATGTAATTTAGACCACCCAATATTCTTAAAGAAAATCAGGTAACTATATTTTGCTGTGAAATCGTGTGACCATTTCCCACTGTATATTATCTTTTCAAGGTCATATCCAATGGCCATCAAAATATCGTAATTTCAAAGTCAAATCGATGCCCCTCTTTTTCATTATTTCCATTGTATAAGGTCAGAATGGATTACATTTTCCTGTGTCTCCTCCTTTTCAAGGTCAGACCGGGTGACGCCTTTTCATGTAACTCGTCTTTTCAAGGTCGAGCAGATGGCCATCTTTCCCAGTGACTTCTCTTTTCAAGGTCAGATCGGATGACCGCCTTTCCCAGTGTCACCTGTTTTCAGGGTCAGATCGGATGACCGTCTTTCCCACTGTATTTTTTTTGTTGACAGATTGAATAACTGTCTTTTCCGTGTCTTGGGTTTTCAAGGCCAGTTCGGTAGATTATCTAGTAAATGAAGACTTTTTTTTAATCTTATTGTAGTAAAGATTCAGTGGACATACAATTCATTAATGTATTGTTTATCCTGTAAAGTAATCAAAACCATACTTTTGTTTAGTAAGATGAGCCAAGGAACTATTATTTTCAGAAATGTCATAAAAAGTTCCTGAGTCTGATGCGTATTAAAGCGATATCCTCGAAATTTTCAGTTGTCAGGCAAATTAAGCAGTGAAAAGCAATATTTTGCTTTCACGGTTTAATGATTTTTTTTAAAAAAGACATAACTATTCATAAAAATCAAGTAGTCGGGGCGTCAATATGCTTCGTACAGGGGTCAGTTTTTGCAAGGCCAATACAGTATTGGCCTTGAGTTTTTGGGGGGGAAATACGTAAAGTTGTTGTTTCTGCGTATTTAGCCACGGAAGACGCTTCTCAATTCTGAGGATTTCTCAGTTTGCATTACTGGGTTGACAGTCGACAAGTGTCAAACGGAAAAGAGCAAGAGAATGCAAGTAGGTAGCAACCTGAGGGATGCTGTAGAACTGAAAAAATCTGTCGGTGACAAAGTAATTGGAAGCAAGAAGCTTACTCTCTTTTCGCCAAAACTGACCCGTGAGAATCAGGATAACACTCCAAAAATATGAAGAGTCTTTTAGAAAGCATGTCGATGTCATTTGGCTATTGTCTTTAATGAAATTTGGCTATGAGAAAAGTGTTCCCCAATATATATGTGTGTGTGTGTGTGTGTGTGTGTGTGTGTGAATTTATATCACATCATCGTGACATTTTATATACACAAACATTAAGCTTCGAATGTCGTTTAACATCTAATTCGCTCTACCCGGGAATAATACCAAAAGGGAATTATAATTAATAAGTGGTTCGTCACCTGGCAGGCTCGAACTGCCGAACAACGAGTACCCAGGACCCACTCAGAGTGGGTCCTGCGGGTACCAGCGATGTTCAATGGACGCTCTAGACCACTCGACTGTGTGTGTGTGTGTGTGTGTGTGTGTATGAAACATAATGTAGTGACAGTTCAGAATTTCCTCTAGGGTAACGTAATATTTTCAGTAAAATAGTAACTCGTTGCAAACTTTGACAGACATGTTAACTTTTGTTGTTGAGAAATAAAAATGAAATAATCATAGGCTATTATTTTTTTTTTAGATTTTTGCTATAGGCTACTATTTAATTACGTTTTCGTTCTGTTTCTCCTTTCGTTTTCTTTGATTTACAAAATCTCGTGTCATCCAAAAAGCAGGTCATCATTTTTGTTTTTCCTTATCTTTGCTTCCGTCGCGCCTGGACTAGGTAAGGGTGTTCCGTTCCTATCCCGTCGGCCTTTGAAGGAAGCATTTTGATTAATATGTTGTTATATATATATGCCTTTTATTCTTACTGAGTGTTTGGCGCATTTGGTAGCCCCATGAATCCTTCCCCCTGACGTTGGTACCCATTCACTTCTGGGTCGACTGGTGGTATTGGCCGGGATCAAAATATGGCGTTAAAAATGAGGGACTAGTGCACTGCCACAGCCACCGCAGTTAGAGAGAGAGAGAGAGAGAGAGAGAGAGAGAGAGAGAGAGAGAGAGAGAGAGAGAGAGAGAGAGAGAGAGAGAGAGAGAGAGAGATTCACCATTTAGTCACAATTGTTCATTAGGTTCCTTATTAGTGCTTCCATTTGGCCAAACATGGTCTACCAACATCACTTTGGATTAATATATTTTTTTAATGCCAGCTTTAATCGTAGATTACGAAGTCTTTGGATTTTAAAACTTTGTCCCTTTCGCTACACTCGGCATAACAAGAAGGACCCTTCCCCTGCAGGCTAATATTTTTTTTACAGACGAAGCTGAAAAGATATTCCTGGAACGAAAGTGGAACCGCTGTGCGGAGCGGCGGATTAATTCAGTGGCCAGATCTCTTCGCTTATAATCTCGGCAGCCATTCCACTAATTCCACCTTCTGTCTTTTCCGCTGAGGTTCATTTTCATCCGATTGGGTCTTCCGTCTCAGTAAGGAATTCATCGCAGTTCATTAAGTAACTGGAATTAGCTTTTGGTAGTTGGTCTGATCGGTCTAGTTCATAACATGGGCTATTCCACAGCTGCC
This sequence comes from Macrobrachium rosenbergii, assembly GCF_040412425.1. Taxonomy (NCBI): domain Eukaryota; kingdom Metazoa; phylum Arthropoda; class Malacostraca; order Decapoda; family Palaemonidae; genus Macrobrachium; species Macrobrachium rosenbergii. Next base: position 29,458,703 of record NC_089760.1, read on the forward strand.
CCCTTTTACGTTTTTCATGGAGTCATCTTAGTTCCAGGCAAGTCAACTGTTGTGGAGTCATTCCTCGACTGCCCTGTTTTACGTTTATCATTGAGGCTCATCTCAGTAAGTCAACAGTTGTAGAGCCATTCCTCGATTAACTCGTTTTACACTTTCCATTGAGTCTCATCTCATTTCCAAGCAAGTCAACTGTTGTAGTAGTTCCTCGGCTGCACTGTTTTACGTTTTTTCACTGAGGCTCATCTCAGTTCCAAGTAAGTCAACTGTTGTAGTCATTAATGAACTGCACTGTTTTACGTTTTTCATTGAGGCTCATCTCAGTTCCAAGTAAGCCAACTGTTGCAGTCATTCCGCGACTGCACTGTTTTACGTTTTTCATTGAGGCTCATCTCAGTTCCAAATGGTTCGACTGATATAGCCCGAAGTCTTTACTATTCCGCTAAGTAAGTGGAGTGTTTGGTATTTCTTAGAACCACCTGTCGTTATGTAAACGTGGGCGAAGACACACGGTAGGTTGTATAGGTTTCAAGGCCTTCCGCGCCTGCTCGTTTGTCATAGAAGACCTGTTTTTTATGAGTGCCAGTTCCTTAGGGGGAGCGTTTTGTTGCTCCGTTTGTTTCTTGCGGCAGGTAATGCGTAGGTGGACACAGCTGGTGGACTCTGAATTACGGTAAGGGTATTGGGGCCCTTGCAACAGTGTTCCTAATTTTTCTTTGTATGTTCTGATCTAAATTTCTTTTCACTTGTACTTTGGGCATCTTTTGTCTTAGGGACCTTTATCAGTTTCATCTTTAATCTTTCTAATGTGGACGTCATTTGTTTCTAAATTCTGTAGCGTAACACTTTTGTCCAGAATGTAATGAAATCTAAAATTTGAGTTCTGGATAACGAGAACTTGGACCTTTTTTGTCCCTGTCCAGTCGAATTTTGCTGCCTAAAATGTTTCAGGCTGTAGCATTTTCCTTTAAACCAGTAAAAAATAACATTATACAAATTAAGTTTTAGTTTTCACCATCCGCGCAGTGTAGCGAGATCCATATGGAGAACCCTCTCCCACTTGTACCATATCTCCACTTAATTACAACTGTTCATCTTTGTGTCGTTGTGGGTCTTTCCCATGATCCATATTCCCATATTTTACATTCCTTCTCTCTCTCTCTCTCTCTCTCTCTCTCTCTCTCTCTCTCTCTCTCTCTCTCTCTCTCTCTCTCCTTATTGCGGCAGATCGTCTTTGGTTTATTTTGTTTGTTGTCTTACTTATTGCCATATGTCTAGTAAGTTTGCTGTTAATTTGATAAATTTTAAATCAAAGCAGTGCATAATGGTAGTTATTAAAGCAAAAGAAAGTCGGTAGGGAAAAAGATACGAGGAACAAAGTTTGTGCAGAACTCATCAAACAAATAAAATGAATGCCTTATAAATTCTTGCTCAGTCTTGGTACGCTATATTCGAAACCCCTGCTTATGATTCCTTGGAGGGAACATTGTATAAGGGAACCCAGAAACGGACACGTTTATAACGTGAGGTGGCAACTGGAATCATGAAATGGCTGCCGATTGGCTAAGAATTCCACCTTGCTTCTTTTTTGAAATTTTTTACCCGATCAATTATATTGATAACCCCTTAGACTAAATTGCTATCTGATGCCTTTAACTAGCGTAGAATTGGTTATTACGTCGTCGAATTGATATGAAAGAGAGAGAGAAGGGACAAAATAAAAAAAAAAAGGCTGACTGCTAACTGCTTGCAACTTTGGATTATGCGATTATGCATTAGTATGATAGCTTTGATGGTCGCTTCCCATCATTTCCATGCCAGCAGGTGTGCTAGTCTCAATCGGAGATTCGGGTGATTCTTTGTTGAGACCGAAACTCGGGTGAACCTACTGTAAAATGCAGATACCAGGGAATGAATCTAGTTTTCTGCATTGTTTCCAAGGGAGGGGAACAGTTCTGATTGGCACATGACATTTTTTTTGAGAGAGAGAGAGAGAGAGAGAGAGAGAGAGAGAGAGAGAGAGAGAGAATTTGATGACCATTATAAGAATGATTCTTTTATGATTTTTAGGAGGAAATTGTATATAAACTTTTAGCCTCACATTCTCTCATTTTTTTTAATGGTGAAGGCGAATGACTTAGGGTCGGAAACGCTGTTATTTTTTTTACTCTTTTTTATTGACAAGTTTTCAAGGAAAATATTCAGAACAGGGAAAATTTAAGGACCTTTATTTTTTGTACGTTATCATTATCTTTATAAATTAATCGCCTATAATTTTGTTTCTTATCTACTACAAGAAAACAACAAACCTGATGTCGTCTCGTTTAATATGTTGATTTATTCTTATTAGAATAAAATATTCCCCAAACCGAGGAAAGATTTTTGTTGAAGAAAAGAAGTAATCTTATGTCATCGTCATCCTCTGTAAACTAATGAAGGATCTAGGCAGGAAATAGTGGGTTTTATGTTGGTATATTTATATATGTCCCTTCAAAGGCAAGTGTCTATTCTGTTGTTGCAGAAACACCATAAAATCAAAGAACAAACTCAATCCGACTGAAAATAAACTATTTAATATCTTTGAAAAACTCTAGAATAAAGGAAAAATAAACCTGGAATTCCATTTAACTTAACATAATATAGAGTAGAGCCAAAGAACCAAACGCTACAAAGTATCTTATGAACCGAAAAGTTCTCGTTGCCTCCTGCAAAATAGCCGTTGAAAATAAGGGAGTTCAAGTTCATCATGCTATACATGGGAGAGCAAGGTTATCCATCTTTTTTTTCTTCTCTTTTTTTTTTCTTTTCCAAATGGCGTCGCTGTATTTGGTTACTGGGCGCGAATACATATATATCCCTTCCAGGCTGCTTCTGCAACTGTTGCGGTCTTCGGCGACGTCAGTAAGGATGACGATTGCGTCAGTTTGCATTAGGAAAATGGTCTTTGTTGTGTTTGTACACTGGAGGGGCTTGCAGTTGGTTTCCCGTCGCGTCTCTGAGACTGCTGTACCTATTCGTCGGGGTTGTCAGCTAGGATTGTATCTTTACGTTTATTTTACGTCAGGAAAAAGATCCTTCTGGTGGTTATTCACATGAGTGACGTGTAAATGTCGCTTCTGTTGCGTTTGTGTCGTTCTTATGCGGACTTTTGTTGCCGGTTCTGCGACGTAATGACAGATGAATCGATTGACAAAAAAAAGTATCTGTCAGTCCGTAGAATGTCTTTTAATCCTCATATCTTTATCTTTATTTTTTCTTTCTCTGTGTCGCAGATGGTGAAAAGCCGAAGGTGCCATTTTCGACCGTTATGTTTAGTGGCATTTTCTTATTTATTAAGATATTTTATTTTTGTTTCATTGAATTTTTCGTAAAGTATTCATCTCAGGCGAAACGGATTGCTGCCTGTTTAGAAATTCCAAATCACTAAATCTGAGAAAGCATACGCAACTATATATATATATATATATATATATATATATATATATATATATATATATATATATATATATCTTCTTCTTCTTTTAACGTGCTATTTATTCCCATTTTTGTATACAACCACTTATGTTACTTTTGAAGGACTTTTAATTTGGAACGTTGATATATATATATTTAATATATATATTATATATTGTTAATTTTACTATCCCCAACCACTTATCTTACCTCTTGTTCTCTAACCTAATGTTGGAACGTTGAAAGAAATTGGCCTTTAACTCCAGTTTAAGGAAGTTTACTTTGTACTTCATCCCCATTTATTTCTTCCGTCTTGTTCTCTTAACCTCTCTTCTTCCTGTTTATTTCAGTGTTTCTGTAGGTCCTTTTTCTCCTAGTTTATATTCTTTCTTAGATCCTTGTACTTCATCCTATTTATTTTCTGGGTCTCTTAGATCCTTGCACTTCTTCCTGTTTATATTCTGGGTTTCTTAGATCCTTGGACTTCATCCTGTTTATATTCTGGGTCTCTTAGATCCTTGTACTTCATCCTATTTATTTTCTGGGTCTCTTAGATCCTTGCACTTCTTCCTATATTATATTCTGGGTTTCTTAGATCCTTCGACTTCATCCTGTTTATATTCTGGGTCTCTTAGATCCTTGGACTTCATCCTATTCATATTCTGGGTCTATTAGATCCTTGCACTTCTTCGTATTTATATCCTGGGTTTCTTAGATCCTTGGACTTCATCCTATTTATATTCTGGGTTTCTTAGATCCTTGGACTTCATCCTATTTATATTCTGGGTCTCTTAGATCCTTGCACTTCATCCTATTTATATTCTGGGTCTCGTAGATCCTTGGACTTCATCCTAATTTATTTATATTCTGGGTCTCTTAGATCCTTGGACGTCATCCTATTTATATTCTGGGTCTCTTAGATCCTTGCACTTCATCCTGTTTATATTCTGGGTCTCTTAGATCCTTGCACTTCATCCTATATTTATTTCATCTTACTTATATTCTGGGTCTCTTAGATCCTTGGACGTCATCCTATTTATATTCTGGGTCTCTTAGATCCTTGCACTTCATCCTGTTTATATTCTGGGTCTCTTAGATCCTTGCACTTCATCCTGTTTATATTCTGGGTCTCTTAGATCCTTGGACTTCATCTTACTTATATTCTGGGTCTCTTAGATCCTTGGACTTCATCTTACATATATTCTGGGTCTCTTAGATCCTTGCACTTCATGCTGTTTATATTCTGGGTCTCTTAGATCCTTGCACTTCATCTTACTTATATTCTGGGTCTCTTAGATCTTTGGACTTCATCTTACTTATATTCTGGGTCTCTTAGATCCTTGCACTTCATCCTGTTTATATTCTGGGTCTCTTAGATCCTTGCACTTCATCCTGTTTATATTCTGGGTCTCTTAGATCCTTGGACTTCATCTTACTTATATTCTGGGTCTCTTAGATCCTTGGACTTCATCTTACTTATATTCTGGGTCTCTTAGATCCTTGCACTTCATCCTGTTTATATTCTGGGTCTCTTAGATCCTTGCACTTCATCTTACTTATATTCTGGGTCTCTTAGATCCTTGGACTTCATGCTGTTTATATTCTGGGTCTCTTAGATCCTTGCACTTCATCCTGTTTATATTCTGGGTTTCCTAGATCCTTGGACTTCATCTTACTTATATTCTGGGTCTCTTAGATCCTTGCACTTCATCCTGTTTATATTCTGGGTCTCTTAGATCCTTGCACTTCATCTTACTTATATTCTGGGTCTCTTAGATCCTTGCACTTCATGCTGTTTATATTCTGGGTCTCTTAGATCCTTGGACTTCATCCTATTTATATTCTGGGTCTCTTAGATCCTTGGACTTCATCCTATTTATATTCTGGGTCTCTTAGATCCTTGCACTTCATCCTATTTATATTCTGGGTCTCTTAGATCCTTGGACTTCATCTTACTTATATTCTGGGTCTCTTAGATCCTTGCACTTCATCTTACTTATAATCTGGGTCTCGTAGATCCTTGCACTTCATCCTGTTTATATTCTGGGTCTCTTAGATCCTTGGACTTCATCCTATTTATATTCTGGGTCTCTTAGATCCTTGCACTTCATCCTGTTTATATTCTGGGTCTCTTAGATCCTTGGACTTCATCTTACCTATATTCTGGGTCTCTTAGATCCTTGCACTTCATGCTGTTTATATTCTGGGTCTCTTAGATCCTTGGACTTCATCCTATTTATATTCTGGGTCCCTTAGATCCATGGACTTCATCCTATTTATTTTCTGGGTCTCTGTATCCTGGTGCTCAGGCACTGTAACTCCCTCTTTTCACTGTCTTGTTGTTGTTGTTTTTGATTAAGCTGTCTTTATACCAGCACGGGCTCTTGCTCGTAGAGCAGCCTGTAAGTCATTTAGGTGAGAAATTAAAGGGTATGAACGTGATTTTCTTTAATGTGGTTTATGATCGTGCCAGTGAAATTTTATGAAATGAAAGGTTAATAGGCTAGGTTACAAACCTCTTTGAGCCCTAAGGCACTCGTCAGTAGGAGAGAAAGAGCACGCTGTCTACAGCTTTGAATGGCCGAAAGTGGCCCAGGGCTTGGCTTGAATGCCTAAATTTCATGAAATCATCCATAGATCATGGTAAGGACGTTTGTGTTGAAAATAGTCGTACATTAGTAGTTGGGTTGCAGTTTACTTGGAAGATGTTTATAATCTCTAATTTCACTTTTTAACTCTGTACGCTTTCCCTCTGTCAGGTGTCGGCGATGCTGAGAACGTTTTAAACAGTGCATTTTAAAATGAAACTTCTGTAGCAATTTCAACGATCTGCCAGTCTTTGTCAGTGAACATACGATACAATGTTGTCATTGTTTTATGTTAAATCAACCTTGTTCTTGCACGGGCTCTGCTCCTAAAGACCCCCATAATGGTGCAATGTGTTCCTGAGGGTGTTTTATCGAAGCATGTGAACTTAATATGATTTAGGGTCCCTTGGTGGCTGACAGGCCAGGTCAGCGAACCGCTTGCCCAGAGAGAAGCTAGCTCTCTCTCTCTCTCTCTCTGTATGTGTGTGTGTCCATTTTAAACAGAAGGGGTCTCCAATATTATTGTTTATCCTTTCTTTATTGTTGGTATTAGTCTCTTGCTCTCTTTGTTCCATTCTCACTCTGCTACTTTTATTGCTCTGTGGGTTTTCGAATGCAGGATACTGTCAGGGACATTTTCGTTATTAATGTTTGTTTCACAAGGCTTATGGGAAACAGAAAACTTGAAGTTTAACTGTCTGGTGCAAATTGCTGTGGGAGATAAGCAAAAATAAATAAGAAGAAAAATTTTTAATTTCTCGTCCGGGTTTATAGAATATTCACCATGTGTGCGAGGAAAATACAATAATAATTCCCCTCTTACGTTAAAAAAAGGAGCACTCGTTTTTTAAGATTTCCTAATATTTCTGATTACTGTACATATTTTGTCTTAGAAAGAAAATATAACTTTTGTAAAATTTCGTAATTATATTTCATATATTTACTCAAGCTTATCATTATCTGTATCTGATTATTTGCTGTCGAGCTGAGCTGTAAATTGAAAATAGTTATTGATGACTAACTTAGCTTGATTAAAAAAGCCGTTTATTAGTATTCTTGAGTTAGGTTTTTTCAGTTCACTTATTTTAAACCTGTTTTAATGACGAAGTTTATTTTTTGAGAAAAGCAATCTCATTGAACATTTGCCAGAGTAAGCTCTTTAAATAAGATTTAAGAATACTGTAGGTAAACCTGTTTTTGGTATTTCCAGATTCCCTGTTCATTCACTGTTGTTATGGACCTTATTCTTTAGTTTTGAGACAAGACGATCTTTTAGAAAACAGCTTTCATTCCGCGTGTGAATTTTTAGTTATTTTCAATTTGATTTCATTTGTTGAGAAAAAATTCATTAAAAAATCCTCATTGATTTTAATTCTGCTATGCTGTAAAGATTAATTGTTTCCCGAAAGTATACTTTTTAATAAAAATAAATTAATATATTTTAAGATGCACTCGTACACTATTTACTTTTTTATTCATTTGATACTTTCTTGTGGGGGGTAACCCCCCATTTGCATAACGCAATGCTGTCTAGAAATTATATTTACTTAAAAGAAAAACACTCACATACAGTATACTCTCCTTGTGGCACAACTTGCAGCGTCCTTCGTTATCCATGCGTGTTTACGCAAGCAGGTGTGATCACGGTCGCGATGGCTTTCGACGAAGTGTTTCACCGTATTCTCGTTTTCTCCGCCACGGAATGATTAAATCATGTAGAAGCTCATTGACGTCCGGATGTTGGTTAAGCTCCTCATCAGGAATGCCTGTCTTATTAAGGAGCTGCGTAACTGTCACTGTGCAGTCACTTGGCCTGTCTCGGGTATCACTTCGCAGAATTAATTGGCACTAAAAGAGAAAAAAATCACCGTTGAGGCTTCCCGTCAAGGCTTAGAAAGTCTACATAGCCTAGGAACAGTCTCAGGAAACCTCAGGCGGGCTTTAAAACCGTTAAAATCTGATATTTTTATGGGAGACGTTTTTACCCGTAAACTGTTGCATTCCCAGTCCGTGAAAAGTATGGAACTTCTAAAGTAATGAGCGTCAAGAGCTTAAATTGAATCTTAGTAAACCTTAAACTTCCAACTTAAACATTGAGCTGATTAATCCATAATCCAATTTGGATGTCAAAATCTCAAATAGCTACTAATAGCTAATTTTCCAAAGGAAAGTTCGTTAAAGGGTCTAATTAGGGATCTTTCCTAGACAGTGACCCCCACGGGTTTTAACCCGGTGTGTATCCACCTTTGCGGCATGTTTAGTACAAGCCCGTTGAGGATTACCGTAAAAGCATAAACAAAAGATTGTAAATATCATAAAGCTAATGTCCCCCAAGAAATGATGGTCCTAGATAACGACCACCGAAAACCCTTGGGGGTCACTATCTGGGAAATTCCCTAGTTAGATTTAGAAACCTTGAATTTCAGTGTGATATACGTAAAACCCCCGCCTGATTGAACCATAATCTACTACACATTTTTTGTAGGTTTGTAGGCCTAGCTTTAGAGAGTTGTTTTATGTAGCGATGACACTTGTTTTATATAGAGCTATTCTCAATAAAATAACTTTCCAGTCTTTAGTAGGTTAAGTGTGCAGTTACAAGCTTTAATGAGACAGTTTACATCACTGACTGAGGGACACAATCCACTGCAAATTGTTCAGTAGCTTAACAAAACCAGCCGTTGAAAGTGCCAGCGCATATCACGGCAAGAACCCCCTCTAGTGAGAATCTACGATGGCTCGTTAATGCCGTATATTTTGGGTAATCCATCGTATTAATACGCCTTCATTAGGACCCTTTACTTTCAGATAAAGTAATTAGATACCGCAAAGACGTGTAATTACGTCCACAGATCTCCTCCAGATAATGTTGTGGTGTAATGTATTCGAAAATTATGCGCCATTATTTGATGACGTCTCTGGGGCACGTCCGTTCTCTTGCGTCACGGAAAATGCCTTTCTAGGTATAGCTGTGTGTACCGTCTTGACTAATATTCCCTTGTAAACATCTCATGATTGGGCAACTGTAGAGAAAAGGATGTGCTTCATTTATTTGATCGTCAGCGATTTTCGTTATACTCCTATAGAAGTCTTTCGATTGTGAAGCCAGTTTGTAAGATTATTTATTCCAGTGAAGTTTCCTCTTATTGGTTTTTCTGTTTTATATCTTTCTCATTGTGTTTAACACTGTCAATTAACGATGGTGATATTTTTGGCAGCCTGAGGTCATCATCTGTAAGTGGAAAAGTAAGAAATGAAACTTTCCTTCAACTTGTTGCAACAGTTGATATTGGTATTATCTATCACTGTTCGGAATATTGCTCTCACGCTCGTATTAGACGTACTCCATTCATAAGCATAATTAATTCTTTCAGTCACTTGCTCCGCTCTTAACTTAAACCTAAACCTTTTGTTTCGCTGTAGCTCTATTTAGGCGGCTTACATTGAGCTGAAGGGAAAAGTACTCCTCCTTTTCAGAAGTCGTAACACCTGTCATTCAGCCACAACTCCTGATTTTTTCTGTGGAGACCAGTTATTCTAGGTTTGTTCTTTTAGGTGACCGTTCTTTTTCCTTCTGCTATGCTTTGGAATTTTCTCCCTGCTATAATTCTTCTGGTATCTTTAGTCTTTAAGGAGTCCCGTTTGCTGATCTTACCTTGTCTTTTAGGCATGTGTTGATTGAGGGCATTATGTACTATGGTCCATCGACCTCTACACACACACACACACAAAAAAAGCGCTTTAGAATCTTTAAAGCCTTGAAGATATACTGAAGTGTTGAATAGCTCCAGGGTTGAGTCCAAGGACAGTTATTTATTATATATTGTTCTATGGTTTACTTATAAAGTACATTAAGTAGCTGTGTGTGATAAACGACGTAGGGCTGAAAGTTTTAATTTTAAATTCTACCTGACAATCTAGTGCGTGGTGCGTATATATATATATATATATATATATATATATATATATATATATATATATATATATATATATATATATATATATATACATATATATGCACTAGATTGAATATATAGGTTGCTGCTAAACTGTACGTGAATATATATATCCCCATGCGGAGATGGTTGCTGCTAAACTGTACGTGAAAGTATATCCCCAGCGGAGATGGGGCACACAATATTTCCATAACTATTTCAGCGTGTCTTCGGGTAATGAGAGAAATTAGTGAAAGGACAATGAAGTGCGTAATTGACGCAATGAGTGTACATAATGATTCAGAGTGAAAGCTGTTGAGATTAATTATCTTCAGAATAGTAGGTGGGATGAAAATTGGATGGAGAGGGGACACTGGGGAAGGATGTCATTCGTATATTAATTATATGGTTTTCTTATGAATTTAGATTCGACGGGGCATCAGATCGTAGTGAATAATATTTTGACAGTTGACGTACCTGAAAGATAAGTAGAAAAGGCAAAAATACTAGCAATTGCGTGTTGAGTGACTCAGGTATCATAAAAGTGGCATTACAGGTACGATATCAGTCGTCAGAAAACAAGTACTGACAACTAAAGCAGAATGACACATTGTGAACGAAGTAGAAGGATCTTCGAGTTTTTTTTTTTCTTTTTTTTTTGTTCCAAGCTGCCTTGCTTTCTGCCTTTTCCTTTTCATTCGTTCTGTCTCTTCTCTTCCTACTAAGCTGACCAGCTTCTCCAACTTAACCCGGTTCCAGTAATCGGAAATGAACTCTGTGGTCTTGTTAAACTGCTGTATAATGAATCATTCATCATATGCTGCAACTCCTTTAAGACTGCTGAAAGGCTGGCCATCCTGGGTTCAAGAACCAACAGAAATTTGTAAGATTCTAGGGTATAAAGAGAGAGAGAGAGAGAGTACACATTTTCATTTAAACGATTTTTTATTTAGATCTGATCATCATATTAACGTAAAATGGGAGAAAAACTGAGTTAGATAAACAGATGGATGAATTGATGGACAGACAGGAATGTGCAAGTTCCCTTGCAATCGCATACTTATTTCTTCAGACGTCTGTCTGTAGTAACGATACTCGATAATGAATTGCTTGAGATAAGCCAAGGTACCAAACTAAAAACGGCATATGGAAGGCATGCCATTAATAAAGCGAAAAAGGAAATAAAGGAGGAAGACTTGAGTACTAAGTAGATCTCGCTTTCGGAAGCAGTAATTGCAGTTATTGACGTTTGTTAATTGTGAGGGTTAATTATGATGGCAGTGTGATAGGAATTAATGTGGCTTCCATGTGGAGTTTAACTTTTGTATGGGCGATGGCGGGGAGAAATGGTGGCGTGTGTAAATACTATATATGTATGTTTTTTTATTAATAAGGAATCAGTATAAAAAAATAGATTTTATCACCACGGTGTGGGATAATCTTCGAGTTTTCACAAATGCAGTGTATTCTGCTGTAGCATTTTCTTCAGATTTTAGCCCAGGATTGACCAGATTGTCAGCGTCCTTTTGTGGTTCGTTTAATTCCCCTAATTTCATATCCTTATTTTATTTATGTACCAGGATTTAGAACAATAGAGATATTTGACAACAAACGTGCATAAAAATGTCGCAAACAGAACATTGTGTTGTTCTTTTTTGCTATGGTTAAAAGGTCCACAGGTATATGTATGTATTGTATATTTGCAATTACAACACACTGGAACTTTCACCAGTATTATTTGCATGCCTTTTCAGCTGACGAGGCATGTTAAAAATGTGTTATGATTTTATATAAATATAGATATATACATACATACATACATACAGCTATGGATCTTTTTACTGTATATATATATATATATATATATATATATATATATATATATATATATATATATATATATATATATATATATATATATATATATATATATATATATATATATATATATATATATATATATATATATATACTGTATATATACACACACACAACTATGGCTATTTTTACCACTACATGAAATTTCATATACACTTAACCCTCTTCCTTGATGATAGCTGTGTCAACAGTAGGATGATCTAAAAGGAATATCCTTAATAATCAATGAGTGGGAGATAATAATGTAGGCTCCGCCCACTTGCTCCCCTACAAAATAGGGGGTTGGCATCGCTTTATCCCGAGCCCTTGTGCCACGTACATTAATAGGGCGTTGATGTGTACCACTCTCAGAATACCTGGGCATACGGTGGGCGTCACAACGCGGAAAGTCCTGTTGTTTTGGAGGTTAGTACGTGGATACAGAGACTGATCTGATACGCCTTCGAGGTATGGGTCGCGTGTGAGTAAAACTGAAGAACGATTAGATCTTAATGGTTCCTGTTTAGGTTTTAAAGGCTGCTGAAAATGGCAAAGGGTATGGCTAGCATACGGGGCGCTTAATCCGACAACAGCGACATTGTTTTTAGTTTAGGTTGTCTTCTATTGACCCTGGTTTTAGTTGGGGTTGTGCGTTCCTAGTTTGTGTGTTTTTAGTTTAGGTTGCCTTCTGTTGACACTGTTTTTAGTTTGGGTTGTGCGTTCCTAGTTTGTGTGTTTTTAGTTTAGGTTGTCTTCTGTTGACCCTGTTTTTAGTTGGGGTTGTCAGTTCCTAGTTTGGGTTGTTTTCGATTAACTCGTTCATAATTTAGGTTGTCTTCTATTGACTGTGTTTCTTTATAGTTCAGGCTGCCTTCTATTAACTCTGTTTCTCTTTCATTTCAAATTTGGCTATTCTATTTTGTGGAAGCTTGCTGATCTTAGTATGACAAGATTTGGATTTTTTGTACATTAATCCGTGCTCATAATCAACAGCATTAAAATTAATACCATGAAATAACTCTCTAGCTTTATATATCAGTATATCTCGAACTTAAATATTTCGTGTATCCAATCACTTTTACCGGTCAGTTTCACGGTCCAGTCTTGCTTTTTATCCTTTTTATCGGTGCAGTGAACGTGAACGTTTTACTGAAGTCTGAAGAATGCGAAGATGGAATAAAGATTGTATCCAGTAAAGTGAAATTTTATAGTTCGTGCTTGAATAAATTCGTGTTGATTTTATTTTTATTGCGATAATTATTATTTGCTTGACCTGCAGTGCGTTGGTTTACGGAAGGCTAAGCTCTCTTAATGTTTAACCTCATAGTGAAAATGGGAAAGTTATTGTTCAATTGAAATTTATTTTCACGTTTTAACAATTGATTGTTTTCACTTTTAGATTTTGCGAACTTTGCTCTCTATCTAACTATGTATCTATATATAAATATATATATATATATATATATATATATATATATATATATATATATATATATATATATATATATATATATATATATATATATTCGATATTCGGAAGTTAGTCTATTTCATGAATAAGTCTCACCTACCAAGCGAGAGGTCCCAGGGTACATCTTTAGTCTTAAACAGTGAACTGGGTACCTGGTAGTTAGGCGGCTGTGATGATCGTAATGAAGAAAAATAAAAAAGGACAGGAGGTTAGCACCCTTGGGTCAGAAGACTTGCTGGTAACCAGAGGGCTAACACATTCTAAAGCCACACCTCCAAAGGGAATAATAATAATAATAATAATAATAATAATAATAATAATAATAATAATAATAATAATAATAATAAGAGTTGAAAGCAATGGCTGGATCAACTTTATTCACTTTATATTGAGTTTTTAATCTTTCTGTATGATTGCACAGACCAAGTAATGTATCTCCTTGAAAGAGGGTCTTCTGCCTACCAATAATAATAATAATAATAATAATAATAATAATAATAATAATAATAATAATAATAATAATAGCATGGGTCTTAAAATGGAGAAAAAATCCACAGTTATGTATATGTACACATATTTAAAGATAAAACTGTACAGATAGCTTTTGGGAATCTGTACAGTTCTATCTTTAAATATATATATGTATACTATATACATAACTGTGGATTTGTTTCTAATAATAATAATAATAATAATAATAATAATAATAATAATAATAATAATAATAATAATAATAATAAATATTATTATTATTATTATTATGTATTATGTTATTATTATTATTATTATTATGTTATTATTATTATTATTATTATTGCCGTTTAAATTAGCCCCAGGCTTCCATCTGCAGAGACCACTCAAACGCGAAGCAGCGGATCTCTCATATCGAACCGCAGCCTCAGGCGGTAGTGAAATGAAGACTTAAATTCCCATGTAGTGGAAGCGAGTGTCACGAATCTGCGCGTGACGCGCATGTCGTACAAAGCAGCCCCGGAAACCACGACTGATTTTTACACCAAGATGTGTTTTGTGTATGCTGGGCTGGCCGGCATTTCTCTCTCTCTCTCTCTCTCTCTCTCTCTCTCTCTCTCTCTCTCTCTCTCTCTCTCAAATTGTAATAATAGACTACTCGTAGTCTTTACTTTTTGTCTAAGCTAACGATTTAGATTTTATTATTAATGCTTTTACATCGGGAGGGACAGGATTGTATGTGTGACTCTGTTTCCCTAACAGATCTGTGACTGTTCCTCAAAAAGTCTTTCTTCTCCTAGTTAAAAACTCTCTCTCTCTCTCTCTCTCTCTCTCTCTCTCTCTCTCTCTCTCTCTCTCTCTCTCTCTCTCTCTCTCTCTCTCTCTCTCTCTCGTGCGCGTTCGGCACTCAACTGAACTGACTTGTGTTTGATTCCCGGATTGGAAGAGAGGAAACGATGAATGCGCAGATCGTGAAATTCCAGTATGCCCCTGTTGACCTGATGAGTGAAATTAGGTGTTTGGTTGTCAGATAACTGTTGTGCGTCACAGCTATGGTATATATATATATATATATATATATATATATATATATATATAGAGAGAGAGAGAGAGAGAGAGAGAGAGAGAGAGAGAGAGAGAGAGAGAGAGAGAGAGAAAGAAGGACAATATTAGAATAGTGACATAACCAAGACATGAGTGAGCTGTATTTCGTCTACTTTCTAAAAGTATACCATCGTGTAACTGGAAACGGGAGAACCTCGAGGAGGTAATCAGAACCCCACAGGTATGAAACCATTTATATATAAAATTCTCATAAGATATTCCTTCAGTCTGTCTCTTTGAAATATCAGAAAGTAAAACTTCATTATTAAACACACAAAAAAGTAGTGCAAACTTTTCTCACTCCATTAAATGTGGTAACGAAAACCATGTAGTGCTTCCCTCACTCTCTGTCTTCGGAATATGGAAAAGTAACTTCATTATTAAACAGAAAAAAATTTACTCTCCTTGCAATGTGGTAACGAAGACCATGATAGTGCCCACGCTAGTTTTCTGAAACCAATTAAACCAATCAAACAACGCCCATAAACGAAAACACTAACGAGTATTTACTCAGTTGCACAAACCAGCCAGAGGCTATACATTATGCATCCTACAGCCTTTTAGCAGCGATATTGCCGGGGCCAACAAGGCCCTGATATTTCTTTCATGATGGGCGTGTGCTACGTGAGCATTAGGCTAAGACTGTGTACCAACAGCATACCTTTCTAGCTTTGGTCTTCCTTCTGGCCTTTTCGGACTTGCTCATTCTTGTTATTGTTATTCTTTGGGCCAGGAAGCCATCTTTCCCGTAAAAGGAAGGTTATTCTGGAAAGGTTTAACTAGAGCAGTGGGTCATAGTTGTAGACTCACAGGGCTAGCCCGAAGAATTTGTTTTGAAATGAGCGTTGAAAAGTGGAAAATGAAAAATGAAATAATTTTTTTATTGTTATTCTTTGGACCAGGAAACCATCCTATCCGCTGAAGGGAGGTTATTCTTGAAAAGCTTAACTGGATCAGTGAATTGTATTTCTAGACTCATAGGGCAAGCCCGAAGAATTAGTTTTGAAATGACCTGTGAATACTGGATGGTTGTAAATTGAAAGAAATGGACAAATGTACAAGAAGAGACTGAAGGAAAGAGATATAAAATAAGACCCAGCAAGGCATGCCAAGTGGATGCTGCCACGAACCTCTAGTGCAGTCTTAAGTGCACCGGGAGGACACACCGTAGGCAGCACTCCTCCAACGGGGATTCCTCGGTCCGGGAAACCGCCTTTCCGTACCAGGAACGATGCCGGGAATGACACCGGGACTCGTGTAGTGCTATCACATTCGATGCAACGGTAAACTCGGGTCCCTGAAAGAGCACCTCATTGGAACTCCCCCGAGGGGGCGTTAATGTCCTCTTGGAAACTGATGTCTCCAAGATGGAGATCGCCTTATAGAACTTGGCGTAGGAGTGTCAAGGACTGTGTCCTCTCAGTCACAAGTTTTTGTTTATGGTCTTTAAGCCAATCATGAGGCCGTTTTATTTCTCCCTCTCTAGGGTTGTCACATTAGATAGCTCTCTCTCTCTCTCTCTCTCTCTCTCTCTCTCTCTCTCTCTCTCTCTCTCTCTCTCTCTCTCTCTCGATGTGCCCTTTGTCTGAGAGATCTTATTAGCGCTTCCTTGACGCCCAGTATATGCCCACACACATCAGATTTCTTGCGTCAGATATTTCCAAGGTCGCCTTAGCCACCAGGGTTCCTCCCATACAAGCAAAAAAGAGGAAACTAAGATGATCAAATTTATATTGGTTCTCAAATTATGCGTGATCTCAGTTGACGACTTTGTATTGGAATTTGATTTGATAATCATATGCTTAGTAGATTAATGGTATTTTTGATTTGTTCTCATGAATTTGAGGGGATTTTTGAATAATAATAATAATAATAATAAATAATAATAATAATAATAATAATAATTATCAGATTATGAGGAGATTTCACTGCGGGAAACATTATTTTGAATAATAATAATATAATAATAATAATAATAATAATCAGAGTGAATGGAATTTTCAGTGGAAAACCATTATTGTGAAATAACTTGTAAATGAGAAATGTAAAAAGGAATAGCCGTGGAAGCATAATAATAATAATAATAATAATAATAATAATAATAATAATAATAATAATAATAGTAATAATAATAATAATCATCTCCCGACCGACACCGATAATGCAATTTTCTCTTCTTTGCATGAGAACTTGAAGCCTCTGATCAGCAGGGTGTGACGCTCTTTCGTTCCCACCGATTCTCACGGGTTTCCGAAAAGACCCTTCGGTTCCTATGTGTTGGATTCTGCTGCAAATTTTCGGTCTTGGGAAGGATTTGGAAATAACTCGTTTACGAAGTATATTCTAGAGAAAACAAGTAAAAACCGCGCCGAAATTTCTTCGGCGGAATCGAGTTTTCTGTACAGCATATAATGCTTTATGAAACGCTCAACCACGGCCCATGAAACTCAGCCGGGGCCAGTGAAACTTTCAGCCACGGCAAGGTGGTGGCCTGTGTTGTTGGCATCTACAGCGGTGTCAGACGCACGATCCAGGGCTAACCTTAATCTTAAGTAAAATAAAAACTACTGAGGCTTGAGGGCTGCAATTTGGTATGTTTGATGTTTGGAGGGTGGATGACTAACATACCGATTTGCAGTCTTCTAGCCTCAGTAGTTCTTGAGATCAGAGGGCGGACAGAAAAGTGCGGACGGACAGCAAATAGCCATCTCCATAGTTTTCTTTTGCAGAAAACTAAAAGAGAACTACTTTATTAGATGTGCAAGAAAGACTCACTGACTCAGTCTGTTTTACGGTCTTGTTGTAGCTTTGATATCACCACCAGACTATCAAGAAATGGTATAAGGATATATGTGCCAAGGGCATCTAGTATTCAGCTGGTCACCCATCTAAAGGCTGATCAGACGCACTGTACTTTGACTTCACTGAATGAGAGACCAATAGTGTGTAAGCTTCCAGTGGATGAAATAAAACTGAAAGAACTCAGCACATCTAACTGAAGAACAACCACACAAGCAAGTAAGGAGCTGTTTAAAGGGTCTTAAAAAATAATATGCAAGATCCTCGAGATGATATGCGCTTCCCTAATAGTTCCACCGAGCGAGGTTAGTAAATGGGTTGGTTACCACCAGTGAAAGCCAGACTCCTGGGACACAGTCATGGACTCCCACGACCACTTGTGGACCATTGCTCATGGCACTGAGAATCTCATTCCAAAATTCAGTACACAAAATCTTGCAACTCGCCTCAGGGGTCTGCTGCAATGAAAATTGTGTAACAGGAGGCCTGAGAAGCCAGTGGAATGAATGAGTGTGTTGGGAAGGTATAAAACCTCCCTCGATCACGCAGCCGAAACCGAACGACATCGATCGTGAAATATCCATTTCAGCCGTGTGAAAAGTCGTGTCCGAACGCAACGGTTGAACTTTGCAGATCGAGTGAGAGTTCGTTTTTCTGTTTAATGTGATCTAAATTTTTCGGGGTTTAAAAATATTAGGCGTGCACGATCATCAGTGCTCTTGCACCCCACAAACACAGTCTTTTGTGCTCAACTCCCCACCCTCACGTCTTTGTTCTTTGGAACACGCCCGCTGGAAGGTACACCCACGCATGACTTTTTCGCAATGAGGCTGATATGCCACGACCTTACGGAACGCACCTGATAGGCCACAGCAGCCTTCCTGAACGCGCCAGATTAAGTAATGTTTATTAACATATCTTCGTCGAGGTCCTTTTGTTTTTCATACCAGTTCTTTGTTGTTGATCTCTCTCTCTCTCTCTCTCTCTCTCTCTCTCTCTCTCTCTCTCTCTCTCTCTCTCTCCGTTTTACTTCGTTGCGCTGGTTTTTTATATATTTTTGATAGTCATATTTATATACAAGGAAGATGTAATTTTTTGTTCATGATATATATATATATATATATATATATATATATATATATATATATATATATATATATATATTTATGTGTATATATATATATGTATATATATATATATATATATATATATATATATATATATATATATATATATATATATATATATATTGTTGGTTAATGTCGATGCTTTCTTTTCTCATGATTTAGGTTTTTATAATAATAATAATAATAATAACAATAATAATAAAAATAATAATAAAATATATTAGTGAATATATATATAATATAAATATATATATATATATATATATATATATATATATATATATATATATATATATATATATATATATATATAAAAAAAATCAGATGTTATGGCATATTGCCTTCCGGCATTTTATACAAATCTGTATTTGTTGCGACATAATCCGCCGTTGACAACTCTTATACCACAAAACCTACATTAGATTTTCTCATGTCAGCTGTGACTGACACCTCTCTCTCTCTCCGCCCACCTCCCATGTCAGTGCTCATATGGGTATACTGGGAGGTGCTTGCCCATAAATTTAAAGCTTTTGGTGATGTTGCTCTGATATTTTATAAGAATACTTTCCAGAAGTGTTCACTGTTGCTTATAACGTATCGACACCCATCGCCTGAAGATTTTAACATCTCTAACAATCAAAAACGTTAATGCAAAAGGCCTATTATTCTAGGAGGTTCCAGTTATGGTGTAGAAAAATTTTATCGATAGTTTGTCTGGTCAATTTCTTTACTCATTATGGTGCTGCTTTTGTTTGCATTCCGTCAGTGGTTATGGATTTATTGTAATTTTTCTTGCTATTCATAAAGCGCATGCGCTCTCGAAGAACTTACATACAGTCCCAGAACAGGATGACAATTTATGGATAAAGGAAAGAAGAATGCAATGAAGGTGATGAGAGTTGAGTTGAATGTATATATTAGTGATGAAAAAATAAACTTTCACAGGGTAATCAAATCAGTATATATGTGAAATAATGAATGATTTAGTAAAAGACAAACAAAAGGCAAGTATTCCCGGGTGTATCTTCGTCAAGCGAATTCAACCTCGATCATGAAAGGCCACTTTGCAGACAGTAATTTCTAGAGATACCTCATAAAAATATATCTTGTATAATATTGTAAATGAAGATTAGTTCTGTTGGCTAATACATTCCTCTAAGACAGTTCCCGTTTTCAGGCATCTGTAGACTATAATTGAACTCGATAGGTGGTTATAAAATTCAAGTCCTGATCAGACTCATTGTAGTCCAACCTTACTACCTTTATCATAAGCAGTTGCCGATCGCACTTGACTCCCAAGTTCTTTGTTAAGTTTCATGAACTTGGTTATTTCATTTAGTTTCATTATTTTTCCAAGAAACGTAAGTTAACCCAGCACCCACCTCTCCTCTTTTATACGGACTTGGGACTGATGCGAGTGTATCATTCCCTGCGTTGTCAGGCTAATGGCATTTTCCAGTTTTGGCAGAAGGAAATTCATTTTCGTATTTTTCCAACAGCCAGGGTTAGCACTTTCGTCACCAGGGAGAAGGATCATTTTCGGGTTGGGTACTTATTTGGCGCCATCTTTCGTGAGTGATTACAGAAGGTGGAGCCGAGTTACCATCACCGCCAGAAAGCGAAATGGAAACAAAAGCATCTCTCTCTCTCTCTCTCTCTCTCTCTCTCTCTGTAATTTATGCTGAAATTGATGGCCTATTTATGACATTACGTCAGTTAGTTGATTTATCCCATTTTTGTTAATGGGATGAAAAAGGACAGACAATGAAAATCAAAATAAAACTCTCTCTCTCTCTCTCTCTCTCTCTCTCTCTGTGTGTGTGTGTGTGTGTGTAATTTATGCTGAAATTGATGGCCAGTTTATGACATTACATCATCTAGTTGATTTATCTCATTTATGTTCGTGGGATAAAATAAGGCGAGACATTGAAAACCAAAATCATCTCTCTCTCTCTCTCTCTCTCTCTCTCTCTCTCTCTCTCTGTAATTTGTGCTGAAATTGAATTGATGGCCAGTTTACGGCATCACATCAGTTAGTTGAGTTATCTCATTTTTGTTAGTGGGGGAAAATAAAGCGAGACATTGAAAACCAAAATCATCCATCTCTCTCTCTCTCTCTCTCTCTCTCTCTCTCTCTCTCTCTCTGTGTAATCATAAACTCTCTCTGTGTAATTTATGCTGAAATTGAATTGATGGCCAGGTTATGACATTACATCAGTTAGTTGATTTATCTCATTTTTGTTAGTGGGAGAAAATAAGGCGAGACATTGAAAGCAAAAAATCATCCATCTCTCTCTCACTTTCTCTCTCTCTCTCTCTCTCTCTCTCTCTCTCTCTCTCTCTCTCTCTCTCTCTCTCTCTCTCTCTCTCAGATAAACACAGATCCTCCTCAACTCCCTTTTTAGTCTCCCCATGTCATGTCATCGTCCTCATCTTCCCAAATGCCTGACTACCAACGAAGAGAAACATTTGGGGCATTTTTTCCTCCCACGTCTC